>NW_026898379.1:0-509348 GCF_033153095.1 Gastrolobium bilobum | reverse complement strand
AACTCTGCAGGAGAGCTGGTGTAGAGGAACACCCAGATGACACCAAGAAGGTGGCATCTATCATTGATGCTAAGACCTGGAACGGCTTAAAAGCACCTACATTGACACCACCTAACCTATCCCTGCCAATCTCAGACGTTCCCCTACCAGAGATAGTGAGGAGGAAACATCTGTGGCCTCACTAAAGGAGACCACCAAGACCACTCCTACAAAATCCTCCTCCTTTGGCCACGTTCCGGCCAGAAGAACCATCCCTCCTCCTACCAAGGTGAAGAAGGATGCCCCTGTTGCTACAGATGGCAAGCAGGGCAAGAAGAAATCTCCTGCCAAACCTTCCCCAAGAAAAGGGGAACGTTCAAGTCAGAGGATAAAGAGGGTCCTCAATAGCAATAAACCAGAGGGAGCATCCTCTGCAAAGCCTATCACCCTCTCTGACTAGGAGAGTGAAGACAATGAGCCTTTGGCAAAAAGGCTGAAGGCTGGCAGAATGTCAGCACCAAAACCAGCTGCAAAGGAGACGTCCCTAAGCAGCTCAGACTCGACATTTTCTGACATTCAATCCCCACCACCTGTTCACTCTCCACTACAACAAATCACCCCACAACCCTCTCCTAGGCAACAACAAGGAGAGGGACAAAAAGACAAAGGAGCAGCACCTGCTGCAGAAACACCAGTGGTTGAGCAAGAAGCTCAACCACAAAAGAAAGATGACAAAGGAAAGGGGATTCTTATGGAATCCCCTAAAAAGAAGGCAAAGCCATCCGTCCCCAGGCAAATTAGTCTGAGAGGCCCTCTTATGTACCCCATCAATCGTCCTGACACCACTGGGGATGAAGCTCTAGCTAGAGCTCTGGCAGAGGAAGAAGGGATGGCAATTCCTCCACTGATGGAGGAACAAGCTATGACCATGCCCTCATAATCCAGACCACCAGAGGATGAGACCAGGCAAGCACCTGAAGCACCTTTGACTACTGGTAGCAGCCAACAGCAAAACCAGCAGCCGTCCTCCTCCCCTGCTACAGAAATCCCTCCCTCAGCTAGGAAGAAATCACAAATTGGGATTGCTGAGATTTTTGAGATGATGGGGAAGAAAATAGAAAATTTTTTGCCAGCAAGGCAATCCGTTCCCCAACCTGATATGACAAGCACCAATGCAGAGCTAAAGGCTCTAAGGGACGGACTGGCACATCTCTCCTCTGCCTTCAACCAATTCCAGGAACAGTAGAAGGCAGAAAAAGAACAACAACTCAGCATCATCAAGACCAACATCCAAGAAGCCAACACTGCCTCCTATGCATCCACACTCAAGGGTCAAAGAAGAAATCAGAAGAGAATCTGACTCCCTGATACTCTCAAACTCTCTACATAACCACAGAGCTGAACTCCTACTGAACAAACTCCTCCTCAAGCATGCTGAAGAAAGGAAAGAAACCAAGGAAGCCCTCAGGGCCTTTGGAACATACTTGGAGAAGAAAATTTATCAGCTGGAGATGAGACTGATAGATGTTAATAATGAGATTGTCCACATTCGCCATGGCAGAACAATGATGAGGTCCACCATCAACTCCCTGGTCGCAATCATCAGCGATCTACTGAAGGATGCTGAGAAATGACTCCCTGTAAATGAAGTCTACAGATTGCAAGATCTGCTCAGGAGGAGACCATTGACACAGGAGGAGATTGATGAAGCCAAGGAAGCTGAAGCTGCAAAGAGGAACCTTTGGGACAAGAGACCTCCACAATGAAAAGGAGAAACCCTTCTAATTATCTTAGCTTAGTTGTTTTAAATTCTGTTTTTAATTTAGTTTCTTTTCGTTCCCTTGTAATTAATCTTTTTTGCAATGAAAAAGACTTTTTTTTATCAAACCGTTTGGTATATACATGCATTTCAGTTGTAGTGTTAAGACTGCCCAATTCTTTTGGATTAACTAACATACATGAAACACAAAGTCACTGACTAATCATGCTTGTTCTTTCTCTGAGTACTTGAAAATAGAAACAGTGCAGGGAATTTTATCCTCAGATTTTTGAAAGAAGCTGATCTGTGTGAACTCAAACTGGTAAGGAACGGAAAAATGCCAAACACCTACTTCTGAGAGCGTTCCTGAGGTGTAACCATAATGAAACTTCTCAGCTTGCCTGGATGCTGTAAGTACTGCTGAAGACTGATGAATTCTGCTGTCAAGGATCAAAATAGAATCACACACTCACCTCACCTCCATCATACACCATCTGGTCAATCAGAAAGAACAAGGAACGTACCCAACAATGAACCAAAAGGGTGCAGAAGAAAAACAAAGAAAAAGGGGAACATCCATTCAAAAGAATTCAAGAAAAACCAGAAAACCTTCCTCCAAAGGGGGAAAAAGGTTCAAGAAAAGGTGTTCCCTCAAAATAGAAAAAGTCCAAGTTCAAAGACACAAAAGCTAAAAGTTCCTTGATCCCACAAATCAGGCCACCACTTCTTCCACAGTTCCATACACTTACCCATCAAAGAAATCCTTGGAACGGAAGACATCTGTACTTCATAGGAACGTAGCATAAAGGCAAGTTTTGAAGAATCACATCCAGGAATGGACAGAGCAAACACCAACCCATGAGTGACAATGAGACAAGAGATCAGCAACCTTCTCTTATCTGGGGACAAAATATTCTTACTGTTTACTATGGAGAGTAGTTCATTTTCTGAAAAGTTCATGGTTACTCACTGGCTCAAGTTCCTTTCTGTTATGCTATTCTTTTAAATTGGGCAGACCAATACAATATTTTTGAGTTGTTTGAGGACAACCAACAGTTTAGTTTTGGGGTGTTTGATGGGACGTAAATTCGTTCCCATCTAAGCCCATTTTGATGGTAAAATACCATACGTTCCCTCCCCTGATGAGTAACTTCAGCATGAAAATCACTTGTTTTACACATTTGTGACAAAAACACAGTGGGGGAACGGATGGTAACGTATTCCTTTAAAATATATTAAAAAGGGAACGGGCTGAGACACATTTAATGCACCTGCTCCATTCATTTAATGCTTCTGTACACTTTGTAGGTAACGTAGAGTTAAAGACTTCTAAAAAGCAAGGCGGTGCACCAACTGAGCAGCTGAAAACGTGAAGAGCAGGGAATCAAGAATTCTCATTGGCTGAAAACAGAAGCAAAACATGGGAAGGCCTGCAAACTACGGCTAATCATCACCAAACCTTGTTCCATCCAGCAATTTGCGCAGCTTCCATACTCTGCTGCCACCGTCCCGTCCCCTCATTTAAGCAACTTGCTCCAAAGGATTTACAATCTTGCCACTCTCCTTCCATCTATAAATAGGACCACCCTCATACAAAAACATCATCGGATTCTGGAGGGATTAAAAGTCCAGAAGGAAGAAGATCACCTAGTAGTAGTAGTAGTCAGTAACTTAGTTTAATTTTAAGTTGTAACTGTAGTTAAGTGACAACCCCTTTTTCTCTTCTCTGTAAATACCATCAAGACTCCTCACGAGCAAATACCCATCTTTCTCCATTTTCTGTTTCTTTTTGTAAACTGTCTTTTAATTTAATATAAGTGTTTTTCTCTTCGTTCCAATCGTTATCTCTTGACTGAATCTCGGGTCTATGTGATCTCAGTTGAGAATAATTATGTTTAAACTATCAGCCATGAGCTGAACTATCTGTGGAACGGGTAACCTGTTAAACTCTTAAAGAACTGTTTTCAAAACTCTTGACCGAAGCTTTTTGTATTTCTTTGGCTAAGTAAGCTATATTCATTGTGCGCCAATGGAAATTGGGTACATACTGAGAAAGGAACTTCCATAAGGAAGGGATTTCAGACAGCTTAGCCATTGAGGGAAGGTAGATGTCATGGCAAAAACGCTACTGGTCACCTTAGGAATAAGGGGCCAACTCGTCCATTTTAAGGTTCTGAACTAAGTACCTGTTGGAGTCAAGGGAGCCATAGGAATATGGAAACTTGTGAGCCATCTAGACCATGAGCTGAGGAATCAGAGTTGGCAGGCAAAGAAACTGGGACAAAGCCAAAAAGTGCTAAGTCTTGAGCAGAGAAAACAACCCCTTTAAGAGTGAAGCAGTGAATCTGTTCCTTCTGTTAAACTGTTTTAACCACCACCCTGTTGTCTCTTGATTATTGTTATTTCTGTTTTAGTAGTTTTATTTTAATTCATTTAGCACTTATAAAACTCCAATGATTGTTATCTCACCTTCTTCTAAAATGGAAGGATCACATACATAATGCAACGAGCAACTGTTTGCCATCAGATTGAACCTATTGTTCCTGAGGAACATTGTCAAGACTGTAGGGAACGTTTGAACCTACAGTTCATTTACTAACTTTTCTTCTCGTTTTCACTCTTTATAAATAGTGATAAAACAATAATTAGCACTCTATACTCGTGGGAACGATAATTTGGGCATTAATACTCCCTTTATTACTTGATGCGTGCACTTGCGCACTTGGGTTTGAAATAAGGGATGAATATGTGTTTTGCAAGAACAGAGGAACGTCCCTTATCAGAACTTATATTTTTCCGCCATCAGCAAACCACCCAACAGTATACTTGCCGGTGAACATCAACGCTCGAGCGCCCACCTGGTCGCTCGAGCGCGCTTCTGCGGTTCCCAAATTTCAAACTTTAAATACCCCCTTCTCTCTCAGCACCCTCCCCCTACACTACTCTCTCTCACCACATTTCTCCCTCCCTCACATATATTTTTTTTAGTTCCGCTTTTTACTCTCTTTCTCATTCAAGTTTGCTAGTTCAATCGATCATCATATACAAGGTATGCCTTCTCCTCCTTATTTAAAGATATTGAATTGATTGATTGAGGATTGTTCATTGATGTAAAACCTAGGGTTCTAAGGGAAGCATTTGGGGATTCTAGGGTTCATGAAATTGAGGGTCTTTGATTTTGGTTTCTTGATTTGGGGATGAACATACATGATAATTAATTGTCCTCATAACATTGTCAATTGGTTGATGGGTGCACCAATAAAATACAAATTTTTGTGGGTCATGGTCAAATAAACTATACATATGAAGTGTTTGATGAAATGCTTACATGAAATGTTATGCTCACTCCATGTAAAAGACCAATTAACAATATGATGCTGCATAGAGAGAGGCCAGCACAGGTCCGACTACTAATGGCCAGGACGATGATGGCGAGGACACAGTCATGCCACCAGCCATTGTGCGTGATGCAGAGGATGAAGAGATGGATGACTGATCTCCTTGGCCATTTATTTTACATGCTTTATTTTAGTTTTATTTTGCATGGATTATGATGTTTTATGTTGTTTTGGTATGAGATAACGTTGTGTTGAGGTATGATATTTAAGCGCTTGACCGATAGTTTTTACGATGCTGTTTCACGAGGAATCGACTAGTTTTTAAAACTATCTACGCGATTATTTTTATAGATTTAAATTGGTTCTTGAGGACAGCAACATTTAAATTTGGGAATGGAAACGCGCGTATGTCATCAGCTGGAATGCTAATTGACTGGAGGAACTTCATGAGTATACACAGAATATCCGGCTAGTACAGGGAATCATCTCAACTTCAACTTTAACTTTTTCCTTGCAATTTGAATCTTTGATTTTTTTTTAGAGTTTTAATAAATAAAAACCCCAAGTCACTGTTTTGTGAAAATTCTAAAATTTTTTAAGTTTTCTCAATATTTTTAATTGATTCAGAGCATGATGATGACTTCAATTTTTTTCATAATAAGCATCAATGTATAAGTTCCATGATTTATTGAATACTTTTGTTTAAGATAAGATTGTTAAGCTTGAGAATAGAGAAATTACTGCGCATTCATAGCCGTGAGGTTTTGAGCCTATACAGAAACTTTTATTGAGTGTGCATCCCACTGTATGAAAGACTCTAGAACTTGCTTTGTTTCTTGCTTGAATTGGTATGTGATTTATTTTATAGATATGATTGAGGCATGTTCTTTCTTTAAACTAGATGGCCAAATAGCCAACCCTTGCTAATATTTCTTAGTTTAACCCCTTTGAGCCTAAGCCTGTTTATTCTTTGAAAACCCATGAAGATGATTAAGCCACCTTCCACATACTCTCCTCACCTTAATTGAGATTGAAATTTCAGATTAAATTGAGAAAAAGGTGATAGTTGTTAATAATATAAATTGTGTAAGTACAGGGAAAAAGGCAAAAGCCAAGGAAGTAAGGTTGAGTAGAATGAAAAAGAAAGAAATAAGGAAAAGAAAAATCCCTCAGGAAGCAAAGTGAAAAGAAAGAAAGAAAAAAAATTGTTATGAGGAAGAGAACGACAAACAAGAGAAAGTTTGAAAGAAAAAGAAGAAGAATGGACCGAAAAGAAGAAAGAAAGTGTTTACAAATGTAAACAAATGCATAAGTTCCTCTTTGAGAAATCTGAATTTTAATCTTGCAGCTCCTCTAAATTTTCCTTCTTTTAGCCAGGCCAAGTTATAACCCAAGAAAGACCTCTTGATCTTTGAGATATGTCACAATACTTTGGAAAGCGAGAATATAAGCAAGCCTATGGTAGTGTTGATTCAGTGGGAAACGAGTGAAACACCGACCCTCCGGACGATTGAGCTTGAGTGAATTGAATTCCTAGTGAGGGAATGTTTCAGTAATTTTCTCTTATTCTTGATCTTAAGAATTTTGTTGCAATTTTCTCTAATGAATTATGAATCTTATAATTGATGCAATAATGTTTATAGTCTGAATGCTCTGTCTCTATAAATTCCTTCCAAATTCCATGCTTCTGAAATTCCTACTTCTTATTCTAGTTGATTGCTGAGGACAACACTATTCAAATCTGGGAATGTTTGATAAACCTTTGGTTTACCATGTTTTCAGGCTAAATTATAAAAGAGTTATGTAGTAGAATGCATGGAATTCAAGGTTTTAAGACATTTAAGTCATAAGATAGGAAATTGAGCTGACGTTTTGATAATATTTGCATTTTGAAGGTAAAACCACAAGAATTGGTGCTAAAGTGCTAAAGAAATCATGACGAAGAAGTAGCGGCTCAATATGGATCAAAGAAAACCAAAATATTACAATTCAAGGTCCAGAATAGCACGCTCAAACGCACAAGAGGATGCTCGAGCGTTTGGAAGCAGGAAAAACAGCCAAACTAGGCACATCAGGACGCTCAAGCGCACAAATGCACGCTCAAGCGCCCCAGAATGCAAAAATCCAAACTCGAGGAGCACGCTGGAGCGCCCAACAGCACGCTCGAGCACTCCAAGGCAGACAGCAACAGCAATTTCAACAATTTGGCACGCTCAAGCGGCCAACAGCACGCTTGAGCGCCCAAGCACGTTCCTGACAGCAAAGATTCACCAAAATTTGCTGAGATTTAATGAAGATTTGTCCAATTATGATATGGAACTAAAGCAGAAACATATCAAAGCTGATTCCTGAGAAGATTGAAGGAAGATTATAATAAGATTCAAAGCTCAAATCTCTCAACCAATCTACAAGATATTAATTGAAAAAAGGAAACAATTGGAGAATCAATTACAAATCTGATATGGATTCATGAGAGATGCAATGAAGGATATAACTCTAATAGCTATAAATAAAGAGCTTGGGGTCAGAACCAAGACACACATTCAGAAATTCATTCATCCTCATTCATACTCCAGGGAGGAATCTTGTTGCGGAGCGCTGGAACACTGAGGAACCAAATCAACATCACACCAATGGAGGCTTGGGGTTCTCTTTTCTTTATTATTTCTTTTCAATTCAGTATGCTAGAGTAGTCTTTTATGTAGTTAAGGGTAGATGGAACCCAATTGAATCGTTATGTTTATGAATTAAATTGTCTCTGAATCTTGTTCTTTTTATAATTGAATAAATTATTCGTCTTTAATGCTTTCTATGAGTTTGTTCCGTATAGAATGATTTTGGGGAATTGTATGACAACATGGATGTTGGTGCATGAACCCTGACTTGATAATTTATCATAATCCTTGTGATCTAGGAATAGGCATAGGGTAATTATGCAATCTTGTAATTCTTGATCTAAATGCATGTTTTCTTGGGGAATAATCAGGGAACTAGAGTTCTTTCAAGATTACATAGATTTATGGTAACAAGGAATTGAGCCGTAATTAACTCAGATAGAATTGATTGGCAATATATTAAGAATCGGATTCTTGGCTATTTAATTCGTAACATATTGAGGACATTGGGGGAAGTCGAAACCTTAACTACGCTTTTTTAAATTCTTAAATCAAACATCATCTTCATTCATTCTTTAAATTCTAAATTTTCTTGATTGCATGCTTTTATTTGTTTTTAAATTTTAAGTTCTTTGAACCACAACTCTCTTCATCTAAATTCTTGATTGTCCAACTAAGACGCGATTAGCGAACTAGTGCTTGAAATTCTGATCCTCGTGGGAACGATCTCGTACTCCGGTACACTTTATTACTTTCACGATCGGTGCACTTGCCGAGTCGCAACAATAGACAAGAAGTTTACCTGGTGAAAGTTTCCTCTATTGTCTCAGTTCCCTGGTCCGCAAGAAAGCGCACAATCTTCACTTTTATAAAATAAATGCCTACAACATATAGCCATTCCACAATTACAACCGAATCACCAAGGATTCAATTCACCAATAACTATAATCAAACTAACTTCAAAATCAAGGAAGTTAATTAACTTACCAATATCCTTATGGTCAAGGACCAAAGGCAATCCAAGAAAGCTTCTAAGATTAATTCACTATGATTGGACCCGAGGGAGACAACCTACATTGATCATACACGCATGATCATCAATTAACTTGTAGTACAAGTTACAATTAAGGCACAAAGCATAAAGCTACACAAGTCTCAATTTTTGGCCATCACATCGCCAAAGTGCCAACCCTAATGTCTTAATTACAACTCATCATTCTTGTGTCTCCATTAGTTTCCCATTACACCAAGACATACCAAGATTACCTTACATTAACATTGATCACATATTTCCCCAATTTTACCTCACATGGCCAAGGCATGCAAGGAGGGAGGTCCAAGAGATTTTTCTCACTTTCCATGATTTAATCACTTGTTCAAGGTCGTCTACCAAGCCACCAACACACTATATTCCATGATCACATGCCCTAGCATATTTCACTACATTCCAAGGAGGGGTGCAAGGCAAGGATCCCAAGGGATTTTTCACCCAATCTTACATCTCTAGGTCATTATCAATGCTCTATAATTAAGTTCATAACTATATTACATCATCCATTTAAGTCATTTAAAATTTTACATAATTTTCCCCAAAATTCAAGCCTTGACCATGGATATGCATAGACAAGGACCAAGGGAATTTAAACCAATTGGCATGCATTAAACACTCATACAACCTTGCTAGTAATGAGTCAAACCATTCACAATCCAATTACACCATTCTTCAATAACTTGTCTTGCAAGAAATCTATGTTTATCCAACCAAATTTGCCTAAGTTATAAATTTCCTATGGCCTTAAAATTTTATTTGATCTTCCTACACAAGACATCAACCCAAGCAATAATCATCAAAGCCATATTGTAACAGCCCGTTGTACACCGGTATTGTTAATATTAATTATGATATTAAGCGCAGTTACAATCACAGCAATTCCTTTATAAAAATACGAGTAAAATTTTTCCGTTCATTACGCGAGCATTTAAAACCGTAAAAAGTGTAATAAATAAAAGCTATGACCATAACTGTAAACTCTTACAGAATACTTGTTTAAACAATTTTTATATGTTATTTTACTTAATACAAGTCGCTAAGGGGTTCCCATAAACCCACTTAGCCAATATCTCAATCTTACGTTTTCTACCTATCCGAACATGGTTCGGTATATTTATTTATATGCTCTCAATTTTCTTCGTGTTCGTCTCATCTTTTGATATGTTATTCTAAACTCAATTACCTCTCTAGGAAGATATCACACAGTTTATTTAGAGCTCGTTTGCTCCGGATATCGCCGTTTGAAGTTGGACAAGCAAAACTGCCAACCAAGCCCAAAACAGCTCCAAACGTCTCTCACTTCACGAATTACTGCAGAAAATCCAATCACCCAATTTATCTCAAATTTTTATACAACAAACTAGACACCTCAAGATTCAATTTGAAATATCATACACTTAATTTGACCAAGAAACGAAGTAGGAATAAAATTCCCAAAAACTGCAAGAAACAGCCCCTGCACAGGTGCGTTCTGGACAGTCCGTGTTCACAGGCTTCTACAGGGCTGCGTGCAACCCAGAAAATTCTCATATTTTAAAACAATGTAGGGAACATGTCAAGATTTAAAATGGCGTATGGTACGTCCCTATCGGACCTCTATGGAGGGAGATATGCTCTCTCAAATTTCTCCTAAATACTACCAATTCTACAGAAAATTCGCCAGAGTTTCCTTTGTTTTTCCAAAAATCCCCAAGTTTGCAAATGCTTTCTAATACCTTAAATGTACCTAATAACCAATTGGTCGCACACACAAGGACCAACAATGCCTTGGGGCACTTACAACCCAACTCAGTTTATACTTATTACACAATTCATACCATATTACTCACTTTATTATCCTTGACTTATTTCAATCACCAAAGTCCATTTACATGCAAATTCTCAACGTACAAATAATCATAATCCTAAAATAGGCCTAAAGCCCTTCCATCATATTACATCAAGTATCCATTGTACAATTACAACACTTCACTTACATATTACAACTTCATAACTTTAAATTACAACTTGAAACATAAAGCTTAAAAAGACATATACAACTAGACTTAGGCAAAATGACATGAACAAATATGACTATGAAACTCATCCTACATACATATGGAATTTTCATGCCCTAAGTCTAGCCTAGGCCCAATGGCCATCAAAATGCAAAAGTGCAAGGTCCTCCAATGACTCATCCTACGGGCTTCTTGCCCGCCGCTCCCGTACCACTGCTACCTCCTAAAATAAAGTCTCCAAGACGGGGTGAGATATACGAATATATCTCAGTAACCCAGAGGTTCTGGAGAAAACTCCGCCCAATGGCTCACTTCGATGCATATAAATAATATAAAACAACCACTTGAAAACGAGATAAAGCAAGGGATTTAGAGAAACTGGAGAATATAGGAATATAAAATACGACGAAGCTGGAATAGTAGCTACCAATACCACGCAACGTCCTACCTAATGGCTCGACATATAAGCCTACGGGTCTCATCAAAGGCGTGTTCCAAGAACATCCAACCAAGGTACCCCTCCCATCCACATACACCCGAGACTTTCTAGTGTGCTCCTATCCGGATCACACACCACGACCCTAGGTCAACTGGAACTCCCTCTCGGAGACCTATCCAATGGAAGTCTGAACTGCCCGAAGGCAAACTGTCTAATGGCCAGAGACTTGGTACCTATGTACCAACATACATACTAAATGCATGATCATGCTGTTCTACATTATTTACACACATTTCCTACCATCACCCTCAACGGGTATGGTGGAACACACAAGGGAATCAAGCTCCAGTACCAAGAGGTTACCTTAATAAGTTCCTCCACTTAGCTCCACAGCAGTATACTCTCCGAGCTCGTTACTCAACAAAATGCCTACATAGAGGACATTCCCAATTACTCAAAACTCATACGAACACATGCCAGTTAACAATTATACAAGCATGATTCAAGCACTTACCTCAATCCCACTTGGTCCAGGACCAAGGGCAATCCATCGACTCACGGTTCGGGGTTCAAATCGACGTACGGCAACCTACAATAACCATGTACGAATCGTCAGTATACGGCAATTCTATCAAAACGCGAAAAACAGCAAAAACCTCCCCTACCCCCTTGTAGGTTCGGCCTTTGTAGTGCAATTTTGAGATTTATTTTTCTAAATTTTCTTTCTCATTTTCCTAGGCATCCTTAGGTTGCTAAAAGGCCATATCAAGTGCCGTTTTTCATTTTACGTCTTTTAAACGTTGTTTTGCTTAATATTTCACTCTAGGATCTTTTACGACTCTCAACACCATTTATTATTTTTCATTGATTCTCCAACCTTCCAACCACCACACAACTCATCTAAATACCATTTAACACATGATACATCATCCAAGCCATGCCAACAACATCAAATCCCTAAAATTCCCTACATGGCCGAATTGTCACCTAGGCCCTTCCAAAGGATTTTCACTCAATTTTAATCACTCTACACCTCATACAATCCTATTATATCAACATACAATCATACAACAACTCACCAATCCAATCCTAACACATTTCCAGAATCCAAAGTCATGACAACCTAAAAATTTTCTAAGTTAAAAATCCACATTTTTCACCTATAATTTTTATTGCATTTATGGCTACTATACGTCATTCTAAGAAACATTCATGTACAAACATTTTCCAATTGAGATCTCTAAACACATCAATTACAAAATACCCCTTAGGGTTCATAAACTCAATCCAAAGATTAAACCGTTAAAATGGTGAAGAAACTTACCCAAATGCAAGGCACAAGGCTCCTCCTAAACATATACTCCACCATTGGGGCACCTAGAAGCTCCATGAACACAAATCTTGCCAAGTGAGCCGTGGCCTTGAGGGGAGGATATCTCAAAAACTAGTGGCTTTCAAGGCTTAGGAGTACCACTAATGGCTTTAGAATACAATTTCCAATGAATTTCAAGTCAAACTTCAAAGGATTTGGTTAGGTTTTGAGTGATTTAGCAAGGAGAAATTTTTGAAGCTCCAAGGGTTCCATGGAGGGGCTGGCGCGAGTTTGAAGGAGAGAGAAGGAAGTGGGAGTGATCGTGAATAGTAACTAGCTTAGGTGTTTAAGTGGCTTCAAGTGGGGTGGGTTCCACCGCCACCTCACGCGTTTCAAACTTATTTGAATTTCTACTAAACGTCCGTAAATCCACAACCTATTTAGAAACTCTAATTTTTAACATTAACCATTGCCCTTTAATTATACTTGATCAGATGCATCCAGAGTTTTCCGGTCGTTCGGAGAAAATGCTTTTTTAAGCTGTTGCGCGCGTTGTTGGCACGCTTCCCCAAGCTTACTTATTTCCATCAAATTTTATCAGAAATCATCTTCCCTAGTTCTATAAACCATTTGTAACTCATATTTAAAACCTAGAGCTCAAAACTCAATCGGTACGCTTTACGGTGCAACTGTACTGCAGTATTTTGACCCGGTAAAACACTATTCACTGAATTTTCTGAAACTTGCCTAACCACTCAATTTTTCGTTCTGAATCCATTTCCAGGGTTATTTTTAAAATCTGAGACCTTCTACTCAATTTTTATCTTCCTAGGGTTGCGTGTTGGCTAATTACCGTTTTGCCTTTTCTTTGTATTTTAGCCTAATCTTCAGGATTTTCACTAATCCTTCACTTAATGACTCTTTAATATTTTAATACTTAATTTAGAATTGTGAGGTGTTATACATATGGTCATCCAAGGTCTCTAATTACCTCATGATTTCTACAAAAATCCAAGGAGAGTTGGAATACTTACCACCAATGGTCTTCAAATGGTCCTAGGATAAGTTTTCAAGCATGCAAATTACCGAGCTTTAGGTTTGTAGTGATACGGTAACTCAGATCGTCTCCCAAAGAACCTGCTAGAAATCAAAAAATCTCTGTAACAATAGAATATAAAAGGAAAGGGAAATTTTGTTGATTTGAAATTTAAATAAGAACAGAATTAAAATTGGGATTCAAAAATCAGAATTAAAAGCAATCAACCTAAGGACTTTGGTTTCATTAATTTATTTTGTCATTGGATAAAAATAAAATTATCAATTTGTGATTAACCCCAATTGAATTCAGAATTCTCAAATTCAATTGGAAACCCTCTCTAGATTATCGCCTAGCGTTTGGTTGAATACCGTATTTCAACTATGCAATCGCAGTAATTTTAACCTGTTCAACTTACGTTCATCGGGTTAATTAATCTGACCATTAGATCTAATGATCAATTTCACCTTATAAATGCAATCGTATTATTCAGTTTGAATACCTACAATCACATGATATTCAACCTGAATTAGAAAAAAATGAAATTGATTAAAAAGTTAAAACAGATCCTCCGAAATAAACTAACGAACACTTAATCCTTAGATTGATTAAACGTGTTTAGCCTAGCATCCCGAGGTTAAACATCATTCAAAATGAAATAAAAGAAGAAGAAGAAGATGAAGAGAAAAGAGTGCAGAATTTCAAATTTCCAAGAGAAAACTCAAACAATCGTATAACTCAAAATCTGACTATCGAAGGGTTTCCTAAAGTTTCCCTTAAATAACCCACATTCAGAACATGATAGGCTTCCACCACTTCGGCCCATACATAAAATAAAAACTTAATAAAATAAAATAAAACATTAAAACATGGCATTGGGCCCTAAACACATTGGGTTCTAATTTAATTTACAAGTCCAAACGTCAAAATAAATTTCCAGCAAAAGCACATTCATCTTGGGCTCAGGTTTCGACCATCTTCCCGTCCGAATTGGGCTTCAGTAGCTGAAATTGCAATTATAACCCTTTCTGTTATCTGCAAAATGTAATAAGAACGGAGTCAATCAGACATCTGTAGAGTGAGATATGGCCAAAATACGAAAGTAGTGTAAATTTAAAATTCTGACGAAAATCAATTAAACACAATTAAAATCTAGAATTCTGATTTGACTCAAAAGACCTTTATTTAACTCAAATAAATCCTAAAAATACTAATCAAGAGTAATAAATAAGTGTAACAAAATATTTTATCACTAATCAAGCCAAGTGAGCTCCAACTCTACCAATCTACACCTCTAGGTCGAAATGCTTTTGGAGAAAGAACTCTTCATACAATGCACTTTCAAGGGAAACTCACATGATGAAAGACACTCACAAGAGGATGACAAAGAACTTTGATGTTGAAACTTTTGGCAAAATGTGTCTAGAAATAAAAATGGAAAATCAAAGCTCTCTTTGTTTCACTTCCATGGAGGCCGCGGGTTTCACACAAGGAAGGAGGAAGAGAATGTTGATTTTTTAACAATGGGCACTATTCCTTAGTGGTTGGTTTGGTTCACTTGGATTGCCACATAGGCTAAAATAGGACGAAATACCACTTAACCTACTCATTTAACCCACTAATCACCAATTAATTCATGAATCATCCATTTAATAAAAAAAATTAAAATTTAATCAAAGTCCATTGAATATACTTTAACACATGAATCTAAAGTTTCCCGGTAGTTTGGTGAATTTATGATTCCACCCCTAGTTATACACTATCGACATGTTTCCCCAAAAACCATCAAAATTCACCGAATAATTTCACTAATCATTTTTCTTGATTCTAAATACCTCTATCGACATATATCTAGTCCTAGAGCCGTAATCTCATTTTTGAATTACCTGATAGAATTGTACCGCAATAATTTATCCGATAAAAATCATTATTCATAAAATTTCCAAACACTTGCCTATCCCCTCCAAATTTCGTTCTGAATCAATTTACAGTATTATTTTCATCAAATACGTTCTAATTTTATCCTTTCACATATCATAGTTACATATTTTTCAAATTATTATTTTACCCTTCGTGTGTATTTTGATCTAAAACTCAGGATTTTCACTAAATACACCATATAACCCAAAATTTAATTATTAAAATGTATTTCAAATATGTGAGTTGTTATATATGGGGTGATCGCGAGTGCGACAAAGCAGAAAAGTATCACATGCTTAAACCCACGATTCGGGCATGTGGCCATTGGGGTGGAAGTATCTGAGCTCATGGTATTTTGGAGCTAGTCGGAAGTCCTGATCCGAGGAAGAGGATCATGGGTCCTTGGATAGGTTGAGCCTTTGGGCTTAAGTTCAATGGCCTCTCCAGGGGTATAAACTCAGAACACATATAAGAACGTTTGTTAAAAGATACGCCTAGTTAGTTTAGCCAAACTAATGCAGTCAAACACGTAGTTTGACTGTATGGGATCAGTAACGTCAGGTATCCTTACGGGACCAACCTCCACGTCAGCTTCTCCCATTCAGTCATATCACTTTGGCCAGCGGGTCTAGTTCTTTCACTGACACTGACGCCACTAGTTCAGTCACGCACACTGACGCCACTAACTCCCTTTACCTAACACAAGATTCTCTCTCTCATCCCCTCATTTCATTTATTCATTTATGTCCCTCTCTCTAAAATTCTCGTTCTCTACTTCATTTGTCTCTGCCTTCTCTCTCTGCCATTTTGCTACTTTCTTTCATTTTGTTGCTTTCTCTTTATGTCATTTGAGTACCAGTATGTTATGTTTAGTTTTTTATTTTTTGGTTGAAACTAGAGAATTACCCGGGTGATGCCCGAGGTAACAAGAACGAAATTGTTATCGGTCGTTGTTGGTTAATCATCGCACGGGTAAATCAATACCTTCATCTTTGTGTGAAGTTCTGAATTGTACTATGATGGAGATATAAACATAAAGGAACAAAAAATAAAAAGCATACATGTTACTTGAGAAATATCTGAAATAAACAAAGAATTGTCTTGCTATTTTGTGTATTTTTTAACTTGAAAAAACTACAGCATTCTCGCAGAACTTTGTAAGTAACAACTTGCCCAACTCTGCAATGAAGAAAAAATGCGACAAAATCCAGGACGATTCCCAGCAGTTAATGCGGCCAACAAATTTTGAGCTATTTTTTTCTCTCTAGCTTTCCTCGGAAAAAAGAGCGACATATCCAGCACCCTACAAAGACCAAAAAAAACCATAAGTTATTTAGGATAAACACTATTCGACATTAGAAATGTTATATTATTGTAGCAACCAATGAATAAAGAAATAAATTATAGGTGGCATTAAATAAACTGCTCAAACATTTGGATTATATATACTACTCATTAAATAGATGACACTGATATTTTAAGACGCAGAAGATATAGAATCAAATAAATCTTGTCCAATAGTGGACCAAATGAACTACACTAATCTCTAAAATACTTCCTTGTAGATGATGTTAATAGTGTTATTTTTAACTCAAACATTTTAAAGTCGACTCTTATAGGCCATGAACATAAAAAAGAGAAAAATTAAAAAAAAAATATGCGAAAATGGAAACTTTTGCCCACCTTCAAGCATGTTCAACCCATGAATCATGCGAAAATTGGTTTCCTTAATTTTGGTCAATCAATCTAATTGTTTGCTTTCCTTTATTTTCTCCATCTTCATTAAATCTAATTTAATGACTATATTTAAATTCAAATTTCAAATTCAAATTTCAAAATTAGAATTTAAATTAATTTTATTAATTTAACATTTAAATTAATTAGGTCACATAAAAGATCAAGTCCAACTTGGCCCATGATTCCACCTACCTTCTCTTGGTCCAATATGTAGGCTTTACTAACTTAGGCCCATTACCTCTTATTGGGCCTAAACCACATATGCTAGAATTCATGACAACTTAAGGTGTTTGTGTGACCCATCAGACCCAACATAGCTGCTGACATAAATGGATTTGAGCCTATTAGGCCCAATTCATCTAATGACAACATAGAGCACTAACAATGCTTTGTTGTCCCAAAGTGTAACACCCCATGTATGCTCGGCCTGTTATCAAATTACGGTATTAAGTGCAGCTCAATTAAATGCGGAAGCTAAAATAAAACCAGTTATTAGGCATGCAAGATCACTTTTCTTTATTAACATGGTATTATAAAATCCATCTATATCCTTATGTAATTGCAAAACCAAACTAGAGTTCCTGAAATGCCTCAATATCACAATATCATAAATAAATACTAAGTCATGAAGCTACATCGCGTAGTCATGACCAACGTCCATAACCCATGGCGTAACAAAGTACACATGTTCAACAATAACACAAATAAATCAAAGGCATGAACAACCCTCATGCTCACAAATGAATAAAACATACATAGTCTGGTAAAAACATAATGTCATAATAATCATGTCACGGTACAATAATCATATCCATAATACTCTGAATAAAATATGCATCTCAAATAAACTCTACTCCAGCCTCTTGGCTTGGGAAGCATCCATCTCATGGACATCTGTACCTGAAAATGTGCCCCACACGGGGTGAGATCTCTAAACATAAATCTCAGTAAGCAAGGGTTCTCGAAGAGTTCCTCCGCCCCAAGCTCACTTCGGTATAATAGTTCAAATATAACAGTTCAACAGTAATAGCATAATCACATAATGCAGCAACATATATATATCATGCATGTGTGCTAACAAGTCTACTGGCCAGAGAATGCATGGTTTACGCATGTCTGCTACACGCATAAGAAGCATAAGGCATCTACCTTATACCCACACTTAGGGGTTACCATCTTGTGCAACTCCACACTACAATCAGGGATTACCATCTTGTGTGTAATACACCACATAACATACATATATAAGAGTCCATCATTTCATCATCTCAAATAACAGATAAGCATATATACCACGTAAAACTACCATCCCCTTCTTGGAGTATGGTGGAACAAATGGGGATTAACCCTAAGAACACGGAACTTACCTGTCAAGTAGTATAATCAAGCTCAAAACCCAAGCAGCGGCTCACAGATCACAAAACAGCAGGATCAAGGTCTGTTCATAACATAAATATCAACAACACTCATGCTCTATAATTTTAAGTCAAAAGGAATATGTTTTCTTTCTCCTTTAGCATACTGCATGTTTCTCCCAAAGCCCCAAGCACAAATTATCTTTACCATTTTTAAAACTTCAGTTGCAACTCTTTACCAAAAATTATAATATTTTAATATGTTAAACTAGACATCTCTATATTTCCAACGATATATTTTATGTCTCAATCGGAGTTGAAAACTCCGGTTATGATTTTCGCAAAGTGACTGCTGCAAACTGAATTTCCAGCAACCAAGATGAAACTTTGAACTGACACTGAGATCAAACCAATTATCCAATGGGTAATAAATTTTACATAATTGTAGCCCTATATGTTAGCTTCACATAGGTCCAAACGACACTCAATTTGGAGTTCTGTAGCTCAAGATATTGCGTTTTACCAAACTAGTGCCTTGCTATCACATTTGCACTAGGTAATTGATTACCATACAGGGGATAATCGATTACTACACACGGTAACCGATTACCAAAAACAGGGTAATCGATTACTCCACATGGTAACCGATTACCAAAAACAGGGTAATCGATTACCACGCGGACAGAACACGAAATCTGTAGAATTTTTTGCATAATCCATGACTTTAATGGTTTCCAAGGGTCCAAGGTCCGATTTTTATCAAAACATAAGTCCAACTAACATGTTTAATCATCATTCTAACATATTTTAAATGCATCATTGATATTTTCACATTTTACTTCACAAAATAGCTCATTTTCAAGAATTTACAAAGGAGATGACTTGAGGTTACCTATGGACCTTTGAACTCAGAAAATACAGAAGCTTTGAGGACCAAGGAGGTGCTCCAAGCAACTAACTTGGTGGTGCACGAAAATCTCCACACCAAGGTAGGTTCTTTCCTCCCAAAGATTGGTTCTTGGAGCTTACAAGGAGGTATCCATGGCTCACACACTAAGAACACCAAAGTCATCCCTTCCTCCCCCTAATGCAGAAACTAAAACTCCCAAGACCAAGCCTTTACCTCACAAGACTCAAGCTTCACAAGGTTTAATGATGGTTCAATGGTATAAAAGTGGAGAAGTATAAAGAAAGGTGGATTTTTGACCAAGTTCCATGCACAAGACTCAAGCTTTCATGGAGGAAAAATGTGGCAGCAGCCAATAGCTATGTGGGATTGAGTAAAATTCTGACGTAGGTTAGTGTGCCCACCTATTTATAGTGGCACACTCTAAAGCACCAAATATTAGTTCTAATAGCTCCGCTAATCATTTTTTTTACCAAACTTAATATTCTGAACCTAGCCACTTTTATAGGAATTATCATATTTTTCTTATAATTTTTCGCAACACTTTATCGGTACACATTTTATACATAGCCGGTATTAGTTCGAACATCACCACTCATTATTTTTACTCCAAACTTGTTATCCTTGACCTAGATATTTTTCTAGGAATATTTAAATTTTTATTATAATTTTTAGAAATACTTCACCGGTACGCATTTATACCGTGAAACAGAATCGGTATCCGTACTTTTCCTCAAAAAAGAGATTTAAGCGTTATTTGACCTTCTCGATGATTATTCTAATCTTTCTATATTTATCCAAAGTTAATTATGAAATTATTTCTTAAACTCATAATTAAATTATTTAAATTCCTAATTTAACGGTGCGGGTTCTTACACAAAGCTAGTTGAGTTCATCAAATGATCAACCTGTTATACCTATTTGGTTACCGTGTGAATTGTCTTTTTGTCTCAGTTATCCGTCCCATTGACCTAGGTCAAGGAAAACGTATCAACCCCTGCGGTCTAGGGTTAGCTTTTGTCGAAACAGGGAATCTTCATTTACGGACTCTAAAGAGTGGGCCATCTCATGAGTCATTTACTATGCATAGATTCCCTAATCTCTCACAGAGATTGACGAATTCCTTTAGTGCTTCACACTAGCCCTGAGTCCTTAGGGCATTTAGGATAGGATAAAAGCTTAATTAGTGAATTAAATAAGTAGCCAATTATAATTAGTGAATTAGTTTAATATTTTTGTAAAATAAAATATGTATGTCATTTTTAAAACCTAATTAGTGAATTAAGTAATTAGAACTAATAATGAGTGAATTAATAATTAATTTTTGTGAATCATATGGTATATTATTTATAAAACCTTAGGATAGGATAGAAGCCTAATAGTGAATCAATTAGTGAATTATAAATAGTGAACTAATTTAATATTTTTGTAAATTAATATTTGTCATTTAAAACCTAATTAGTGAACTAATGAATTAGTTATTCATAATTAGTGAGTTAATTATGTGTTTTTGTATATTTTTATTAGTTAAATAGCTGGTCAACACGCCTCGCATTGACCCCAGTCCAATCGAGTGGGGCATGCTTGATTCGGATGTGCAGCGGTCACACAAATCGCAAGCAGTGTGGAACAAAGGAGATTACAAGATTTTGAGGGTGAGGCGAGCCTCACAGGGATCTTTGGGAGATGTGCATCGCCCAAATCAGATCCCCGTGGACTTGCAGCAGCACCTGATGCATGCAGGTTTCTGGTACGCATCTCGCATGAGGGGACTATCGGTATGTTTAATTTTTTATCCAATTATAGTCATTTATTTTTACATGATACAGATAACATATGACCCTTATATTTTTTTTCTATATCTTTCTTTTTTTCAGATTGACCATGCACTTATTATTGCATTGGTAAGGTGGAGGCTGAAGACTCATATCTTACATATGCCCGTTGGGGAGATGACTATTACACTATAGCTTCTTGATGTTCCTTCGTGCAGTAATGTTTTATTGCTACTTGGACTTCGGGCTTATACCTGAACTCTTGTTTCACATACAATTCCTCTCATTTTGTTCACGAACCCCGGCCTAAGCCTTCAACATCCAGTATATCTTCATTCGGGTAATCCCAATTAACAGCTTCAAAATGTGGAATCGCATTCCAAAATGGTGTAACATCTGCATATTCACACATAATAGGTAGATGCGAAAATAGCTAACTAATAAAAATATCAAAATATAATAATACAACTAACTAACTAACCTAATGAGTGTGGAACAATTGCGGGATTGGATATAAGGGTACTAGTCTTGTGTGACATAGGATTACCATGATGTTCATCACATGCATCGCTATCATTCTAATCATAGTCATTAGTCAACAGAGTGTCTTCGTCTTCCTCTTGCTCCTCATTGTAAGGTTCAACATCTACTATATATAGTCATTTTCTTCTCCATGTGCAACAGTTGATTGTGTGGGCTGGGGTACAGAAGATGATACATAATATGACTGACTATTAAGGTACAGTCCATGAATCAGTCTCTGACATCTCAATATCCACGTATAACTCAACAAATTGAGACATAGGGTTATGGACGAATGTTCGAAGGAAAGCATCCACGTCCTCATCATCAGATATCTCAGAACCCGCATATTTACGGTTTCCACACGGAACTCCACCCGTCACTAAAGATATTACCTGATTTTGTTGCAGCTTCAACTTTCGACGGATCTTATTTAAATCTTAAATGGACATGCCTCGAAGAATATACATTGCTCATTTTCCCCCCTTTTGAAGCGAAATCTGCTTGCACCTATAATTTTAGAACCATTGTAATATACAAATGAACGAATGTGATCCATTTTATGCAAATAAAACAAATAATTAGAGGGTAGATTATGGCTCAAAATAGGGATGAGATAAACAAGAAGAAAAAGTGCGAGTGTTAATCTATGACAGTGGATGAAAATAATAAAAGAAAACACAACGTAAATATCAAATACAGAAATGACGAAGGTGAGAATGAAACACTGAGCAATTCATTTTCGTAGCCGAGAGGGGGTATATATACAGAATTTGAGACTGGTTAGGTACGATGGATGGTCGGGATTTAATCAGGATGTATCAAACATGGAAGGTGTCAGGGCAGGACTAGTCCTGGATATGAAGCATACATGATTACTCCCGTATGGATCAGTTACGAGACTAGTCTGTTACACTTTCGGTGTTTTTCAGTGTCAGCGAGCTAAGGTGTTTTCAGTGTCGGCAAGCTGAGGTGGATGGGTAAAGGGAGTGAGTGGCGTCAGTGTGCCTGACGGAACTAGTGGTGTTAGTGCCAGTGACAAAACTAGACCCATTGGCTAAGGTGACGTGACTAAATGGGAGAAGCTGACATGGAGGTTGATCGCGTAAGGATACTTGACGTTACTAATCTCGTACATTTAGCCTACATGTTTGAGTGTATTAGTTTGACTAAACTTATCAGACTTACTTTAACTAGACATATCTTTTAACAAAGTTATGGGTGCTTTTGCTGACACATTGCCCATTGCCCAATAGTTGCTTATGAATGGAGTCAGGCAAAAATCTCTCCACACATTTCCGAATGAGATCGATGGCGATGATGTAAACCTCATACTTGCTAAAAAGTTACGAATTAAAAAGTTCCATGCCTCTTTACAAATCCAGACAATTAAAAAAACATTTTATCTCATCCCAGTCATAATTATTAGCAATCAATTGTGTCTCGAATGCCATTTATTGATGCGATTTGAAATTATCAAGATAGAAATGGAAATCTTCCATCAATATTATTTAAACTATTTGTCAATACATATGTCCTTTAAACTTGAATAATATGAAACGCTTTGATAAATACTAGGATCTTGCTATAAGATCGTATATATGCTCAAACGCATTCGTTTGTCATTAACTATCCCACTTAAAAAATAATAAATTTTTTGTTACTAGAAGTGTGGATTTTAAAACCAAATTAACATACTTAATTTCCTTCATATGCAGTAAACAGTTGGAAAATTTAATACATCTTCCTAGTTAGTATATATCATGCCATGTTTCCTTATTTATGACATGCCAGCAGAATTAATCAGTATATATATATTTTTTTGTTAGATTTGAAGGCATTCATGACTTAACCTATATGATAATATTTTTTTTCGTAGCCATGGATAGGGGTGGTATTTTTAAACCCGTCACATTGATATAACATGAAACGAAACAAATATGATAAAAAAGTATCGTGTTCAGATTAATTCATATTTAAATTCCTATCATGACAATATGCAAATACAAAGTTGACCAGTACTTTTTGGTTAATTATTTTAATCTTGCAAATTTATAATTGTAGTTGTAATTGGATTTTTCGTGTCGTAACAACGTCAACTCAGGTAGAAAAAATAATTTCCAGTTTGCTAGTTATTTTTGTCATATCATCTCACAAAATTTGCAAGACCGCGTATTTGTGTCGAAAAATGTAACACAAATAAAAATTATATACTGTTCGTCTTAAATATATTTATTTCTACCATGGATACGATTTTAAATGAACCCATTAATTTTATATATATATATATATATATATATATATATATATATATAGATATATATATATATATATATATAGAATTTTATAAGAGTTATGTTATAGGAAAAATGATTGTGTTACGTTATAGAGATTCATTTTGCGTGTCGTAATTTTTTTTTCTTTAAAACATGCGAGTCCCACAAAATATTGTGTATCATAAATATATATATATATATATATATATATGTTTGAAAATTAAATAAAAAAGAAAAGCTTACAAAAACAAAAAAAAAGAAAAGACCAAGTGCGGTAGAGCGCAAGAGGAGCGGAATTGCGTGTTCCGCAGAGGGTAGAAAGATACACCCGTTGGTAAGAAAGCGAAGCTGCCAATTCAATTCCCCAACCCAATCATTGGAAAAAATTTAATAGCCAAAAAAAAAAAAAAAAAACATTGGAAATACCTTAGAATTTTTACATAATAAGCAAAAATGCCAATAAATTAAAATCCAAATAAATTATTAGCAATTTATAATTTGAATATGAGATTCAAATCACACAGCCCCATCATTGAAAGTCTTCAGAATTATCATAAAATAATAAACTAAAATTAAAAAAACCCAAATAAATTTATTAGTAATTTTATTTTGAAAATCAGATCTCTCTCTTTCTCTCTCCACGTGCCAACTAGTTTACCGTTGTTAGGACAAAATTAGAGACAAAAAAAAGGGATTCTTTTTGCAAGCCTTAAAATCATCCAACGGTTCCCAAATACTAGCCGTTAAGTTTTTTCTTTCTTTCCTTTTTAAACGAATAGGTGCTATTCTGTTGTCTCTTACAAAGACAAAAAATATAGCCATGGTTTTCATTATATAATGTAACTGTTGGTGGTGCTAGTGTTCTTTGATTCCATTTACCTTCTTCTCTATCTCTTGGCACCTGCTACCGCTAGTAGTTCTATTAAATGCTCTTCTTCTAGTGTTGGGGGGTTTGGGTTCTTGGAGCATTCTTGAGTCGGAAGGATTTTGGGTTTGTTATTCTTCACAACATTAACGAAACCAAAACTTAAAAACATGGTTATCTCTGATGAGAACAAGTCCAACTCCGTCTTGCCCAGGAATTTCGAAGGTATGAAGTTTTCTGGGAACAAGTGCAGTTTTTAAGGTTCAAAGTGGTTCTAAGCTTAAAGATTTAACATGGGTAACTCAAATTTTCAATCTTTATTTTTTTTAATTTTAGGAGGGTTGGATAATATGGTTACCAGAAAGGTTGGGCAGAATAGAAGAGCATTGAGCGGCATCAATCAGAATCTAGTGCAAGGCGGATTGTTACCTTGCGTTGTTAGCAAGAGGGTGTTGTCTGAGTAATTCTCTTACGTTAATTCATCATAGACCTTTCCCTTTGTTTTTCTTGCAACTTCTTGTCTTCTTCTTCTTCTTTTTATTGGGTTTCTTTAATGTTAATTTTGTGGTTTTCGTTTTCTGTCTGTCCAGAAAACATGGGACTTTTGAAAAGAAGCCAGCGGATCCAGTGCATCGACCCATCACAAGGTGAGAGAATGTGGTCTTTGAGTGTAATTTTCAGTATTTCTTTTTTTATTTTAAGTAAAGAAGTGATAAACATTACTATAAGATTTTAAAATTGAAATGTCATGGCACTTTGTTGTAAAAGAAAATCTTGGTGCTTTCAAACTATTATATAGAGGTCCTGATTCTGATATGTTTATTCAAATTCTGGCAAAGGGTAAGGAATTAATGAAACTTTATGTTGATGCATTGTTATTTAGGAGGTTTGCTGCACAAATTGCTAGCTCACAGCAATCTTGCGCCGAGGTATATATTATCCTCTTACTGTTCTTTATTTGGTTGGAAATTGATGCACATATATATATATATATATATATCCTTCACTTTTGGACTAAAATTTTGAGTGGTGGGGTCAATTTGAATAGGAAACTAAGAAGTCAAACCCGTCAATGTCAAATCTGAATGTGATTGGAAACTCTATTTCCTTGGATGATGCACACAAGTTACCAGAAGACCAACCAGTGCCCATGTCTTTAGAGCAAACAGAACCACCAATGCACAGTGATTCAGATGAGATGGTAATTCTTTATATTTTTCTTTTTTGTTGTCCCTTGAATCTATTTCAATGTTTGATTTGTGACCTTGAACCTGTTAGGAAGAAGTAGAGATGGAGGATATAGTTGAAGAGCCTCTTATGGACATTGATAGCTGTGATGCAAATAATCCTCTTGCAATAGTGGAATATATTGAAGATCTTCATACTAACTACAGAAAATTTGAGGTATGCATAGCTCTCTTTTTTTGTCGGTAGTGTGAAATGCATAACTTTTTTATCTTGTTAATAAAGGCCTGTTCCCGAATTCAAACCCGCAACCTCTCATTAATAAAGTATCACCTTTACGACTGCTTCAAGCATGCCCTCTTGCTTTGTGACACCAATTCTATTATTATTTATTCGAGCCTTATTTTCATAGCTATCTTTCCAATTCTATCATTCAAGTTCTGGATTGTGAATAATTATTAGATATGTAGATTTATTTATCATTTCCAATTTTAGGATTATAACTTGCAAGTTTTAATATTACGTGTAGGACCGAACACATTCTTTGTTCTGACAAAATATGATTTTACTAGGGAAATTATAATGTAAAACTAATGCACCGTTGCATACCGAATTGATTAATTTTGGAATTGCATTATCCAGACTATGGATATTCCAACCTTGAGTTGAATCTCTATATCTTGCAAGCATTTGATACAAGGGGCACTCTAGAAAACTATGTTTAAGTTGTGTGCATGTAAACACTCACTGACAGTGATTGAATTTGCACTTATGCCGATAACTATGTACATCTAACATTGTTGAATTGGATATTTACCATCTATCAATTTTTTAATCTCCTATTTTACTGTTATTACTTTCAATCAGCAGTAAAAAAAGGTGTAAAACATCACCTAAGGTTTGATAAAATCAAAATTTGAGCTTGTTTGGAATTGTGTGGGCATAAAGTGGAAAAGGACTCGTTGAATTGAAAAAGTATAAAATATTAAACATCTTTCCAATTGGATCAACTTCAGTTCTAATTGTTTAAATTCAACATTGTTTGCAGGGTATTAGCTGTGTCTCCCAAAATTATATGGCACAACAACTTGACATCAATGAAAGGATGAGGGCTATACTAATCGACTGGCTTATTGAGGTATTCAATGTTCCGTACTATACCCCACTATGCCTAGCCTAAAATACTAATAGTTTACCTTCTGATTTGTTTTCATTCAATGTTCTGCTCAAATATCGATACGTGGGTCCAGGGGAAGTCCGTGGTGGAGGACCACTACTAATGGGTTAAAGCTAGACCAACCATATCAAATGAATTTGACACTCACAACCCAAAACCTTAAGATAGTGTTTTTACTTATATACATTTCACTTAGCCCATTACCAACTAATGTGGAACTCGTCACACTTGAAAATTCCAACAATCTTCCCTTCAAGTGTGAAATCCAACATTGGTATGCTCCCCCTAGGCCTAAAGTACTCATTCCGCTTCTGGCCTAACATCAAGCTAGCTCAAGTCTAAACTCGGCTCTGATACCACTATCAGGAGGGTCCAGGGGAAGCCCATGACGAGGGAACCCACCACTAATGGGCTAAGGCTAGACCAACCACATCAAGTGGGTCTGACACCATGTCACAACCCAAGACCTTAAGGCATCGGATTCATAGGTGATGTTACATGATCACACTTGAAAATCTTTTTGCATATGCAAAGAAACAATTCAACCCAAAAGCTTAAGTAGTTAGGTGATGTTACATTAATAGTGTTAACACGCCTCCTCACACGAGAACCCCAATGGGTTTGAATGGTAGATAATGAATCCGGCCTAGCCTACCTGTGCTAAGAAACTCCACAAGACTTAATTAATTATTAACTAAATAGGTAACTAACTAGGTGCGGTGATGATCGTACTTGTGACATCGAGGCTCTGATATCATGTAAAGAACAATTCAACCCAAAAACTTAAGTTGTTAGGTGATGTTACATTAATGGTTTTATACTTCTCTAACATGCATGTTTGGTCCACCAGGCCCAAATAGGCATGTTTGAAGGGTAGATAATGAATGTATCACGCCCAGTCTACCTATGCTAAGAAACTCCATAAGTTTTAATTAATTATTAACTAAATAGGTGCGGTGAGGATCATACTTGTGACATCGAGGCAAAGAACCAATTCAACCCAATAACTTAAGTTGTTAAGTGATGTTATATTAATGGTTTTATACTTTTCTAACACGCTTGTTTGGACCATTAGGTGCTCCACAAATTTGACCTCATGCAAGAGACAATGTTTCTTACAATTAATGATATTAATTGTTTTATACTTCTCTAACATGCCTGTTTGGACCATCAGGTGCACGACAAATTTGACCTCATGCAAGAGACATTGTTTCTTACAATTAATATCATAGACAGATTTTTGGCAAAACAAACAGTGGAAAGAAAGAAGCTTCAGTTGGTTGGTCTGGTTGCCATGCTTTTGGCATGCAAGTATGAGGAAGTTTCCGTGCCTGTGGTTGGTGATCTAATCCATATATCAGACAGAGCTTACACAAGGAAGGAAGTTCTTAACATGGTAACATTTCTTAGTTTAATACAATCCTGTAATTTTTCACATTTCTTGAGCCACTCAATATAGCTAGTTTCTGAGATTTTCTTTCCAAAACACTGCAGGAAAAGTTTGTGCTGAATACATTGCAGTTTAACATGTCTGTACCAACAGTATATGTTTTCATGAGAAGGTTTCTAAAGGCAATTCAAGCAGACAAAAAAGTCAGTACTCATATTTCTGCCAAATATTTCCATTTAGTTATGCATATGCATTTATAACTATTTGTAACCAGCAATTCATAATTACTACTAAACTAACTTTACTCCTCACCATGGAACAGCTTGAGTTACTAGCTTTCTTTTTGGTAGAGCTATCTCTGGTAGAATATGAGATGGTGAAGTTCCCCCCATCTTTGATAGCTGCAGCTGCAGTCTACACAGCTCAATGCACATTCAATGGTTTCAAAGAGTGGAGTAAGACATGTGAATGGCATACAAAATACTCAGAAGATCAGCTATTGTAAGCATATTTAATTTAGAAAGCACATTTCATATTCCAATTCAATTACACACTAACTCGACATACCAAAATACTCTAGTCTAATGCACATTTATCTTCTTCTTTTTTTTGCTTGTAGAGAGTGCTCTACTGAAATGGTTGCGTTACACCAGAAGGCTGGGATAGGAAAACTCACTGGGGTACATAGGAAGTATTGCTCATCTAAATATGGCTATACTGCAAAACATGAACCAGCATGTTTTCTTCTGAAGAACTAACAGTAGCAGAGCGTGTATAGCTACTGACAATAACATTTACATGAGTTTCATATGATTTGTGCTTATTTGGGGTATGGAGGGGGGAGTGCGTTAAGAAATGTGAACACAAGAGCAACTTGGGTTGCACTGGGAATGTTACCTACTTCTTCTCTTGTTCATTTATATTTGGCCATTTTCCTTTCCTTTTCTTATGTTCTAAATGAACATAATAACTTAGAACACTGAATTCTGTTTTTCTGTTGTTCTCAATGAACAAAATAACGGAAATGATGATATAGACACAATTTTACTTTTTTGAATTGATATAATAGTATTTGCCTTTTTGCTTTATTGGTTGCCTTTTTTTTATTTCCTGTTTGCATAAATTAGTAAAATACTAGCAAAATTGTTGGAAGAAATTTTCTTTGACCGGCTCCGTTTGGTAGAGGAGAATTTTTTTTTATCCGGGAATCTCGATTTTTAGAAATATGATTTTTATATTCAGTTTACATAATATTCGAAAATTAAAAATTTACAAATATTCAGTTTTGCTTGAATCCTGAAGAATACCGCGTACCAACCCTTGAAGTTGTGATTATGCAACTTAAATTCATTTGGATGATGTGTACCTACTTTGTCAAATGCGAAATGCTTCTTTTTCATCTATTATTTCGCGGGAATCTTGAGAATACCGCGTACCAACTCTTGAAGTTGTGATTATGCAACTTAAATTCATTTGGATGATGTGTACCTACTTTCGTCAAATGCGAAATGCTTCTTTTTCATCTATTATTTCATTTATGGAAAAAGTGTTTTATCCTTTTGAATGACATAACTTATATCCTTTCACTCTCACAAGACATAACTTATATCTTTTCACTCTCACAAAAAAGTGGGATTCACACCTTTATTTTATTTTTTTGTCAACTCTCACTCTCTTTTTATCTATCTCTTTCTCTATCTTAAAATGAGACAACTTTACATCCTTTAAAATAATATATATTTTTTCCTTCCTTCGTTAACGAAGTCAAAGGACCTTAATAACTTGAGCACATAAACAACTGATAAAATTTTAAATTTTTAACGTCACTTTTACTTTTTGCACTTTTTTGGACTTTTGCCACACTGCATCTTCTCCAACGGTCATTTCTGTATAGGGCTCCAATTTAAATACATTTGTTGGTTAGTCTCATTCATTGAGTTCAGTGAACAGCGTGCTCCAAAAGTAAACGCCTACCCTAATTTTTTATTTGTTAAAATAGGAAAAAGAATAATATATTAAATATTATATGATTATCTACCTAATCATGGTTGCTAACAGTAGAACTAAGTTGCAATTCCTTATAAACTTAAATTTTTTGACCTTAAAATTATATTTTGAAAAGTCTTTTTTCTTTGATAGGATGAACTTATGAAAGTTACATAAAAGAAAAGAAAAGAAGAGAAGAATAAATTACAGCAAATGATTGATGCTATTCTTATGCTATTTTATAAACTGTTTTTTTGCATAATTCACGGTCAATTTTGCCATCATTCAAATTTAAGTTCGTGCATTTGTTTTTGTTGCATAAGTTCGTGCTTATAATCAACCCAAAAGTAAATTTTAGTCTACTTATTTTCAGAATTTATCAAACAAAATGCTTTTATTCTTAACAATTAGTTTAACTTATACTTGTTGGGCTTCCTCCTTCAATACAGCCCAAGCTCATTGAGGGATTTCCTAAAAATCCTAAACCCTAGATTCCACCTCCTCTATATATTCATTAGTTGTGGGTGGAGGATAAATTAGAAAGAGAAAAAATTATTTGAGAGATTTGTGAGCAAAGCTTTGAGCTTTGTATTTTAAGAAATCTCTAGAGAAAGTTTGAGTGAAACATCTCTAGGGAAGTTTGATTATCGCCATTGTTAGAGAGATTGAGTTAACCACCACTTTGGTGAATCTTGATTCTTTGTACCTATTATTTTCATAGTGGACGTTTGAACTGGACTAGGTCCCGTGGATTTTTACTTCTTCATTTGAGAAGATTTTCCCACGTTAAAATCTGCTTGTGTTCTCTTTCTCTCTCTCCTTTGTATTTTCTTTTTTTCTGTTGCGCTGCCCGACCTGGTGAAGTTCAGGCTGAGGTAAGATTCCCGAGATCCGAGATCCAGGATCTTGTTGATTGACTTTCGCGAAAAGGCTTCTAAGCCGAGTTGAGGGAACCGAGTTCCCAATAGTGGTATCAAAGCCCGAGTTCGACGGGTTCTGAGGGAGACGAGATCGAGACCAGTGGTATAACCCATGACGGAGATATATTCAAGCTGATCGCAGACAATTTCACCTATTAGAGACCGATGATGGAAGATCATCTCTACGACAAAGATTTACATGAGCCCATTATCCTTGATGAGAGACCGGCAGGTAAAACCGATAAGGAGTGGGAGATCCTGAGTCGTAAGGCGGTAGCTACAATCAGGAAATACATTGACAAAAGTCTCTTTGAGCACGTGTCAAAGTTCACGAACGCATACGAGTTGTGGACGAAGCTGGAGTCCATGATTCAGAAGAAGACTCCCACGAACAAAGCACACCTGGTTTGCCGACTTGTGAAGTTGGAATACAAGGATAGCATGAGCATGATTGAACACCTCAATACCTACAAAGGTAATATTAATCAGCTATCTAAAGCCAAGATAAAAATTGATGATGAGATGCAGGCTTTGCTGTTGTTGAGCTCGCTGTAGAAAGCTGGGATACTCTGGTGGTGACTTTGAGTAATTCGGCTCTAGAAGGAAAATTGAAGAGGGATGTCGTAACAGATAGTCTCCTGAATGAAGAAGCCAGGAGAAGAGAACGAGGTGTTTCGAGCACGTCTGAGGCCAACGTTGCTGAAAACAGAGGGAAATCTGACTCCCAGGGTAGAAGTAAGAGTCGGGGTGGAGATCGTGAAAGACGAGGAAAGTCCAAGGTCGGTCAAAGCCGAAATATGAGTTGAAGTGCTTTTATTGTGGGAAGACAGGGCATAAAAAGCCAAACTGCTGGACTCTGCAGAATGATGAGAAGAATGGCTCCGTGAAGCCAAATTAGATTATTTCCAAGAAGAGGGAAGACAAGAGCACCACTGCTGTGGCTGCCAACTCGGATGCCGAGATATTCCTCCTTGGTGAAGATAATTATTTGAATGTTGCATATGATGACTGCACTTAGATTGTTGACTCTGGTGCCTCCTTCCACGTTACTCCATACAAATGTTTTTTCTCCTCTTACCGAGGTGGCGATTTTGGGGTCGTGAAGATAGAAAATCAAGTGATCAGCAAGATTGTTGGTGTAGGTTATGTGACCCTAACCAAGGATGTTGGGTGCCAACTTGTGTTGAAAGATGTAAGGCATGTTCCTGACATGCGATTGAACCTAATCTCGGTAGGCAAGCTTGACGATACTGAGTTAGTGAACTACTTCTTTTATAGTGTTATATGGAAGCTGGCCAAGGGAAACTTGGTTGTTGCCAGAGATAAGAAGGAAGGCTCCTTGTACATAATGCAAGGAAAGATCAATGGTGGAGAAGCCAATTCTGTCCGAGATGGACCTAGCTTAGAGCTATGGCATAAGTGCCTCGCCATATGAGTGTGAAAGGGCTTTGAATCCTGAATAAGAAAGGGTTACTGACCGGGTTGAAAGGCCAACCGTTGGAGAGTTGCTCGCACTGCCTAGCTGGAAAGTAGCACCGGGTTTCTTTTGTGAAACCGGATCAACCCAGAAGACATAGGTATATTCTTGACCTCGTCCGTACTGATGTTTGCTCAATGTCAGAGAGATCCCTTGGAGAAGCTCAGTACTTTGTTTCATTTATTGATGACCACTCCCGCAAAGTGTGGGTTTATTTGTTGAAGTCTAAAGACCAGGTACTCTAATCCTTTAAAGAATTCCATTCTATGGTTGAAAGGGAGACTGGCAAGAAATTGAAGGTGGTCCGATCTGACAATGGTGGTGAGTATTGTGACCCTTTTGATGCATACTGTAGAGCGTTCGGGATCCGACTTGAGAAGACACCCCCTAAGACTCCACAGTTGAATGGACTTGCTGAGAAGATGAACCGGACTATTGAAGAGAAGGTCCGAAGTATGCTATCCAATGCCAGATTGCCGAAATCATTCTTGGGAGAAGCCGTTAGAACTTCTATTGACTTGATCAACCTCTCACCAACACAGCCACTTGAAGGAGAAATTCCAGAAGAAGTCTAGACAGGTCGGAAGGCGGCCCTCGAGGTAGAACAAATGGACGTGAAGACGACATTTCTTCAGGGTGATTTAGAAGAAGAGATATATATGGAGCAACCTGAGGGGTTCCAAGCTCTAGGACAAGAAAACTTGGTATGTCGGTTGAAGAAGAGCCTCTATGGCTTGAAGTAAGCACCTTAGCAGTGGTATAAGAAGTTTGAATCATTCATGACTAATCACAAGTTTAAGAAGACAAAGGCCGATCACTGCGTATTTGTGAAAAGGTATAAGGCCGTAGATTTTTTAATTTTGTTGTTATATGTTGACGATATGCTTATTGTAGGGAAAGAAAAATCGAGGATACCTGCCCAGAAGAAGGCATTGAGCTCGTCCTTCCCAATGAAGGACCTCGGCCCTGCAAAGCAGATACTCGGAATCAAGATTATCCAAGATAGACAAAAAAAAGCTATTGTTGCTGAGTCAAGAGAAGTATATTAAGAAGATTCTGAAGAGATTCAGCATGGACAAAGCCAAAACAATGAGCACCCCTCTAACCGGACACATAAAGCTGAACCAGAAGCAATGTCCGAGATCTGATGAAGGCAAAGACAAGATGCGGAAGATACTGTACCAATCCGTTGTCGGAAGCTTGATATCTGCAATGGTTTGCACTAGACCCTACTTGGCATTTACTGTTGGAATGGTGAGCTGGTATCTGTCAAACCCCGGCAAAGAGCACTGGAAAGAAGTGAAGTGGATCTTCAAGTACCTCCGAGGTACGACAAACTTATGCCTCCGATTTGGAGAAGACAAAGCCAAGTTGCAAGGCTACTCGGATGTTGATTTAGGGGGAGATTCTGACTCGAGGAAGGGCGACGACGGGATACATGATAACATTTTCCGGAGGAGCTGTCTCTTGGCATTCAAGACTTCAAAAGTGTGTTTCACTATCGACAATCGAGGCTTAGTACATTGCCGCTACTGAGACAAACAAAGAGATGTTGTGGATGAAGAAGTTCCTCATGGAACTCAGTCATGACCAAGACAAGTACAAGCTGGGTTGTGACAATCAAAGCGCAATCCATCTTGCGAAGAATTCGACCTATCACTCCCGCACTAAGCACATTGATGTGAGGTATCACTGGATCCAGGATGTGGTGGAAGGTGGAGAGCTCAAACTCGTCAAAGTGCACACTGACCAAAATTGGTCTGTCATGATGACGTTCAGGCCGCTGTATTCTCTTTCTTTCTCTCTTTCCCTCTCTCCTTTGTATTTTTATTTTTTTCCGCTGCGCTGCCCGACCTGGTGAAGTTCAGGCCGAGGTAAGATTGTCGAGATCCGAGATCCAGGATCTTGTTGATTGACTTCCATGAAAAGGCTTCTAAGCCGAGTAGAAGGAACCGAGTTCCCGACAATACTAACAATAGTTAAACGCTTTAAATTGTGAGAATGGATTCTCTCTTATAAGTAATTTAATATATAAACATTTCCCGTGAAATAATCTCAATTCTTATAATTAATGGTTTTTTTTTCAATTTCTGTTAAGGAATTCAAGTATGAATTGGTAAAGTCCATATTGGTGAAGAATAGACTAAGTGAACACCATATAAGTAGAAAGACTCATGTACTTAATGCCTTTACCTTAAGGTTTTGTGTTTAGTTGTGGTATATAAACTCACTTAATGTCATTGCTCAACCTATGGTTGGTGGTTTCTCCCCCCATAAGCTTCCCTCTGTCAACTCAACAAATGATATCAGAACTAATGGTTAATGGGCTTGTATGTACCCGAGTATTTGAACATTATAGTAGTTAGTGTTCGAATTTGTCAGCTATAACACCTCATATTTCGAATGCATGATTTAATGTGATAATGTTGGTTAAAAGGGTAGGATTAGTGAAAATCCTAAAATTAGGGTCAAAATACGTAAAAAGGGCAAAATGGTAATTTACCAAACACGTACCCCTAGGCATAAAAATTTGAGTAGAAGGTCTCAAATGATAAAAATAATGCCGGAAATGGATTCAGGACGAAAAATCGAGTGGATAGGCAAGTTTCGAAAAATTTGATGAATAGTGATTTTACCGGTATAAAAATACTGCGATATAATAGTACCGATAAGCGTAAAAATATTATCAGTAATTTTAGGAAACAAAAATATGACATGGACGAGAAAAATACGTAGGTTATGAATTTGTGTTTTAAATTAGTTGATTGGTTAAAGTGAAATCGCATTTGGGACCCACCTATGGTTTAAGTGACTTAAGTGACTTCAAAACTCATTTTTTTTCCATCACTCTCTCTCTCTCTTCCCTCTCCTTCTCTCCCGTGCGTTTTCTCAATGGAAGGGGCTCCAAGCTTTGGATTTTGGAACTCCCTTTTCTAGCCACCAAATCACAAAACTCCAAACATCAAAGTTGTTCCTCTACCTCTTGTGATCATCTTCCATACTAAGAAATCTTCCAAAGAGAGAGTGTGTGAGGAGATCCTCCTTGGTGAAGGGGTGGCGGTTTTGAGGAAAATGGGGGCCATTGGTGGTGCTTTGGCTTGAATGGACACTTGATTATCAACCCTTGGGGCCTTAGGAAGCTATTGTTGTTGCCTCTCACGGACGCGATAGTGGAGGATTGAACTTGGAGAGTACGTTTTGGAGCATTGTGCTTGGAGTAGAGGTAAACCTTTGGAACTTGGGTTTAGTCCCTTGTGTGCTCCACGACACCTAGTGGAAGGTTGTGGTTGGATTCTGTGCGTTTGGCATTGTGTGATTATGTATTTTCATGCATTATTGCTTGTTTGTGTGTGAGGTGTTTGTGGTCTCTGGCCAGTAGATGTGTGTTGGTTTGGACTTCCGCTGGAGATATCCTTTGGCAATTCTGGTCGGGTTTTGTCGTGGGGCCGACTCTGGGAGCGGTATTAGGATGATTCAAACGAGGGACTTCCGCTGGATAAGGCTCATGAGGAGTTCCAGTTGGGTTTTGCCATGGGGTCGTCTCATCCATGGGAGAGGCACCAGGAAGCTTCCCGAGAGTTATATGATGGGGTCCTTAAACGGAATCCTGATGTGGATGTTCTTGGATTTGTCCCCAGTTGTTTGTGATATTGTATGTCATGCATCTTACATAATGTTATTTGTTGCACATTGAGTGAGCCATAGGGTGGAGTGATCCTCTAGTACCCTTGGTTTACTGAGATATATTTGTATATATCACCCCACGTTTGGGGACATCATTTCAGGTCAAAATGAGCGTGGAGGATCTTCGGGCAAGAGGCCTGCCTAAATAAGGATTGGATCATGTGCATATGGATAGTATAGCTTTTGGAGGATCATTTAGGATTGCACATACTAGCATTATTTTGTATCTTGAACTTAGAGTATGAACATTGGATTGCATGAGATTATATTGCCATGCTTTGGTTGTTCATATATAGTTCTAAGTCAATTGATCATAGTGTTGTTTTTTGAATATGAAATTGTATAACTCTAATGTTGGATATTTGGATATGGTGAGCATGAGGATTGTCCATGCCACTTGAATCATGCTTAAGAAACAATTGTTGCACATGATGTTCTATGGAAGTTTCAATTGATGGAATGATTTATGAATTTATGGATTGGTTGAGCTGGGAATTAGTCAAGTGTATATTGAGATGAAAATGAATTAGGTATATAATTGAAGAGTTGGGAAATGTTGAAAGTACAAATAGAGTGCTGCCCAATTTTCGTCTAATAGATGATGGAATTGGACTTCTTGGCCTTCTTGGAAGTTATAGATCTTTCTTTTAGCTTTTCAACGAGACTAAAATTGTGTAAATTGGATTAGTATAGCTAGTTATGGATAAAATACAAAAGTAGGTCAAATTGCCCTGTTTTGGTGCCTATCTCCAGAACTGCGGCGCTATTAGCGTCAAGTTGACGCTATTAGCATCAACCATCAGTGGAAGGTCGTAACCATGGCGCTATGGGCGCCAATCTGGCGTTGTGGGCGCCGTTCTCTCTGCCTTCTGAAGCACTGTGGCGCTCTTAGCGCGGGGTCCTGTGGATTTCAGCATCCATTTTCTTAGAAAATTCATAACTTGGGCTACGGTGCTCCAAATTGAGCGCGGTTTGAACCCACGCGTAGCGTACGAAGAAAAATATATCATATTAATGAATGAGAAGCATTTGAGAGGTATAAAAATTGTTAGAGTTGATAAAAAGGCAAAGAAAATTAGTGTTAAACATGAATATAATAAGTTTTTAGCTTTGCTGGTTTATGGGAACCACTTAGCATGTTTAAAGGCAAGTTGCATGGTATTAAGCTAACATATTCATAATTCTGCTATAAGTTTTGAGCTATGATCACAGTTATTTCAAAGGTACAAGTGATATCAAAAAGAAAAAGTTTTCCCGTAATTACAAATAAACGTTGTGATTGTAACTGCGCTTAATATCATATTTGATAACACACCGGTCTGGTAATGGGGTGTTACATTTATGGTATCAGAGTAATTTTTTAGGGAGCCTTGAGTATGTATAACTGTATTTTGTGTTGCATAGCTATCTGTGAATTGTTTATAATTAATGTATATGTGATTCCTTAGTGTGGGTCTGATCAGCTCATTCTTTTGTGTTACATCTACATATATCATGAGTAGGGCACGGGGTCGCCGTGGAACACGAGGTGCAGGTCCTCAGCCGCCTGATCCGGTAACTGCAGATCTTAATGCTCTGCAGACGGAGACGGCTGCCAATAGGACTATGACTGAAAACGTGATGAAGAATAATCAGGATATGTTGCAGGCCTTCATAACTGAGATGAGGGCTGAGAGGGCTCAACATAGGAGGAATAATTCTCCTCCACATACGACTACGCCGTCAGGTACACCTCATTAAGAGGGAAGTGGGGCTAGTTGTAAGAACTCGCACCGTTTATTAATGAAGTTAATTAATTAATTATGTGAAATTAGGAAAATATTCCATAATTGACCCTAATAATTATTATGAGGCTTAAATAATTGTAGTAAGTGAGTAATAATGTTTAAAGTCATTTTTCTGACGAAAAGTGCAGATACCGGTTCTGCTCTCGGAATAAATGCGTACCGATAAAGTATCCCAGAAAATTATAATAAGTGCATGAATATTCCTAGAATAATATGCAGGACTATGATTTCTAGTTTCAAGTTAAAATAATGAGAACTGGTGCCAGAACTGATACTGGCTATGGAAAAACGCGTACCGAAAAGGTGCTGCGAAAAATAATATAAAAATATGATAAATCTTGTAAAATTAAGTAGGTTAAGATTCTAAAGTTTGGGATATAGCGCTAATACAGTGCATTTAAAATTAATTAGACTATATAAGGACCTTTGCACATTAACCTAGGCTGATACTCAGCCATTTGAACGTGAGTTTTTGTGCCTTAGGCTGCTGCCTCCTTCACCACTTGGTCCTAAGGCTTTTTTCTTCCATTTCTCACAAAAGACACTACCTTTGATCATGGTTTCTTATCTTGATCATCATAGTTTGGTGTGAGCCACTTTGCGTGGGTGAGAGAATCTTGTTTCTGAGTTTTGAGCATTGTCTAGGGAGAGTTTAAAGGATGACTTGTTGGTTTGGGTGTGGTGGAGTCTTTGTTCTTAGCTTGTGTGGCTTCAAGGAGTCATCTTTGTTGGGAAAGGACCTTGCTTTGTGGTCATTTTCGTTTCCCTACGAAGTCAGAACTTTGGGAGCTTCAAGTGAGCTCCAAGAGCACCATCCACTTCTGTTTTGAAGCCTTGGGTATGTACCTCAACTTGATCATGAGTTTTAATGGGTAAAAGTGGAGTCTTGCCATGTTTAATAAGTTAAACAAGTAACCAACTGTTATATGAACGTAAAAGAGGTTAAAAATGTGTGCTTTAACGTTGGAATTGGTTAAAAACCCAACCTTTGGAGTGATATCTCGTGAAATGCAGAAACTGCATTCTGTCGCGAAATATCCAGATATGGATATCCGGATCCGAATATGGATATCCGGATATGCATATCCGGATATTGATATCCTGATATTGTCCCGACAAATATCCGGATATTCTGGGAATTTCGAGGCAGAGTCTGTATTGTTCATACAGAACTGAGTTATGGGTTTGTGAACCCTAGTTTGATGGAGTGGGACTTCTGTAATAATTAATCTAAGTCAGAATCTAAGTGATTAAGGGCTTGTGGCTTTATGAGAAGCCTAAAGACATGAAAGGTAAAGGAAAGGCGTTGTCTTAATATTGTATGATTGTAGAGTTGAATATTGATATGTTAATTGGTCCATAACAGATTGTGATTCTGCTGTGTTTGGACGTTGAGCTTGTGTGGACTCTTGGCATTGGATAATTAGCTTGCAAGGTAAGCTTTCGTGTCCTCGATTTAGCCATTGTTGGTTCCACCATATCCCATGGAGGGATGGTTATATGCATGTTGTGTTACATGCTTTGATATTTTGAAATGCTTTTGAGCTAATATGTGCAATGGCTTATAATATGTATATGTTGTTTCCACTTTGTCGGTAAGCCTGAGTATGTAGCGTTATACAAGATGGTGAGTTCGTGGGTGGGTGCAAGTGGCGTCTTGCATTATGTGTGGGTAATAGACGTATTCCTGCATTTCTCTGATCAGTAGAATAGAATTGACACACATGACATGATTATTTGTTGCATTGCACTATTTTAGAAATGATATTGTTAAACTGCTTTTGGAACTTATATTGCACATGTAAGTGAGCTTGGGGTGGAAGATCCTTGAGGACCCCTTGTCTTACTGAGATTTCTTGTTTAGAGATCTCACCCCACGTTTGGGTACGCTTATTTCAGGTTCAGGTAACTTGGGGGCTGATGCCTCTAGCGGCAGGAGGCCAGAGCTTAGCTAATATTGATGTTATATGCTGATATGTTTGAATGCTGGATTATATCTGCTGATGTTGTGCTTTTAGCTTGTTATTATTATGTTGCTGTTGTTGAGACTTATGTTGGGCTTGTTGCCTTATTTGGGTGAGCATGGGGTTTGTCCATGCCACCTTGATGTTAGTACTTTTAGCGTGAGTTGTATAAATTATCAGGGTTGTTCGGGCTATGTGTTGTAGTTCCGTGACTAGAGACATATTGATGTTAATTTTATATTGAGGTATTTCAGTTAGCTGTCTTTTGCAATTTACATACAGGTGATGTTTTGAAAATGGTTAAGTAATCAAGTTGGTAATGATTAATGACATCATAATTGAAAAGAAAAAGATATTCCGCATTTTTAATTAAGCTCAGCTTAATACGATGACATGATAAGATACCAGATATATACGGGGTGTTATATTTTATGGTATCAGAGCAATGGTTCGAGGGAAAAGCCTTTATGTATTGCAATAACTAGTATGCTTGGTTGTGTCTGTCTTGTGTGTTTGCTCCGTTGGGTTTTATTATGATGATGCATATGTGATCACATTGCGTGGGCCTGATCAACTCATAATTTGTGTAACTTGTGCAGAGTCATGGTAAGTGCCATGAGAACTCGCGAGACTGTTGAGGGTCAACCCGACCCAATCTTGAGTGCATTGGCTGAGATGCAGGAGGCCACTATATTGGCCAATGTGGCAATGATGGAAGCCGCTAGAGAGGCGAACTAGAAGGCCACAGAGGATGCTCTTGAGGCGAACCAGCAGGCGAATATGACATGATGCGGGTCATGCTGGAGGAAATGAGGGTTGGTCCTGCTTTTGGCTAGTATCCTCCACCACTACCTCCACCGCCACCGTCGCCTCCACCTAGTGTCCAGGATGAGAGCCTGAGTCACATTGATAGTGCTACTCATGTCACTGGGGGTGTTGGAACCCTATCTGGAGCCTGCTGAGAGGACCGTGACGTGATCGACCGTCGGCTGAACACTTTCAGAAAGCATAAGCCACCTTTCTTTAATGGGTCTTTGGATCCTATTGCTGCGGCGAGATGGCTGCAGACGTTGGACAAGATCTTTCGGGTAATGCAGTGTACGGATCCGCAGAAGCTGATGTTTGCGACCTACATGCTAGAAGGTGATGGACATGAATGGTGGATGAACACCTCTCATGCTTATGAGATGCAGGGTCATGTTATGACGTGGCCATTCTTCGAAGATTGCTTTCTGGGTTGGTACTTCCCTTATGATGCGTAGGAGAGGAAGCATGGGGAGTTTGATAGATTGGTGCACGGCTCGATGTCTGTTGATGAGTACCTGGCTAAGTTTAATGAGCTTGTGAAGTTTGCACATTTTTGAATGGCAGTGCCTACTCCGACCTTTTTGGCTGCTAAGTTCCGCAGGGGACTTAGTGAGGTGATTGCTGAGCATATTGCTAGAGCTGCATCGAGGGATTTTGGTACACTGGTTCAGCAGTGTAAGGACATTGAGGATGTCTGCATTACAAGTAAGCCTATGAGGGCCAAGATTGATGAGACGAAAGGGACTAGTAGTTCCACTTCCTGGAAAGACCGAAAGTTTGCTGGGAAAGGCAAAGGAAAAAAGTTTGCGACTAGGCAGGCGCCTAGTCAGTTCAAGAGGACTTCTCCGCAGCAGGAAAGTTTTATGAGGCCTCCTTCCACTCCTAGATGTTTGGGGTGTGGAAAGGAGCATGCTGGACGTTGTGCTACGAGTTAGCTGATCTATTTCCAGTGTGGCAAGAGGGCCACTTCTCGAGAGACTGTCTGTCGTCAACGGAGAGAGCTGTTGCAGTGCAGGCAATTCCATTTCAGATGGTTCCCCTGGCACCTACTTCGACACCTGCAGTGCCACCTGCTACTGGACGTGTGTACACGTTGGATCTCCAGCAGTCGGATAGAGCTCTGAACCTTGTTAGAGGTACTGTGTCTTTTGGTGATTCATCTGTTGATGTTTTGTTTGACTCTGGGGCTACGCATTCTTTTGTGGCAACCACGATTGCTTTGGGGCTTGAGTTGCCCAGTGCTGTGCTTTCTCCACCGTTGCAGGTGACTACCGCCACCGGAGAAAAGTGTGTGACCTCCACTGTTCATCGCGATGTAGCGTTTCAGTGGAACGGTCGTGAGTTCTCGATAGATCTGATAGGATTTCTGATGGCCAACTTGGAGATTATTCTGGGCATGGATTGGTTGTCCAGGAACTGTGCTTTGATTGATTGCTGTACAAAGCGCGTGGTGATGTCTCCGTGTGATTTCGCAGCCAGTTCATCGCCATATATTTCATTGTTGCAGGCTAGGAAAGCCTTGCGAGCAGGGGCATTCAGTTATGTTATGTTGGGAGGTTTGGTGAGTGGAACACAGGAGGCTATCACTGGCATTCCTGTGGTGGGGGAATTCCTCGAGGTGTTTCCTGAGGAGATTCCTGAGTTTCAGCCACAGAGGGAGATAGAGTTCTCCATTGATTCGTTGCCTGGTGTGGGGCCTATTTCATTAGCTCCATATCGGATGTCGTCATCAAAGTTGGCTGAGCTGAAGAAGCATATTGAGGATCTTTCAACGAAAGATTTCATTCTATCGAGTGTGTCTCCATGGGGAGCACCGATCATCTTTGTGAAGAAGAAGGACGGCACAATGCGATTGTGCACCGACTACAGGAAGTTAAACAAGGTGGCGATCAAAACAAGTATCCCCTTCTCGTATTTATGATCTGTTGGATCAACTCAGGGGTGCTTGCATGTATTCGAAGATTGATCTTCGGTCCAGATACTATCAAATTCTGGTGAAGCCGGAGGATGTCCCTAAGACCGCGTTTCTTTCGAGATACGGTCATTTTGAGTATTTGGTGATTCTTTTTGGACTCACAAATGTACCCGCAGTGTTCATGGATTACATGAACAGGATTTTCCAGCCGTATCTGGATCAGTTTGTGATCGTCTTCATTGACGATATTCTGATTTACTCCAAGACTGAGGAGGAGCATGCGGAGCATCTGAGGATTGTTCTGCAAATGCTGAAGGAGAAAAAGTTGTATGTTAAGCCTTCTAAGTGTGAGTTTTGGCTCAAATCAGTCTAGTTTCTGGGGCATGTGATTTCTGCTGAAGGAGTTGCAGTGGATCCCAACAAGATCGATGTCGTGCTAGATTGGGAGAGGCCCAAGATGGTTTTACGGAAGTGAGGAGTTTTCTGGGTTTGGTCGGGTGCTATCGGAGGTTCATCAAGGGGTTCTCCACGATGGTCTCCCTTTGACTCGCCTTACCCGAAAGGAGACTCCATTTGTGTGGACTCACGGGTGTGAGGAGTGCTTTCAAGAGTTGAAGGAGAGATTGAGGACTTCACCAATGTTGATCCTTTCTGATCCTGAGGAGCAGTTTGAGCTTTACTGTGATGCTTCTGGAAAGGGGCTGGGCTGTGATTTGATGCAGTCTGGTAGGGCTGTTGCTTTTGCTTCGAGGCAGTTGAAGCCTCATGAGGAGAACTACCTGACTCATGATTTGGAGTTGGCTGCGATTGTTTTTGCTTTCAAGATTTGGAGGCATTATCTGTTCGGTATGCAGTTTGCTGTGTTCAGTGACCACAAGAGCTTGAAGTATCTGTTTGATCAGAAGGAGCTGAACATGAGACAAAGAAGATGGATGGAATTTCTGAAGGACTACGACTTTGAGTTGAAGTACCATCCTGGCAAGGCCAATGTGGTAGCTGATGCTTTGAGTCAGAAATCCGTGAGTCTATCCAGTTTGACAATGGATGACTTCGATATCATAGAGAAGTTTCGAGATCTTAAGGTGACTTCCTTGTTAGGGGGTGCACTTCTCGAGATAGAGACTGTGAAAGTCAAGAATGAACTAATGGAGAAGATCCATGAGGCGCAAGTGCAGAGAGAGTGTCTCGACTACGTGAAGAACCAAGACGGTGTGTCTTGGAATGAGGATGGACTTTTGTTGTTTCAGAAGTGGATCGTGATTCCTCGAGGTCCTTTGACCGAAGAGGTTATGGCAGAAGCCCATAAGGGCCAGTTTACTGTCCACCCTTGTGCGACATAGATGTATCAAGACTTAAAGAGAAATTTCTGGTGGCCAGGATTGAAGAAGGACATAGCTGTGTATGTGTCCAAGTGTTTGATTTGCCAGAAGGTGAAGATAGGACACCAGAAGCCGTCTGGTAAACTTCAACCTCTTGAGATTCCGGAATGGAAATGGGAGAAAATTTCCATGGAGTTTGTTGTGGGTTTGCCGATGCGACTCTATATGGGTCATTGTGGACAGACTGACGAAGTCTGCCCATTTTCTTCCAGTGAAGGTGAGCTTCACTACTGAACAGTTGGCCAAACTGTATGTTCGCGAGATCGAGAGGCTTCACGGGGTGCCCGAGAGTATTATTAGTGATAGGGACCCGAAGTTCACATTTCGGTTCTGGGAGGCGCTGCAGAAAGCTTTTGGGACTCAGTTGAGACTGAGTACAGCCTATCACCCTCAGAATGATGGATAGACTGAGCGGACTATCCAGACCTTGGAGGACATGTTGAGGGCTTGCGCTTTGAAGTAGGGTTCAGCATGGGATAGGTACCTTCCGTTGGTTGAGTTTTCGTATAACAACAGTTTCCATGCTAGCCTGGGCATGGCACCCTACGAGGCATTGTATAGTAGGAGGTGTCGTACTCCTACCTGCTGGTCAGAGGTTGGGGATCGTGAGTTGTTTGGCTTGGATTTCGTCCAAGATACCACCTTGCAGATCCAGATGATCAGGGAAAAGCTGAAGCAGGCGCAGAATCGCCAAAAGAGTTACTATGATGTTAAGCATCGTCCACTGGAGTTCAGTGAGGGTGAGCACATATTTGTGAAACTTTCACCTGTCACCGGTGTTGGACGGGCACTCGGAGTGAGGAAGCTGAGCCCACGATTTATTGGGTCATACAAGATCCTTGGTAGAGTAGGACCTGTTGCCCATCGGCTTGCATTGCCTCCGAACTTGGCCAACATCCACGACGTGTTTCACGTGTCTCAGCTTCGCAAGTATGTAGCGGATCCTTCGCACGTGGTGCAACCGGATGATGTGGATATTCGGGAGAAATTAAAAACTCTCGTCGGACCACTCAAGATTCTCGATCGTGGCGAGAAGCAGCTGAGGAGCAAGATCATTCCGATGGTCAAAGTGCAATGGTCAGGAAGAACTCCTGAGGAGTGTACCTGGGAGCGAGAGGACGAGCTTCTCCGGCAGTATCCCAATTTCTGAGACAGATATATTCTGATTTTGAGGACAAAATCCTAAAAAGGTGGAGTGAATGTAAGAACCTGCACAGTTAATTAAAGAAGTTAATTAATTAATTATGTGAAATTAGGAAATAATTCCATAATTGACCCTAATAATTATTATGAGGCTTAAATAATTGTAGTAAGTGAGTAATAATGTTGAAAGTCGCTTTTCTGACGAAAAGTGCAGATACCGGTTCTGCTTTCAGTATAAATGCGTACCGATGAAGTATCCCGAAAAATTATAATAAGTGCATGAATATTCCTAGAATAATATGTAGGACTGTGATTTCTAGTTTCAAGTTAAAATAATGAGAACTGGTGCCAGAACTGATACTGGCTATGAAAAAGCGCGTACCGGAAAGGTGTTGCGAAAAATAATATTAAAATATGATAAATATTTAAAATTAAGTAGATTTAGATTCCAAAGTTTGGGATCAAATTGCTAAGCGTAGCAATTAGCGCTAATACAGTGCGTTTAAAATTAATTAGACTATATAAGGACCCTTACACATTAACCTAGGTTGATACTCAACCATTTGAACGTGAGTTTTTGTGCCTTGGGCTGCTACCTCCTTCACCACTTGGTCCTAAGGCTTTCTTCTTCCATTTCTCACAAAAGACACTACCTTTAATCATGGTTTCTTATCTTGATCATCATAGTTTGGTGTGAGCCACTTTGGGTGGGTGAGAGAATCTTGTTTCTGAGTTTTGAGCACTGTCTAGGGAGAGTTTGAAGGTTGACTTGTTGGTTTGGGTGTGGTGGAGTCTTTGTTCTTAGCTTGTGTGGCTTCAAGGAGTCATCTTTGTTGGGAAAGGACCTTGCTTTGTGGTCATTTTCGTTTTCCTACGAAGTCAGAACTTTGGGAGCTTCAAGTGAGCTCCAAGAGCACCATCCACTTTTGTTTTGAAGCCTTGGGTATGTACCTCAACTTGATCATGAGTTTTAATGGGTAAAAGTGGATTCTTGCCATGTTTAATGAGTTAAACAAGTAACCAACTGTTATATGAACGTAAAAGAGGTTAAAAATGCATGCTTTAACGTTGGAATGGGTTAAAAACCCAACCTTTGGAGTGATATCTCGCGAAATGCAGAAACTGCATTCTGTCGCAAAATATCCGAATATGGATATCCGGATATTGATATCCGGATATAGATATCCGGATATGGGGTCTGTGGATATCCGAATATGGATATCCGGATATGATATCCAGATATTGATATCCAGATATTGCCCCGACAAATATCTGGATATTCTGAGAATTTCGAGGCAGAGTCTGTATTGTTCATACAGAACTGAGTTATAGGTTTGTGGACCCTAGTTTGATGAAGTGGCACTTCTGTAATAATTAATCTAAGTCAGAATCTAAGTGATTAAGGGCTTGTGACTTTGTGAGAAGCCTAAAGACATGCAACATAAAGGAAATGTGTTGTCTTTATATTGTATGATTGTAGAGTTGAATATTGATATGTTAATTGGTCCATAACAGATTATGATTCTGCTGTGTTTGGACGTTGAGCTTGTGTGGACTCTTGGCATTGGATAGTTAGCTTGCAATGTAAGCTTTCGTGTCCTCGATTTAGCCATTGCTGGTTCCACCATGTCCCATGGGAGGATGGTTATATGCATGCTGTGTTACATGCTTTGATATTTTGAAATGCTTTTGAGCTGATATGTGCAATGGCATATAATATGTACGTGTTGTTTCCACTTTGTCGGTAAGCCTGAGTATGTCGCGTCATACAAGATGGTGAGTCTGTGGGTGGGTGCAAGTGGCGTCTTGCATTATGTGTGGGTAATAGACGTATTCCTGCATTTCTCTAATCAGTAGAATAGAATTGACACACATGACATGATTATTTGTTGCATTGCACTATTTTAGAAATGATATTGTTAAACTGCTTTTGGAACTTATATTGCACATGTAAGTGAGCTTGGGGTGGAAGATCCTTGAGAACCCCTTGTCTTACTGAAATTTCTTGTTTAGAGATCTCACCCCACGTTTGGGGACGCTTATTTCAGGTTCAGGTAACTTGGGGGCTGATGCCTCTAGCGGCAGGAGACCAGAGCTTAGCTGATATTGATGTTATATGCTGATATGTTTGGATGCTGGATTATATCTGCTGATGTTATGCTTTTAGCTTGTTATTATTATGTTGTTGTTGTTGAGACTTCTGTTTAGCTTGTTGCCTTATTTGGGTGAGCATGGGGTTTGTCCATGCCGCCTTGATGTTAGTACTTTTAGCGTGAGTTATATAAATTATCAGGGTTGTCCGGTCTACGTGTTGTAGTTCCGTGACTAGAGACATATTGATATTAATTTTTTATTGAGGTATTTCAGTTAGCTGTCTTTTGCAATTTACATACAGACGATGTTTTGAAAATGGTTAAGTAATCAAGTTGGTAATGATTAATGACATCATAATAGAAAAGAAAAAGATATTCCGCATTTTTAATTAAGTGCAGCTTAATACGATGACATGATAACATACCGGATATATACGGGGTGTTACACTAGTCGTCAGTCTGGCGAGGCTAGTCACCACACCACTGATCCTACTTATATTCCTGAGCCTTTCATGGCTCCGACTTTTAATGCCCAGTCCTCTGGGGTTGCTGAGCAAGTTGTTGATGATGCTGCTGATGAGCAAAGGCTTATATCCTTTAGAAAACACAAACCACCCGTATTTTTGGGGTCAAAGGACCCGAAGGAGGTTACTATCTGGCTTATGGGGATGGATAAGATATTCTAGGTGATGAGGTGCCAGGATCCTTAAAAGTTATTGTATTCTGTGTACATGCTGGAGGGAGATACACACGAATGGTGGTGCACTACGTCTCGCCCTTTTACTATTCAAGGGGTGGAGATGACCTGGGCCATGTTTGAGGGCCTATTTCATGAAGAATATTTTCCCAGTGATGTTCGGGAGGCTAAACAAGGAGAATTCGATAAGCTGGTGCAAGGTTCATTGTCCGCGGATGCATATTTGGCCAAGTTCAATGAATTAGTCAAGTTTTCAAATTATGGGGGTACTCTGCCTATTCCGGAATTTCTTTCTGCGAAGTTCCAAAGAGGATTGAATGAAAAGATTGCTAAAAGGATGTCGAATACGGCAGTGGGGAATTTTGCTGATCTTGTGACCTAATGTAAGCGGGTCGAAACTCTTTATGGGAGATATCCTAAGTCTAATGCAGCTAAAGAGCAAGAGATGAAAAAGAACAATAATCCTTCTGGTTCTAATTACAGGGGTGGTCAGAATAATAACAGGGGCAGGGGGTTGCAAGTGAGGCAGCCTCCTGGTCAATTTAAGAGAGGTGGTGGAGCTGTTGATAGATACTATACCCCACAGTGTGGGAAGTGTAAGAAATACCACAAAGGTGTGTGTGGTGCGGGCCTGGGGGCGTGTTTCAAGTGTGGTCAGACTGGCCATTTTGCTAGGAGTTGTCCATTTGCTGCTGGGCAGGCTGCGAATATGCAGGCCTGGGCATCTTATACTTTTACTGCGGGACAGGTTATGAATCTGCAGACCTTACCGACTACTACTACTGCTGCTGCTATTCCTACGGTTGAAAGAGTGTATACTACAAATGCACAACATACTGAAAAGGCTCTGAACCTGGTAAAAGGTACAATCTTCATTTCTAATCTTGATTTGTCTGTATTGTTTGAAGAGCGACACATTCGTTCGTGGCGGAATATGTGGCTAAGGCGTTGGACTTAAGGGTAACACGACTGATTCCCCTTATGCGCATTACTACTGCTACAGGAGAGGTTAGTGAGTCATCCTTTATATGTGAGAAGGTTGGGTTTGTCTATGAAGGCAGGGGTTACACCATTGATTTGATTATCTTGTCCCTGGCCTCTGTAAATTTGATTTTGGGTATGGACTGGTTGTCTCGAAACTGTGCAATGATTGATTGCTGCGGAAAGAGGTTGATATTATCTCACGAGAGGCCATTTGTTTGTCCGTCTCCTTTTCTGTTTGTCTGTCAAACTATTAAAGCCTTGAAGGCTGGTGATCTGGGCTATGTATTCTTGGATGGACTGATTGGTGATAGGGAGGAAGAAATTTCTAGCATCCCGGTTGTTAATGAATTTGCGAATGTATTTCCTGATGAGATACCGGGATTTTCACCTGAGAGAGAGATTGAGTTCTCTATTGATTTATTGCCTGGTGTGGGGCCTATCTCTTTGGCTCCATACCGGATGTCGCCACTAGAGTTAGCTAAGTGGAAGAAACATATTGAAGATCTATCTGCAAAGAATTTTATCAGACCGAGTGTGTCTCCGTGGGGATCACCGGTAATATTTGTAAAGAAGAAGGATGGTAGTATGAGACTGTGTACTGATTACCGGCAGTTGAATAAAGATATGATTAAGAACAGGTACCCATTGCTACGTATCGATGACTTGCTGGATCAATTGAGGGGTGCCTGTGTATTTTCTAAGATTGATCTCCGGTCCGGATATCATCCGATCCGGATTAAGCCGAAGGATGTGCCTAAAATGACATTCCGGTCTAGGTATGGACACTATGAGTATCAGGTGATTCCTTTCGGGCTTACTAATGCCCCTACGGTATCCATGGATTATATGAACCGCATCTTTAAACCATATTTGGACCAATTTGTAATTGTGTTCAATGATGACATTTTAATATATTCTAAAAGTGGAGAGGAGCACACAGATCATTTGAGGACTGTGTTGCAGGTGTTGAAAGACAAAAAGTTGTATGTCAAGCCGTCTAAATGTGAATTCTGGCTATTTGAGGTACAATTTTTGGGTCATGTCATTTCTGCTGAGAGTGTTGCTGTAGATCCAAGTAAAATTGAGGCGGTAAGGGACTGGAACGACCTAAGACTGTGACTGAGATCAGGAGCTTTATGGGTCTTGCTGGTTATTATCGCAGGTTTATAAAGGGGTTTTTCACTATGGTATTGTTGTTGACCCGATTGATACGAAAGGATACTCCTTTTGTGTGGACCCAGGAATGTGAAGATTGTTTTATGACTCTAAAAGAGAAATTAACTACTGCTCCGGTGTTGATTCTTCCAGATTCGTTGGAGGAATTTGAACTATATTGTGATGCTTCCAAGAAAGGTTTGCGTAGTGTACTGATGGAGAACAGAAAAGTGGTTGCTTATGCATCCAGACAGTTAAAGTTTCATGAGGAGAATTATCTGACTTACGACTTAGAGCTTGCTGCTATTGTTTTTGCATTAAAAATCTGGAGACATTTTATGTATGGGTTGAAATTTGCTGTGTTCAGTGATCATAAAAGTTTGAAATATCTATTTGATCAGAAAGAGCTGAACATGAGACAACGGAGATGGGTTGAATTCTTAAAGGATTATGATTTTGAGCTGAAATACCATCCGGGTAAAGCTAATGTTGTAGCAGATGCCTTGAGTAGGAAGTCTGTCAGTGTGTCCCAGCTGATGATGTGGGATAATGAAGTGATTGAGCAATTCTGGGATTTAAAGATAACGAATTTCTTTCCAGGTAGAGTTTGTAATATTGAGTTGTTGCGAATTGAAAACGAGTTGCATGAGAAAATTAAAGGAACTCAGAGAAAGAATGATAGTGCTAAATATTTGAAAGGCCAGAGTGGCATGTCTTTTAATGAACAAGGGTTACTATTGTATCAGGGCAGGATTGTTGTGCCTAAGGAGTTAGCAGATGAGGTTATGGTTGAGGCCCATAAGGTCAGTTTTCCATCCATCCAGGTGCCACAAAAATGTATCAAGATTTGAAAGAGAAGTTCTGGTGGCCTGGGATGAAAATGGATCTTGCGGAGTATGTAGCAAGGTGCTTGGTTTGTCAGAAAGTGAAAATAGAACATCAAAAACCTGCTGGTTTACTTCAGCCACTAGATATACCAGAGTGGAAATGGGAGAGCATCTCTATGGATTTTGTTGTTGGTTTGCCTCGGATTCAGGTTGGTTATGATTCAATTTGGGTTATCGTGGATAGACTTACAAAGTCGGCACATTTTCTGCCAGTTAGTTCGAGTGGATTTCACCACGGAGAGGTTACCAAAGTTGTATTTAAATGAGATTGTGAGGCTCCACGGGATACCGATTAGTATTGTTAGTGATCGGGACCCGAAGTTTACTTCACGCTTTTGGGGAGCTTTGCAGCAGGCTTTTGGCACTCAGCTCAGGCTGAGCACTGCGTATCACCCGCAGACTGATGGTCAGACGAAAAGGACCATACAGACACTTGAGGATATGCTGAGAGCTTGCACTTTGAAACAGGGTACTGCTTGGGACAGATATTTGTCGTTGGTGGAATTTTCGTATAATAATAGTTTTCATTCCAGTATGGGCATGGCACCGTATGAGGCATTGTATGGACGGAGATGTCGTACTCCTACTTGTTGGACTGAGGAAGGTGACAAAGAGAGATTTGGTCTGGATTTTGTGCAGGAAACGACAGTGCAAATTGAAATGATCAGAAAAAAACTGAAACAGGCACAGAATTGGCAGGAAAGCTATTATGATAATAAGCACAGACCATTAGAATTTGAAGAAGGTGACCATGTTTTTGTGCGGTTATCTCCGGTCACGGGTGTTGGCCGTGCGTTGGGTGTGAGGAAGCTGAGTCCTCGTTTTATTAGGCCGTATCAAATCATGAAAAGAGTGGAACTAGTGGCCTATCAGCTTTCCTTGCCCCCACAGTTGGCAAATCTACATGACGTTTTTCATATGTCCCAGTTGCGGCGATATGTTCCCGATGAAAAAATCACATGTGGTGATACCAGACGATATTGAAATCCGGGAGAACTTGAAGACTCTCATTGGTCCCATTGAAGTACTGGACAACAACGAAAAGAAGCTGAGAAGTAAAATTATTCACATGTTGAAAATTCAGTGGGAAGGCCGAACACCTGAAGAGGCTACTTGGGAACGGGAGGATGAGATTCTCCACCTGTATCCTGAGTTAGCGGACATGTATGATTAATTTTGCGGACAGAATTTCTAAAAGGAGGGGTGAATATAACACCTCATATTTTGAAAGCATGATTTAATGTGATAATGTTGGTTAAAAGGGTAGGATTAGTGAAAATCCTGAAATTAGGATCAAAATACGTAGAAAGGGCAAAATGGTAATTTACCAAACACGTACCCCTAGGCATAAAAAATTGAGTAGAAGGTCTCAAATGATAAAAATAATGCCGAAAATAGATTTAGGACGAAAAATCAAGTGGATAGGCAAGTTTTAGAAAATTTGATGAATAGTGATTTTACCGGTGTAAAAATACTGCGATATAATTATACCGATAAGCGTAAAAATATTATCAGTATTTTTAGGAAACAAAAATATGACATGGACGAGAAAAATACGTAGGTTATGAATTTGTGGTTTAAATTAGTTGATTGGTTAAAGTGAAATCGCAAGTGGGACCCACCTATGGTTTAAGTGACTTCAAAACTCTCTTTTTTCCATCACTTTCTCTCTCTTCCCTCTCCTTCTCTCCCGTGCGTTTTCTCCATGGAAGGGGCTCCAAGCTTTGGATTTTGGAACTCCCTTTTCTAGCCACCAAATCACAAAACTCCAAACATCAAAGTTGTTCCTCTACCTCTTGTGATCATCTTCCATCCTAAGAAATCTTCCAAAGAGAGTGTGTGTGTGAGGAGATCCTCCTTGGTGAAGGGGTGGCGGTTTTGAGGAAAATGGGGGCCATTGGTGGTGCTTTGGCTTGAATGGACACTTGATTATCAACCCTTGGAGCCTTAGGAAGCTATTGGTTGTTGCCTCTCACGGACGCGATAATGGAGGATTGAACTTGGAGAGTACGTTTTGGAGCATTGTGCTTGGAGTAGAGGTAAACCTTTGGAAGTTGGGTTTAGTCCCTTGTATGCTCCACCACGCCTAATGGAAGGTTGTGGTTGGATTCTGTTCGTTTGGCATTGTGTGATTATGTATTTTCATGTATTATTGCTTGCTTGTGTGTGAGATGTTTGTGGTCTCTGGCCAGTAGATGTATGTTGGTTTGGACTTCCGCTGGAGATATCCTTTGGGGATTCCGGTCGGGTTTTACCGTGGGGCCGACTCTGGGAGCGGTATTAGGATGATCCAAACGTGGGACTTCCGCTGGATAGGGCTCATGAGGAGTTCCAGTTGGGTTTTGCCATGGGGTCGTCTCATCCATGGGAGAGGCACCAGGAAGCTTCCCGAGAGTTATATGATGGGGTCCTTGAACGGAATCCTGATGTGGATGTTCTTGGATTTGTCCCCAGTTGTTTGTGATATTGTATGTCATGCATCTTACATAATGTTATTTGTTGCACATTGAGTGAGCCATAGGGTGGAGTGATCCTCTAGTACCCTTGGTTTACTGAGATATATTTGTATATCTTACCCCACGTTTGGGGACATCATTTCAGGTCAAAATGAGCGTGGAGGATCTTCGGGCAAGAGGCCTGCCTAAATGAGGATTGGATCATGGAGTGCATATGGATAGTATAGCTTTTTGGAGGATCATTTAGGATTGCACATACTAGCATTATTTTGTATCTTGAACTTAGAGTATGAACATTGGATTGCATGAAATTATATTGCCATGCTTTGGTTGTTCATATATAGTTCTAAGTCAATTGATCATAGTGTTGTTTTTTGAATATGAAATTGTATAACTCTAATGTTGGATATTTTGGATATGGTGAGCATGGGGATTGTCCATGCCACTTGAATCATGCTTAAGAACCAATTGTTGCACATGATGTTCTATGGAAGTTTCAATTGATGGAATGATTTATGAATTTCTGGATTGGTTGAGCTGGGAATTAGTCAAGTGTATATTGAGATGAAAATGAATTAGGTATATAATTGAAGAGTTGGGAAATATTGAAAATATAAATAGAGTGCTGCCCAATTTGCGTCTAATAGATGATGGAATTGGACCTCTTGTCCTTCTTGAAAGTTATATATCTTTCTTTTAGCTTTTCAACGAGACTAAGATTGTGTAAATTGGATTAGTATAGATCAAGTTATGGATAAAATACAAAAGTAGGTCAAATTGCCCTGTTTTGGTGCCTATCTCCACAACTGCGGCACTATTAGCGTCAAGTTGACGCTATTAGCGCCAACCATCAGTGGGAGGCCGTAACCATGGCGCTATGGGCGCCAATCTGGCGCTGTGGGTGCCGTTCTCTCTGCCTTCTGGAGCACTGTGGCGCTCTTAGCGTGGGGTTCCTGTGGATTTCAGCATCTATTTTCTTAGAAAATTCATAACTTGGGCTACGGTGCTCCAAATTGAGCGCGGTTTGAACCCACGCATAGCTAACGAAGAAAAATATATCATATTAATGAATGAGAAGCATTTGAGAGGTATAAAAATTGTTAGAGTTGATAAAAAGGGAAAGAAAATTAGTGTTAAACATGAATATAATAAGTTTTTAGCTTTGCTGGTTTATGGGAACCACTTAGCATGTTTAAAGGCAAGTTGCATGGTATTAAGCTAACGTATTCATAATTCTGCTATAAGTTTTGAGTTATGATCATAGTTATTTCAAAGGTACAAATGATATCAAAAAGAAAAAGTTTTCCCGTAATTACAAATAAACGTTGTGATTGTAACTGCGCTTAATATCATATTTGTTGATAACACACTGGTCCGGTAACGGGGTGTTACATCAGCCTTCCAAACCCAGGATGAAGATCCCAGGTGAACCAAGCCTTGATCGAACCGTAGCTGTAATGTAAATTCTTTTTATGGAACTTGATTATATTAAATCACACGTGAGAGAATTTATTTCTCTAAATGAAATTACTCAACTTACGTGACAACTTTTTTATCAAAATTATGTACGTTGGAACTGATGAGGTAAGTGCGTAAATATCATATTCAACTTATATATTGTCATTGAACTTAACTCAAGAAAAAAATTGTATTAATGGGTAGTTTTAATGAGCCACCAATTTGCCTAGGCATGGTTTAGGAAAATGAATCAAGGGGATGTTTGGTAGGTGGTTTCTTGTGGGATTGCTGGGTAAGTGAGGGTGGGAATTGCATTATGCCATGTTTGGTAGAAGAGTATGAAAAATTAAACCAGGCAAGTGTTTTCCACATGAAATTCAGCGGTGTGTGCAAATTGTACTCAAAAACACTATTTTCCAATTTTATTGGGTGTCCCCGAAGGGACCAAAAACACTATTTTGAAATACCACCTCGGAGTTGGTATTTGCCGATGACTAGGTAAGTGAAAAAATTGGGGTGATATTTGTTACTGAAATGCCCTTGATCTTCGTGTAATCAATTCCTCTCTCCTCTAAAAAGATGTGGTTCGTATTTGAAGCAGGAAGCAGACAAGATCAAAATATGTTGTTCTAGCATATCTCTCCTCAAACAAAGCCATGGGAAACAGAAGTGCTTGTGCATGTTGGGCTTGATTTACTATTTTTCTTTGTCATTGAAGAATTATTGAACAAAAGCATTGCTTACGGCGGGAGGTGAAGGAATGAAACACTCAAGCATCATTTCAATCCTTTCTTCATGTCTCAAAATCCATGTACCAAATTAACGATTCTTCTGAGTTGACCATCTCACAGGTGACCCAGATCAAAGCTGAAGGTGGTATATAGAACCCACGGTGACAACTTTGAGAGGAGACTAAATTCAGGTGATTTATGTTCGTGCAGCTGAGGGAAAGACGACATTGTCTTCATAGACCACTCATTTACATTTGTGTTTGCTCCACACCCTTCCGGTGAGTCCCTACAGAGGTTGTCTTTATTGATGAAAAATTGACCCATGTATTGTTCAGTGCTCCATCTTGCTGGATTTTGTTGTGTCAGCTACTTTTTCTCTAAATACAAAAAGTGGAATGTTTTATTCACATATTACTCTCTTTATATGCTATTCTATTAACGTGTATTAAACCATGATTTGTTTGTCTAATGTGAAAGTTATTTTTCTGCCACAGTGGGTACAATAATTGCTTGTTGATGGTATACAGGCTTATTATTCCCAAATATAAGGCCATACCTTAACTAAGGTATTTATTATATGAAATAGTTTACTACTTTAAAAAGAGTTGTGCTGTAATATATGATTTATTCTTTGTGGTTTAATGTAAAAAATGAAAAAAAGTTAAGTATCAACTATGTTGAAGAGTTTAGCCACAGAATTTTCACCTACGTGTTTGTTTGATAGTGAAATGTCATGGGGGGAAAACAGTGTTACTGGTTTGTTAGAAACGATGATATTAATTGGGGAGGTTGTAGAAGTATTGTCAGGGGAGTTTAAAGAAGGATGCAACATTGCAAAGCAAAGTCTTAGATTTTGTAGTTATGCATAACTTGTTAAAAAAAATGCAAAGTCTGTTACACTATATGCAGAAATAAAAAGGAACAGCTATTGTGTAGATGGAAGATGTGTTGCTAAGCAGGACAACATAATTTGGTCTGTGCTGATTCAAAAACCTGAAATTGGAAGTTCTGGCTTTTTGCCTTACAAGTGTAAATACTATGGCAAATTGGTATGGATCATGTATAGACCATGTCGTTCTGTTTCATTATTTTTGAGCTTATCCAAATAGATTATTTTATGTTGGAGTTGAAGTGTTAAAGCTAACTTAAATTTGGTGTAAGAGTTTCTAAAACAGGTTTCAATTTCTTTGGTATATATAAGGAAAATTACCATCATATGGAATGCTTAGACTTTCCTACAACCTTCTCACTGTAGTGGCTTGTTGAGATTACAGTTTGTATATGAGAAGCTGTTTGAAGTGTCCTTAAAATGGCATTTCCATTTTGTTAAACTGTAAAGATTCAAAATATGCATTATGTTGATGTGATCACAAACTTGGCTTTTTAAAATTAGGTATCTCTAAGAAATGACTTTTTTTATGAACTTACCAACTCATCTCTCACAAGGTGAACCATGTAGTATTTGCAGTTATAAGATTGTCAGATATCTTTAACATAAATAATTGCAATTGTTCAGTGTCAAGAGCTCTGAGCTTGTCAGCCTAATCCCTTTTAATGTTTTGTCCTATGCTTAGGCAGTTAAGTTAGTGTTACTTTAAAAACATAAGGTTATCACACAATCTTACAGATGAATTCTCCGATGGGGCTTCATCTGAAGTACTGTATAATTTGTGGAGGAAAATTATCAACAACAAAAGATGTTTGACAAAAACAAATTTGGTAACATATGTTACTGCCAATGACAAATAGCCATAAATCAAACTTAAAATTCATTTGTTTGCAGCGGTTAATCTTTCTTGCAACCAGCTTATAAATGACTAATATCCTAGGCTTGTTGTATTATTGATATGATAATACTTTACTTTAAACAAACTTTAATTTGTATTTGTTGAATGGGAAGGATAAGGACATGACACTTGTATAATTTTTTGATTGATTTCAAGTAGCGATATACTGTTTATATAGCAGTTTATGGGTACTGTGTAATTTTTATGACTAAAACACATGTACAAATAGTTGTTTTTATTTATATGTTACAAATTGCCTGCACATTGCAGCATGAATTATTTGGATTGTTATATTTTGTTTTTTTGTGTAAACTGAATTGTTTTGTCCTTTTTGTGTTAGATTGTTGCAATGAACAATGGAATGGAGTTTAGTGCCGTTGTTGTACTCATCACTCATTTGGAGTGTATGAATCAAATGACAATGTTGTTAGTCAGTATGTGTGCTTTGTTATTACGCGATATTCACAAAAACAGAAATCAAAGGAGGAGTATAACATGGGATTTTTGTAGCAGGGCTAGGGTCAAGGAAGTAAACTTCCATAGAATAGTTCATTTAAGTGACACAGCTTGTATCGATAATACAAGGATGAATTGAAGGTCTTTTTTAAATTGTGTGAGTTAGTCAAAATAGTTGGGGGGGCTTGAACCGACGAAGTATATGGGTATAGAAGAGATGGTTGTAATATTTCTTCACATTTTGGCTAATGATGTGAAGAATAGGATAATTAAAAAACAATTCATGAGGTCCGGTGAAACAATTAGCCGGCAGTTCACCAATGTGTTGCTGGCTGTGTTACGATGCCATACAGTTTTACTTAAAAGTCCTAAGCCAGTCCCCAAGAATTCAACCGATGAAAAGTAGAAGTGGTTCAAGGTAAATTTTCGCTTTATGTATTGTTACATATATTTGTGTCAAAATTGATGCTATGCAACTCTGACCTGCTATGTAATATTTTTTGGTTTGTATTTATAGAATTGCTTGGGAGCTCTGGATGGGACACACATAAAGCTAAATCCCTTACAAGCTGATAAGGCTAGATATCGCACTCAGAAAGGTGACATAGCAACCAATGTGCTAGGGGTCTGTTCTCAAGATGGTTAGTTTATTTATTATGGATTGCCTAGATGGGAAGGATCACCTGCAGATTCAAGGGTCCTCAGATATGCCATATCTCATAATAATGGTTTAAGGGTGCCTAAAGGTACTTCAAATTATTTGTGGAATTACCTATTTCCTATGCAGTTAACTTGCCGAATACATTATATTTTATGTCAACTGTTTGGAAACTTTTTTGTTTCAGGTTACTATTATTTGTGTGATGCTGGTTACATGAATGGGGAAGGTTTCCTTACACCTTATAGAGGGAAAAGATATCATCTCAGTGAGTGGAGACATGGGGCACAATCAACAACACCCCAAGAATTTTTTAACATGAAACACTTTCCTGCAAGGAATGTCATAGAACGATGTTTTGAGATGTTGAAGGAGCGTTGGACAATAGTAAGGTCAAAGTCATTTTATCCGGTTAAAACGCAATGCAGGATTATAACTACTTGTTGCTTGCTTCATAACTATATCATAAGAGAAATGGCTAATGACCCTTTATAGGATCATGAAGAGGACATGCAACGGGGTGAAGACGAGATGGGAGGACATGATATGATAACTCACTTAGAGTCCTCTAATGCATGGACACTATTGAGGGATGATATGGCGCAACAAATGTTTAACACGTGGAGGAGACATGTTTGATTTGGATAATTGATCGTTGTCATTGTCCAATATTTATGTTTTTTTATAAAATTGTCTTATATTGGATTAAAAACTTGGATCAATTTACTATATTCTTGTAATAATATTGAATGTTTGCTTATGACTCATTATCTTCTGTGTCATCATAGCTTCCTGTATTTGAGTATTACACAGCTTATGGCATTATATTCATGGATTTGAACGTAAATTGGTTTGATATTTCCCTTTTTTTCACCTATTATTTGGCTGCTATTTTTCCCTATGGCAGATATTACTTTTCATCATTTCACATTATAAACGAAAACATTCAGCAGTCAACGAAATGAAGTAATCATACCTGGACTGTGGAAGAGGATAAAGTCCTTGTAGATTGTCTCATTAACATAGGGTTGAGTTGGAAAGGAGATAATGGGTTTAGACTTGGATTTTCTGGTGCTGTAGAGAAGCTCATGCATCAAAAGATACCTGGTTATGCACTCAGAGTTATCCCTCACATAACATCTCGGGTTAAGTTGTTAAAAAAATAGTACAATGCAATAGCTGAAATAATCGGACCAGCTGGTGGGAGCGGGTTCGGGTGGAATGGTACCAAGAAAATGATCGAGATTGAGAGGGAAATCTTCAATGAATGGGTGAAGGTGAAAATAATATGTACTGTAATTGTATCATTTCTTTAAATATGATAAAGTAATTTTTTTGCATTTACATTAACCATATGTTTAATGTTATGCAGAGCCACCCTAATGCATTCCCATACTATGACAACTTGGGAGGGCTTTTCAGAAAAGATATTGCAACCGAAGTTAATGCAGACGGTCCAGCATATGTGGTACAAGAAATGGAGCGAGAGACTGCATTGAATGAGGAGAGTAGGACTGCTTTTGACGATTACCTTGGTCTTACGGGGAACTATGTACCCACACCTTGCGATGATACATCATTGCCCGACATCCCTGCCGAGGAGGGCATGCCACCTTCTCCTGTGTCTACTGCTACTGTAAGGAAGGGTAAGAAACGACAAAGAAGTGAAGATCCATTGGTTGTAGAAGTAGTTGATGTTATGAAGGATCTTAGTCATAATTACAGGAAAATAAATGACAATATAGATAAGTTGGTATCTTGCTTTCAACATCAAGCTGAGGGTAGCCATGCGAATGTCAATTATGGCAGAGTTGGAAAAATTTGAAGAATTGACGGTGCCTAAAAGGGTTCTTGTTGTTGTGCAATTGGGCAAGGATAACAATCTGACTGATATCTTCATGCAATGCAATGAAGCGGCCAGAGAATGTATGGTGGTTAGGCTGTTGGGTAATCATCAGTGATTGACACAAATCTTTTTTGGAAGTGTATGGATAGATATCCATAATGTTTTCTTCTTACTATTTATGAAAGAGTGGTTACTTTTTTAGGAATTGTAACCACCATGGTGTTAATATTAGAACTCAACTTGGCAAATGTGGAGCATATGTGGCTATTCCCAGTGTGGCTGCTGAATTTTTCGTATGTAAATTGATGTGTTTTCTGCCATGTGCCTGCCAATCAATGTTAATATCTTCTTAGCATCAATGTTATGATATATTATTATGAATTGACATGGTTGGTTTCTGTGTGTCATTTGGGATTTTTGTAGTCTTTACATTATTTTTTTTATGTGCAAACTTAAAATGCTGCATACATTAACATATACATGGAGAGGATGAACCAGTTCGTTTAGCAAAAGCTTGCAACCAAATAAGTGCAATGACTGCTTAATAGCCTGTCTACATCAAAGACAGCATACAATTTAACACAGAGTACATGAATACAAGTCTAAATATTATAGACCAAACGCTTCCACGTCCACATTTCAACAAATTTACATTTGCACAATCTGGACTTACAACTTGGTAATGCACAATAGGTTGCTTACCATCAAAATACAAGTCAAAGATACTTAAACATTTCTCTCATGATAATCCCAAATGTTATTACAATTACAATAACCAAAACTACCAATAATTTTAACATTTTCTCATTCTTAACACAATTACGGCATGTTGGTTCTTCAAACCATTCGAAGAAATGGCACTCCTGCTTGGTTATGAAATTAGGACACCCAAAAAACTGCCTTCCTGGATTCCTTGGCGTCTAAAACATTCGCAACACAGCCAGCACTCCACAGTAGTATATCTTCACCCTTGATGGGGACCACGATGACGAATGCTTGGAAATTATGCTTTCCGACGCACCTACTCCAAACCCACATCCACCCATGCTTCCTTCAATTAAGGCTCTTATCGTTTGCAAAGCTCCTGCCACCGTTACTAGCGTGTGGATTACTGAGACATGCAAAGAGTCCGATAATAGTTAAGTTCCACTTCAATTATAGGTCTTTTTTTGGTACATAAGCTTGTTACACATAAAGATAATTAACTCAATCAAACCAAATATAAAAAAGCTACTATATCTGAAATGCAACAAAGAACTAACAAATCAAAAAATACCAGGATGATAAGCACACAAATTTCAAGCTACACGCATAAAGAGTGTAAATAGAAACTAGCATAGTATCTCTTAAAATATACATATTCTAGACTAAGGGGGATACTGCAACCAAACCAGTCCCATTGTATGTTGACATCGAACTTCAGACTCTCCAATGCCGCAGATTAGAGGATCATTGAGCACGTATTTTAGGGGTGTTCGCGGTCTGGGTTGGATCGGTTTTGGAAGCAAAAATCATCCGATCCAATCCCTTCGGTTTGATCATATAATCATCTATTCGGTTTTGATTTTTTTTCAAATCCGATCTGATCCAATCCAATTTTTTTCGGTTTGGATTGGATCGGTTTTCGATTTTTTGAAATCCTAAAATTTATTTCATGATTATTGTGCAAATAACATTTTTTGAATATATTGGCTTTGTAAAAAAAAAATTGAAATACAAAAGCATTAGTAAACTATAATATAATTTTTTTAATTTTGGCAATGAGATTTGAAGCTCTACAAAGATAAAATTTTGTTGATGAGATATGACTAGATTTTTTCTTGGATTTAGTTGATGGGTTAATGGGTCTTGGGTTTAGAAATTTTTAGGCTATGATTAGGGAAATACCCAAGTAGGTAGAGGGAAATTAATATATTGGATCAGTTTGGATTGGATCGATTTTCATCAACCCATCCAAAAATCGATCCAATCCAATTAAAATTTGCGGTTTTAATCAGTTTTCAGTTTTTCGGTTTTCGATTTATTCGGTTATTGGTGTTTCGGTTCGGTCACCGCGGTTTGAATTGGTTTGGATCAGTTGATGAACACTCCTAACGTATTTAAACACTTGCATCCACAAGTTCAAGCTGAGGAACCAATGAAAGATACATAACTAAAAATTACTGGTGTTGGGCTTGTCCGGCCTGACCACTGCCATAGTCAACACCATATCCACCTTGTCGACCATGGCCACCATTTCCCTGAGGAGTACCAAAATGTCCTCATGACTGAAGGTGGTTCAGATCTCCATGCTGCATTTCCATAGCCAAGGGTACATTCCCATTTGCATCGTTGTAGCCACTGCCCATATATGTAGCACCACTTCATTTTTTTTTCATTTCGAGTAACAAAAAAAAACTACGAAAAGGTTTCAATTTTTATTTTTTGTAAAACTTCGAGGTTTCAACCATTTCAAACTTATTTACCGAAAAAAATGTTGGTGTTCACTTACAGTTCAAACCACTGTCTGACCATCGCCGAAGTGATGGTACCTCACTTCCAAAGGAGCGACACAGAGAAACGAAAAAATGGAGAACGGAAGAGGAACGTTGGTTGCAGAGGTGTCCAATGATACTTTCACGAGTCTATTTCAATTCAGATTCGAAATTTATAAGGGGTATTTTTGGGTTTTCAATATATTTCTCCATCAATATTTTATTTTCAAATTTCCAATGTCAATATCAATGGCAACTTCACCTCACACTTATAAGGGGTATTTTCGGTATTTTCGGATTTCCAATGATACTTGGTCAAATTTTTTTTTTCCTGTACCAAATACACCCCAAAAGTTCGGTTCACCAAGATATTTTTCGTTATACTTTGTACCGTAGGTGAAGTTGTCTATTTTAATTCTTATATTAATTAAGAAAATATCAAATTAATTAAATTAACAATCTTCTTTTAATAAACCAATAATCTATTTAAATTTTGATTAGTTAATTAATATTTACTTAATCATTCATTTATTTACTAGGCAGCACTGAGTTTTAATTTTCCCCAGTTTTTATCATGTGATGGTTTTTAAAAACTTGTGTTCGGCGCAAGCGTTTTAAACATGGGAAAATAAAAATTGGACAAGGTGAACCAACCACCTCTGCTTCAGAAAAAGGTACCCCCACTCGCTATTCCTACACTTCGAAATCCAAACCACGTCGTTTCATTGCCCACCAACTTTCCACCAACCCCCGTTTTGCAATTGCGACGGCGTATTTTTTATTGTTTATTTTGTTAACACTTTTTAGTAATAAATTCAATTCCAATTTAATTTAATATTAATTAAAAAAGAAACTTGCCTTTTTTATTTCTTAAATTAAAGGTTTTACATTCTATGTATATTCACCTAGGATTGTATGTATATCGACTTTTACTTAAAAAATCAATTTAATGCTGATCCAAATATAAAATAGTTTTATTTTTAAATTTTTTTTTTCTAAATAATAATGCATAATTTTTTTTTCTTACATTCATGCAAACAGAGATTAAAAACTCACTCTTCTATATATATGCACCTTCTTTGGATTTAGATCTTCGTCAAAAACACCTAAAAAATTAAAAAAGGGAAACTTTCAACGAGTCTTTTTCTTCCCCTCTGCATTTCTTTCTCTATTTTCTCTCACTTAACAATCTCTACAACTACCACCATTATGTCAATATCAATGGCAACTTCACCTCACACTCATCTTCTTCCCCAAAACCGGAATCACTTTTTCAAGAATCCCACTACCCACAACACCAATTTTATTACCCTTACCTCTCAACGAACCAACACGAGTTTCAAGCCCATCTCCATCAAATGCGCCACCACCCAAGCCCAACCGCTGACCCAGGATGGCCCACCGGCTCAGACCCATTCCCAAGATCGGGTCTTCAACTTCGCCGCCGGTCCCGCCACCCTGCCGGAGAAGGTTCTCCGGCAGGCCCAGTCTGAGCTCTACAACTGGCGCGGATCCGGCATGAGCGTGATGGAGATGAGCCACAGAGGCAAAGAATTCCTCTCCATAATCCAGAAAGCGGAGGCAGATCTGCGTACCCTTTTGGAAATCTCGTCGGAATATTCCGTCTTGTTCCTCCAAGGCGGCGCCACCACCCAGTTCGCCGCCCTGCCGCTTAACATCTGCAAAACCGGCGAACCGGCTGATTACCTTGTCACCGGTTCATGGAGCGACAAGGCCTTCAAGGAAGCTCAGAAGTTTTGCAAACCCAATGTGATTTGGTCTGGGAAACCGGAAAAGTACACAAAGATTCCATCTTTTGCTGATTTGGAGCAGAACCCAGATGCCAGGTATTTGCATATATGTGCAAATGAGACCATTCATGGTGTTGAATTCAAGGATTACCCAACACCCAAGAATCAAAATGGGATTTTGGTGGCTGATATGTCTTCAAATTTCTGCTCTAAGCCAGTGGATGTGTCCAAATTCGGAATGATCTATGCTGGTGCTCAGAAGAATGTGGGGCCCTCTGGGGTCACCATTGTGATCATAAGAAATGATCTGATTGGGAATGCTCAGGGTATGACCCCTGTTATGCTTGATTATAAGATACATGCTGAGAACAACTCACTTTACAATACCCCTCCTTGTTATGGCATTTACATGTGTGGGTTGGTGTTTGAGGACTTGTTGGAGCAAGGGGGTTTGAAAGAGGTTGAGAAGAAGAATAAGAAGAAAGCTGAGATTCTCTACAATGCTATTGATGAGAGCAAGGGCTTCTATAGATGCCCGGTTGAGATGTCAGTGAGGTCATTGATGAATGTGCCTTTCACATTGGAGAAATCAGAGTTGGAGGGTGAGTTTATCATGGAGGCTGCTAAGGAAAAGATGGTTCAGCTTAAGGGACATAGGTCGGTGGGTGGTATGAGAGCTTCGATTTACAATGCCATGCCTTTAGCTGGGGTTGAGAAGTTGGTGGCTTTCATGAAGGATTTCCAAGCCAAGCACACTTAGAGAAGGACACACTGATTCTTCCTATGCATTTTGTCTAATCTCCAGAGTGTCACTTATAAAAAGGTCTCCAGCAGTTTTGGCTTTTTTAACTTTTTGTGTGTCATGCTTTGTCCAAATTTGTGTCCTAGTTAGGATTTTTCATTTGCACTTTGACTTTGTTTTGGGATGGTTTTGATTTCAGCCAAAAGGGGAAGCCAAGGAGTTTAGTTTCGATTTTATTAATACATCTATTTTGAAAGTTTGTATGGTTTGAGTCCCATGTGAAATTGATATTAATGGATGTAAGATGAAATCTACCCTTAATAAATTGAATGAAGATGAAACATATTGAACTACTGTGTTGAACTCCGCACGAAGATCTTGCTTTATGCTTGAATGGTTGAAGGAAGGAAAAAAGTCATTTTGTACACTTTGTCTTCAGTAATTCCTGCACAGAATCAACTGGATTAGGATCCTGAAGTTTTAAAAAAAACTGTAGGAATTGCATGCCTTTATCCCAACCGTTTACATCTATTTTTTTTTTTTTTTTAGTACAGACGTTTACATCTATTAAACCATAGCTAACATCAATATTTTAGCATATAGTAAAATATATTCTAAAATTCATATATCTGCAGTTATATTAAAACTGCTTAGGAGGGTTTTTGAAAAAAAAAATGCAAATTTCAAAAAAATCTACCTATTTAGTTATTGACCAAACGTTTTACTTAACTAATGCAGGAAGACGCGTTTCAGGTGGTTACGTGTTTAGTCGCACACCTGACACATGCGTGTTTCTGACAAATCTGAACACGTTTGTACCATGTACGTGTCTGAACACATCTGTACCAAATTCGCGTTTCTGACAAGTCTGTATTAGATGCGCGTTTCTAACAAATCTAACGAGCACAATATCAAGATGCGTCATATTTAGGGACACATTCCGTGACATATTCGTGTCACAATACGTCATATCCGTGGCACATATCCTTGACAAGTCTGACGCGCACCTGATTTGATAGGTTTGGTTTGAGAATATAAATTGTTTATATTAATCGAAAATATTTAATATGCTCTAGGATCACTAATGATTTGGTGTTTCCTCTTACAACACTAATTTTTTTTTCATTTAACCCCTGTTATTTTTTTTTTCTTTTCAATTTTACCCTTTCATTTACACTAAGGGACCACCTAAAAAATGATGGTCCGAACACAATAAATTCTCTCATATTAATCAGCGTTCTGCAAATTAGTTAACAAATTGACAACCCAAATGCTTCTTGACTTTAGAATAAGTGAAGGTAGACGAGCCAGCATTCACAAGTATTAAAAATTAGAGTAAACACCCCCTCGCAATATCTACGAAGTCTTTTTCAGTCCCTAGCAATAAAAAAGGACCAAATTGATCCCTGAAAGTACAAGAAAATGGTCACTCTACATATTTGGAAGTTGACATAAGGACTAATATGGCCCCTTTTTTTGTAATTTCAGGGACCAATTTGGTCCTTTTTTATTGCCAGGGACTAAAAAGGAATTCGTAGATATTGACAGGGACTAAAAATGGTGTTTACTCTAAAAATTATGCACGGCCGAATTAACATGATTTTTTTTTCGCCCCTTATAATCTTTAACTCTAAAATTAAATAAAAAAAAAGAAATCCAAAGAAAAATTAGAAAGAGAAAAAAGGGTCAACTCCGTTATATTTTCTATAAAATTAGAGTATGTTATAAATAATATAATTATATGGATGTTCATAATCCCAAGATATTATTCCAAATTGTAACTCCTAGAAATAATTCATTCTTATCATTTATTATGTTATAACTTACAATTTATTCAGAATTGATAAATAGAAGCATATAAAGTTATTATAATATAAAGGAAAGTTATCTTTTACTCTTTTTTGGTTACCTATTATTTTATTTCTCTCGTCTCTATTCTTCTTCTAATTATCTATTATTTTGTAACACGTTTTCAGCATATTCCGTTTTGTTTTATAACACATTCCGTTTGCACTACTCTTCTCAAATGAGTCCGCTATTATTCCTCTCAACGTAATTGGCATTAAGAGTATATCCAAAATGTAAAAAGATGAAGAGATTGGCAAAAGGTTTCCCACAAAGCATGGTTTTCTACACTCAAAAATCATCCTAACGGCTATAGAGAAAAGTTAGTAAACCAATTTTTTAAGTCATGTATGTGAAATTCTGAAGATCCCTTCTATATTCATGTGTTCTTCCCTTTCTATTCAATTCTGAGTCATTAGTTTGCTTTTTTTTTAGTTGGTTTATAGTAACATTTTAATGTATGGTTAAAATTTATAAACATGTAAAGTTTTTTTTTTTCTTCTTTTTTTCAAAACACATGTAAAGTTTTGTGAAGTATAGTTCTTGAAATTTAGAGAGAAAAAAAATTAATTGTTCTTAGAAAATGATATTTTAAATTGAGTATAAGTTAGAAAAACATATGTGTAATGGATATATTTTATTATTTTATTTTACTTTACTAGAATGTTAGCTTGCAAATCTTATGATATATTATGGGTATTGTTTCATACTTTATCACAATTAGGAATATAACTATTGTGCTCTACTAAAATTTAGATTTAGTTACTATCCTATTTATCTTTTTCCGAATTTTAACATGTCAATCAAATATGAAAAAATTATTCATTTAGATTCATACCAATAAAAGGATTGACTAGACCCTATTTTTACCACTGTAACTTGAAAAAAAAATTATGGCCTTATCCTCTTGTTTCTCTTTTTTTTCATACAAAAATAAAACTACGGCTTTATCACCATAACAAAAAAGAAAACTTGAAAAAAAATTACAAATTTTTTCTTATCAAAGCATCGCTATTTCATCTTTTTGTTTCTTGTTACGACTTCGACAAGTGCACCAGTCGTACAAGTAATAAAGTGATAAAATAAAGTTGTTGATCCCACGAGGACTGATAATCAATCACTAATTTATCTATTTAATTAAAGTTAGATCCGTCGTGAAATGTTTTCTTGAGAACATTTTAATTTAATTAAAACAGAATTTTTAAACTACTTATTTTTTCGTTTTCAATATTTAAGAAATTAAATTCAGAAATAATAATGCTAGAAAATTGGTTTTAAACTTTAATAAAAGACGTAGCTAGGACTCAACTTCCCTAATATTTTCTTAACGAGTCTACCTATTCTTATAATTACATTTAAGATCAAGTTATTAACAATTCTTTCTATATTTGATTAGACCTCAATCCCTTTGTAATATGATCGTTTATTTCACTCAAAAGCCTAATCCCTTAGTACTTGTTCATAAAATAAGCATTAACACAAGAACCTTACAGTTATACAATTCATAAGTCTATCCCTAGATCATACAAACTCTAGCAATCAACCCATTAGAATTAATACATCAACATCCCTATTGTCATGCACGACTCATATGTTTATCTACGAGTGATCAATTCATAAATAAAGCTAATCATAATTAACAGATTGATTGCATAACTTTAAATCAAGAATATAAATAATAAGAAAAACAAACAGCGTTTAAGAACCTATTAGTTCTGTCTCGCCCTAACTACTTAGAGAAATTTAGTTTTGCATAATCATAACAATAGAATTAAAAGATGAAAAGAAACTAAAATTCATAAAAGAAACATAAAACTCAGTCTCCTCGGTGAAGCTTTGACCGTTTCTCCACTCCTCATGTCCGGAACGGAGTTTCTCTGCCTCCTAAGTCATCTCTGGCCACCTCCTAAGTCATCTCTGGCCGCCTCCCAGCCTTTATTTGTCGCGTCCCAGAATTCCTCTCAAAAGCCCTAATTGTGTCCCTCTTAAAGAAATACAACCGAGCTTTTAATTTGAACCAGGTTCGTTGAACAAGAATTAATTCTGATTAATCGTTTATTTTTCTTGATCTTTCTCCTTTGCAACTGCCTTTATCTCTTAGTATTTGTAATTAATTACTTTAAACCTGAAACAATATTAAAAGGGATCAAAATCTTATCTATTTGTTCGAATGTTGATATCTTTTGGATTTATTAATTAATACTATATTTTTAATCACATTAATTATTATTTGAACTATATTTGATATTAGAAACATAGTTTCTTTGACACTTATCATTTCTCCTTTCCTTCTTTTCGTTGGTGGAGCACAACCCTCCTTCGATAGCTTCTTGCCAACCTTCGACCTCTTCTCCACCGGTGGTGGCTTCTTTGCCACCATGGATTTATTCCTCTTAACGTTTGCTTCTCTGCTGCGTTTTGCTTCCCCATTAGCTATTTGAAACTGTGAAAAACGTTGGGGATTAATGAAATGTAGTGATATATAAAAGTCTAATTTGAAATTTTCAAAGGAAAAAATTATGTTGCAAATTTTAAATTATTCAAGTGTTCCATTGGCAATGAGGTTTCACGTGGATTGTATTTTTATTCAAAATTTTCAACGAAATTTAATTCCCTTGCAAATTTTAAATTATTCAAGCAGGATTGTGTTTTTATTCAAAATTTTCAACGGATTTTTTTCCGTTGAAATTTACAATAGAATTTAAAATTTTGTTGCAAATTTGAACGGAAAAAAGTTCTATCTCAAATTTCGACAGAAAATAATTCGTTGCAAATTTCTACGGAATTGGTTTTCCGTTTAAAATTTTTACGAAATTATTTTTCCATTGAAAATTTCTGTCACTATTTTTAATGGGATATTTTTCGTCAATAAATTTTATCTCTATTTTTTATGGAATTTCGTCTCTATTTTTTACGGAATTGGATTTTCGTTGAAAATTCTGTCACTATTTGCAACGGAATATTTCCTTTGATGAATTCCTTCGGTAATTAAAATTTTTCTAGTTGTGTTTAGTGACAGATCATAGGTCATAGATTTGAAGACTGAGTACAAGATTTTTATTCAAAATAATGCAAGAGAAAATTTAATTGAACCCTTCAACATAATTATTTTTTGAATGCTAGAACTCATTTAATACAATTTGCATTTAATGCATCCCAAATACAATATAGTTGGGAGATTTATTACAACTATGAAACATCTGTTAAACATCTTTTGAACAGTACGTCTATCAATTATTCTTCAGTCCATCATTCTCCAGTTTTGAGTTTAGTGAGTCTACTTATAATTATAACTATCTATTGGACTTTAACTGGCATCATTCAATCTTGTGAGAATTCAAACACTTTTTTTATTTCAATTTATTTTAAGAGGGCGAGGTACCAAACAAGAGAACGGTGAGATATCCCTTGTACTTAGGCACTAATGGTGATGCGTCCCAAGAGCATGAGGACTAGTGTTCCAAAGTTATAAAATGTACCAAGCACCTGTTCAAGCTTCAATTGAAATTCATGTCTTCTGTTCTTTCATCCTCGCTAGTTAGTTGATCTGTTCATTCATTTCAAAGCTTTAATATATAGCCATGTAAAAAGTTATAAATTTTTTTACAAACTCAATAAATTCCCTCTTTTTACTTTAAAGCCATTTAGAAAGGAATTCTCAACGGTTAGACATACTCCAGTGGTTGCTTACCTTGCTTCATGGTTAAAGAGGGTTCAAGCTCACATAGATGTCCTATAACCTCAGCTGGGATACCTGCCACAATGCTTTTGAAACAAAACCAAAGAAACATCCCTTTTATTACAAAACAATTCTGGTAAAAGCTGAAAGTACTAAACATGGTTAAAAGCTATAATTAGTATAATTTACCTGTGTGGAGGGACTTCTTTTAACACGACGGAACCAGCAGCTATCATAACACCTTCACCAATTCTTATATTCCCGAGTATAGTTGCACTAGCTCCAATTAACACACCATCAGCTACTTTGGGATGGCGATTACCTACTTCCTTCCCCGTGCCTCCTATTGTTACACCCTGTCAAATCAAATATATCATGTAATTAACATAATGATCGAGTATAGTGTTCAAATTAGCATTTGTTAGCTAAAAGCATTTGTAATGAATTGACAAAAAATAATTATAAGAACAACGCCAGAGCTTATATTTTCATCATATTAATCCTTCAAAAAATTGTACTACTAAACTATTCCCACAAATATTTAAGGGAAAAATGTGTATCATTTCAAAGGATGTAAAATTGTGTCATTTTAAGTGAAAGAAAGAGATAGATAAAGAAAGAAAGAGTTGACAAAAAAATATAAAGGTGCGGGTCCCACCTCTTTGTGAGAGTAAAATGACATAAATTATGTCATTTAAAAGGACAAACATTTTTCTCAATATTTAAATTGTTATAATAGTTTTTGCAAAAAAATTGTCACTAAATTAATCTCTCAAAGATCGAAAATGTTATCATATAATTCTTTCTTAGAAAATATCAAAATTGTTACATTAGAAGACGAGTTTGATAATAAATTAGATTTTAAAACACTTATTTGGTGATAAAATTTGTAGAGGATTAATTTAATAAGCTTTTAGATATTTGAGAAATTAATGTTATAACAAAAAATCAGGGCGATAATATATATACGGATTGTTCTCATCCCATCTCACTGCTAGTCTGTATTTGGCTTTAATGAGAAGTGATTTTTAGTTTCATATTTTTAGAAGGACTAATATGATAAAAAAAAATAACGATTACTCCTAAAGAACTTGATAAAGAAATTTCTAAAATAATTTCTCTTATAGAAACACATGCAAAAAATAATAATAATAAGAGTAAAATTCTTTTTGGATCCCTAACAAAAAATACGGTCCTCACTTTTATTTTTTACAAAAAAAAATACTCATATTGATCCTTTTTTAGGGACTAAATTATGTCTTCATTGAATTTCTGAAGTATCACATTTTAAGAAAAGAACCAGCAAAAAATGATCATAAAAAATATGAATGAAGAAACACCACTCACTTGCATCAACGAAACTCTGTTTCCAATGACAGCAGTTTCACCAATAACCAATCCTGTTCCATGATCTAATAAAATTGCCTCTCCAATTTTCGAAGCTATATAGAAAAAGAAAAAGGAAACCATAAAAATGTTAATTTTGATGATAGGATAAACCATAAAGCTTTCAATATCTTGAACAAGAGAGACATGCTTCCTTAAAGACAAAACTCAAGATATCAGCTATCCCACACTTAAAAGAAAAATTAAGAAAATCAGTTATTTACATGCTTCCAAGAATTAAAAAGTATAAGCCCTCAGGAAAATATAAAGAAAAAGGAGAAAGTCTGTATTATTTTGAAGGATATAAAGTTGTGTCATTTTAAGTGAGAAAAAGAGATAAATCATGGGATAGAGAATGAGTGGGAAAAGTTTTAAAGGTGTGGGTCCCACCTCTTTGTGAGAGTGAAAGGATATAAGGTGTGTCAAAAGAAAAATTAGCTGGCAGTCACTATATGACTCTTTCTTTTATATATATATATATATATATATATATATATATAGTAAAGCGAATGTGACCTAAGATTTGGTGCAGTTCACTATGTATTCCCGGAAGTATATAGTTATAATAAAATATTATAACTATGTACTCCTGAAAATACATCAGTGTACATAGCTATAATATTTATTATAAGTATGTACTTCCCGGAGTACATAGTGCACTGGACCGTTCAGTCACTGAATATTCATTTTCCTATATTATATATATATATATATATATATATATATATATATATATATATATATATATATATGAGATAGGATCCTTTGACACCAGTGTCAAATTTGAAATTTGACATGTCATCTGAGAGCCCTTAGATAAAAAAAGATCAACGACTCTGATTTGTAAACATATGACATCATTGATCTTTTTTTATCTAACGGCTCTCAGATAAGGTGTCAAATTTCAAATTTGACACTGGTGTCAAAGAATCCTATCTATATATATATATATGGGTTTTATATTTATCATGCATGACCTAAAAAAATGTTCGTACATACACATTCAAGAGGAGACAGAAAGAGGAAAAAAATTATATAGACCATACATCTTGTTATGTTACATGACCTAAGATTAGAGGTGACAAAGTGGGCGGGGCGGCCATCAACCCGCCAAAAATGAGCCAGCCCATCCTGCCCCGCTTTTGAAATTGGGCTGAAAAACTCTGTCCGCCCTGCACCGTTTGACGGGTTGAGCAGGTTGGCCCGCCAGCCCGAGCCTATTTTACACTGGTCCGCCAATGCCCGCCATCAACCCTCCAAAAAATGAGTCTGCCCCGCCCCGTTTAGTTGGTGAGGCGGGTTGGCCCGCTGAGCTGAGCCTGTTTTGCTGGCTCTCTAAGATGTTCCTATACACACATTCAAGATGTAGGGTCCACATGATTTTTTTTTTCACACATTCCTATACATGACCTAAAATGTTCTTGTTATGTTTAGGTCATCTAACATGATAAATATAAAACCATATATATATATATATATATATATATATATATATATATATATATATGGGTTTAGTGAGTGTACAGTGACTGGATGTAAAATTTGGTCCAGTGCACTAAGTTCTCCTGCGAGAACATAGTTATGGTAAATAGTATAACTATGTTCTCCCGAGAGAACACCTTTATAATATTTATTGCACTGTTTTCGCATGAGAACTTAGTGCACTGGACCGTCCAGACACTTTATTTTCATTTTTTCATATATATATATAGGGGAAAGTACTTCTTATGTGACTGCAGAAGAGAAAAAGTGCAGCAACACAGGATACGCGTCCGAATCCTGGTTTTTTTTTTTTTTTTGATAGAATCCGCACGCGCCGCATGTATCCTAGTGTTAAAAATTTGCTGCAACTTTTCTCATCAGCAGTCACATGAGAAGCGACGGATATATATATATATATATATATATATATATATATATATATATATATATATATATATATATATATATATATATACACACACAGAGATCAAACTAACTTACCGGGATGTATATCAACTCCAAAAACCTACAGCACAGAAAATTAGGGAAATTCGATCATCAGCATCAGAAATATGAAACACCCTTACGTAGTAATTGTCTAGTTTTGACCAAGTAAACATTACCTCATTAACTCGACTATGCAAAGCTAAGGCCAACACTTTGCGTCCCTGGCCCCACAAAGCATGCGCTACTCGATATACTTGCAAGGAATGGTAACCCTGTAGGAGAATAAATCCTATGAACGAAAGGGAAATGTTGGGGAAGGGACATTAAATATAGAGGAAATTTAAATGCGCTGAATGTTCGATGAAAACACCATGCTATCCAATCAAATGCTTGAACACAATGAACAAGTCAGTACCATCAGATTATGCTGAAACATTAACTAGCATGACCATCTTCCCAGCAATTTAATTAGTTAGGTTATGTTTCAAGAGTGACACTCCTTTCGAATAAACTTATGTCTGGCTAGTGGCACAAAATTATAGCATCATAAAAATGTTTGCATTCCTAACCTTCATTTTATAATAGATTAATTAGATTCCAAGGGAATCCCGTCACTTACTATGCTGGAGATATTAGTGGTAGTGGAGATAAATTCAGAGTTTTGATTAATTATAATCATGTATAAAGTATGGGTTTCAATTTTCTCATAAAGTAGGAGAAAATTTTCTCATACTATAAACATATTTTGTGTGAGGCCCGCATCTATTAAAAAACAAAAAAAAAACAAAAGAAAATGCTGCACCAAAATCAAAGGGTCATTGGTAGAAGAAAAGAATTTTCCTATAATATGAGAAAATATTTTTCCATAAAATATAACCCATAAAAGATAACAAATTATTTGATTTCTTTGATTGTAGGTGAAATAATTTGACATAATTATTGTATCACCTACTATTTATACCAAAGGCAACCTCTTTCCTTGAAAACAATTGAGAAGGGGAGAAAATTCATTACAATAGATATAAGCCACGTGGCTGAACCTCTATACTTACTTTATGTTATTTCTGTCCTTTTTGTCTTGTTTTCTAATATAATATTTATACTACATGATTTAAAAAATAATAATAAATCAAGTCAAATAAATAGTGCGGGTCTAAAGAAGTGGTAGAGGGCTCCTTTGTGATTCTCACTAATTGAAATTTAATGAGTGGTTTTACGCAAATCAAGTAAGCGCATACGGCTAGAAACTTGGTGAAAAATAGAAAGATTCACCTTCATATATAAAAGAGCTGAGGAATATGACAAACAAGCAGGATCCCGATCTTTAAATGCCTGGCAGAAAAAGGTACCAAAATTAATAAAATCAGATCATTACACAATCCAAAGTTATACAAGATAAACATCATGCATGCATGTCCTACTCCTATGCTTGTGAAATGAAGTAAATCAAGTAATTGATTACCTGGATATCCAAGCGAATAGATCGCTGGATACCTTTATCATGCATCATCACTTTACAAAATATATCCATTAGCTGAGTTGGCAAAAGAGTAGGATCTTGGAGACGATTGACAATAACAAACGCCAATGCTTGCTCCAAGCATTCATGTGACAGAATACTGGCATAGTAGAAGCTACTTAAAATTGGCTCCCTTTCTGCCTGCACACAAATAATGCTATATCACGATATATAAAATATGTAAATGTTCTCCAACACTAATGTAATATGCAAAATGAAGCATCCAACTTTATATTTTATCACAATTATATATACACAGTTTACACTCACAGAGGAAAAATAAACTGACAAATTAAAGAATTCACGAAATTCTCAATTATTCAAACCAATTCTCATGATCAGCATCTAATATCCAAAATTATTAAGGATTTAATGTAAAAACATTCATATATCTTCATCTAAATGCTTAAATTTTTAATAAAATCGCTTTATAACAATCTCAAAATCTCTATCATCAAGTGGTCTAAGTTCGATTTTATTATTTTAATTCTTATAATAAAAGTTCAAACACATAATGGTTGGGCTTACACATTATTCATGCTCCAATTCTACAAGGCTTTTGGCATAAAGGAGATATATTAAGTGTAAGAGAAGTATAAAAATAATTAAAAAGACCTTCACTTAATAGTTTTACCTTTTACGTGAGATAGTTGTTTACATAATATCAGAATCTCAGCAATTATAGGATCACAAATTTAATCCTCACAATTTATATTAAGAATGTAATATAAATTTATTTATGTGGATTTTGGGAGAGTTGGTTTATAATAAAACACTAGGAAAACGTAACCAAAGAAGATTGATGAGGAAAAAAATGCATAAAAAACACGAGGAAATAAAAAATAAAAATAAAAATTATGGATACCTCCAGCTTGGCTTCAACTCTGACAGCGTCCCAAATTGGGTCAGGACAATCCAAATGGTGAGGAGAAGATTCTCTGACAGAGAGAGAATTTGAGTTGGGAATTCCCATGGCATAAACGGGGAAAACTTTCTCCAAAGGCGTAGAAGAGAAAGAACCAAAACATTTGGTTTGTTTTTCCTCAGTTTCATGCTCAGACAGCGTTTTATGAAGAGAAACCAGGGCCTCTTGGCTCAGACAAGCCATAGTTTTATAAGAGAAAAGAAGTTAGAGCGAAATGGAACTGTGCACTGAAGAAGTTATTATTATACATTTATACTAACGTTGCTCTGTTGTGTTTGTGATCAGAGTGACAATTATTTAAAATGAATGAACGTACATGCAACCAAATGCGCTATTTTGAACGGTCCAGGTTATGCCTCGGGTTGCCTTTTTGACCCCTTTCTACTTTCTTTACATGAATTGAATTCAACGTGGGCCCTTTAATTTAACTTAAGGTCATCCATGACTTTTTTGGTTATATTTAAGACGTCTGATTTGTTGGAATGATACTTTTATAATTTTTTATTAGTAAAAGTGGTATTCGAGTTTAAAATCTATCCCAAAAGAATACGGTGCCATTTTTATATTAATTCAGGTATGCGTAAAATTTATCTAAACTGAATAAAAAATCATTTATATTATTAGTTAATTTTTTTTTTTGAAATCATACAATCACATTCAATAATCATTTGGTTTTTATTTAAAAGCTGTTTTTTAATTATATATAATTTTTAACTTAAATTTTTTTTTTGAAGCTCAAACTAAGTTATTTGGTAAAGTAATTTCTAATGTTTTCAAATTGATGTATATCTTAAAAAAACCTCTCCTAATTTTTTTTATTTTTTATTCATTATAAAAAAATTATTTTTATGATAAAAGCTTCATAAAATTATGGTTGGCTAAGTTTTTCTTTTGAGGAGTGAAGATAAAGAAACCCGCCAAATTGATATTATTATGTAATATATGGGAAAAACATTTCTCAAGCTGCTTGAGATAAATTTATCTCCGGCTATTTCAAAACGACGTCGTTTTGATTATTTATTTCCTTATATGTATTGATTCACCTTTGAATGGTTATGATTTCCCTTTTATCTCTCATCTTTTATCACCGTTGATCTATCTTTGTACAGTTATGATTTAGTAGTCGGAGATAATTTTATCTCCGGCAACGTGAGAAATAATAAGCCCGTAATACATATATATATATATATATATATATAGGGGCAGGATATTCTTACACCGGTGTAAGAGTTAGAAGTCTTACACTCAATCTTGATCATTGATCCACTTGTATCCAATGGCTCACATTACTAGAAAATTTGAGCCCTTAGATATAAATTGGATCAACGGATAAGATTGAGAGTGTAACTTACACTGGTGTAAAATGATCCTCACCCATATATATATATATATATATATATATATATATATATATATATATGGGGCATGCTTTTTTTACACTAGTGTAAGACTAATAAGTTTTACACCACTTCTCAACGTTGATGGACGAAAATCATCAGTTGGTATTTGTAGTGTAATTAATGATTAATTAATTCATATGACTTTCTCAATTATAATCGTTAGATGAACCGAGATCAACGGTTGGGATATGGTGTAAGACTTGTTAGTCTTACACTGGTGTAAAATGATTCTGATCCTCTCTATATATAGAGAGAGGATAAACAATTTTTTTTTTTTGTATAGAAGATAAACAACTTTTTTTTCACATGAAAAGTTTGTTTCTTTCATGCAAAGAGAGTTTAAGATGGGGCTTGCTATGTTTTAAAAAACAATCATAAATTTTGATGTGAGTGCTGCAACAAAAAAATAAAAACTTGTCTTATAAAAGAAGTTGCTTAGGAAAAAAACTTGTCTAATTAATGATTAATTAATTCATAAAAACTTTCCCAATTTAATGTCTTAGGAAAAAAAGTCAACTTACGGTCCCTCTGAATTCCAAAATAGACCCAGTTAGTCAACATTGTGGTCCCTCTGAAATTCAAAGAAGACCTACATTAGTCCCTTAGAAAGAGTAACATGAGTCTATTTTGAAATTCAGAGCGATCACGAGTCGATTTTTTTTCTAAGGGATTATTAATTGGATCCCTTGATTTTTGTTGATGACCCAAAAGTACTTAATTTTTGTAGTAAGTTCAAGTTTTCTTTTATATATATATATATATATATATATATATATATATATATATATATATATATATATATATATTCTTTTGTTTATAATACATTTAAAAAAAATTCAAGGGCACCATTGCCGAATCCCCATCCCTAAATATATAGTCATAATTCATAAATAAATTTTTTTTGATCCGTCACTATATATACACACACACGTGTCAACCTTTTCGAATTTATTTTTAGCTCGGAAATGAAGGAAGCACCTCTCGTGTCTCCTGTACTTGCTTTTGAACAAATTCCACAAATTGCCCCAATTAAAACGTTATACAGTCAAGACTTGAATTAAGTTAATTAAGGATAAGAGTGGTCGACACTAAATTACTAAATACAAACCCATAATTGATAAGAAGTAAATAATATGAAGTCCTCTTCTTATAGGAGTCATAGAGACACTATCTACTTTCGCCACACGACATCTCTGCATGACTATGAAGTGGCAGCTTTGAGTTTTGGTGTTTTCTTTTTGTTGGCTTCTCTTCCTTTTATTTTTGTTTTTTGGTGGAGTGTTTTCACTTCTTTTGTCCCTTCATAGAAGGAGAAGATCAGGTTGTAAGTGGTGTCTGAACGTTGCCAGAGACACTCGCTATCAAAGCCAAAGGACCTTAGGCGGCCGCAAACATGATTATCAAATAGAATAATAACACGTCATAACCATAACCTACCCATCAACAACAAATAATAATTATATTTGTTCTGTTAGATACAAATATCGTTAATTTGGGATTTTGATATTAAATATGTTAATATATACTTGAAGATTTATTTTTTCTGCGATCAATGTAAATAAGTTATCTACGTTAAGCCCGTCGTTTTGGGGAGAAAGTCAATGTATTTTTGTAAGTATAATTTATTTCGGGATTATAATAATCTTTTTTATTATAATTTTTTAATTTTTCAACGTAAAATGACTTCGTTTTGAGAGTAACTGTAGATAATTTATCTACATTTATAGAAACATTAAGTCATACTTTAATGTCAAAATTTGAGATCAAAGTGGTCTTTCAATATATTTTTTCCATATCAAAATGGCTCCGCAAACTAGTTTAAGGTCAAAGTTTAATATGAAAAAATCATTTGAAAATATTTATTAAAGGACCAATTACTAAATTAATGAATTTTCCATGCTTAGGAATTAAAATAGATTTATTTTTATTATTAAAAATGATATCCCCTGTGTCTTGTTGCAAACTCGGCAAGTATATCGATCGTCCCAAGTAATAAGTGATAAGTAGAGTATCGTCTCCACGAGGATTGAAGCACCAAATTTATTATAACTATTCTTTTCTTGTTGGATGGATAAAATCAGTTTAGAGAACAATTGTTGTTCATGAAAAGTAAGAACAAATTAAGGAAATAAAAAAAAAATTCAAGATTCGTTTTAAATTCCATAACACAATATTAATGATTAAGAAAATATATAAGGAAATATTTTGCGGTTAAGAGAAACAAACACGTTTATGATCCCCACCTTATAACTTGAATTAACGTTTATATTTAATTATTCAATTGATCAAACGATTCACTATCTTCTATTTAATTGGTTAAGCCCTAATTTCTTAATGACATTAACCTTATTAACTCTAGTAGATTCCTAATCTCTTAGAAATTTCTTTGCAAATTAAGACTTAGAATCAATGAATCTTTAACGTTTGCGGTTCATGTGGCCTATCCCTAGTGCATACATGAACAATTATCTTACCTTTTATCAGGAATTAAAATCCCAATATCCCTATTGAAAACCCTAACACTCACAATCCTAATAGATTGATCGATTCTAGAAGAATTATAAGATTAAGAACAAGGTAAAATAAAACTCAATTGAGATAAATAAATATAAATTTAACCAAACTACAAGGGGTTCACATTAAGGGTTGTGACGCTTACCACAATAATAGAAACTAGCCAGACATATTCATGTTTGACGAATTCAATGTAAAAGAAACTAACATTCAGAACCTAATTATGAAGAATAGGATGACGATCTTCAATCTTGATCTTGAGATTCTTCAAAAGCTCCAAGAAACCTCCAGAATTCTCTCTCTCTTGTTTGTTCTTTTCTTCCTGTCACCGAAAAAGTGTCATCTCCTGGTTTCTAATCTCCCTTATTAGGTTTAGGAAAAAAATCTTCCAAAATTACCCTCAAAATGGGCCTCAGCAAGTGCAATTCGCATCCAATTCGCATCTAATCTCCAGATTTACGCGGATCGCGCGGCAAAACAGTAAGTATTTGAACTTATGGCGTGGATCGCGCCAGTTACCGCGCGGATCACGGAGACTTTGCAATTTTGAATTTCCTCCTTTCACTTCTTTTCTGGTGCTTCCTGCTATCAAAATGTATAAATTGAGTGAGAGAACGACTGAGAGGGAATAATCAATATTTCTAACATTTATAAACCATTTTCGCTCATTTATGATTAATTTCTTGCTTCTTTTAGCTTAGAAAGCATCATATGCTAGACGCGTATCAAATAATTCCCAGATTTAGATGTTGTTATCCTCAGCAATAAACAAGATTTAAACATGGGAAGCAAGGTTCAATTAGTCAAGCATAACATTGCACAGACAATAATAAAGATTACTATACTAAGCATGAATGATTTCCATGTCAAAACTTAAGACGGTTCTTTTCAATTTCCTTCAAATATCAAAGTTTAACTTGATTACCCCTCACCAAGACATAATATTCACTCATCACTCAATTGTTTGGTTGTTCAACCTCACTCATTCCATCACAGCTGTAACACTACCATAGGCTTGATTTTATTCTCAAGATTCTAAATATGAAGAACATTAACACATGCACGATTGATCAACAGGGCCTTGCAGGGTTATAACTTGGTCTGGCTTAAGGATAAGAATATTTGGAAAGTAGCTGAATAATCATTGAGATTGAAACACTGATATTCTTCAAGACTCAATCATATCTGATTTAGGTTTTAAGCTCCACTACTTAATTGAATTCATGATTCTATCCTTTTTCTTTCCCTTTTCTTTCTCATTTTTTCAATTTATTTTTCTTTCCTCTTTTCTTTCTCATTTGAGGACCATTCCTTTCTTTCCCTTCTTCAATTGTGTAACTTCTAGTAGAGCTTACCTTAATTTCTTGTAACTTTTGATAATTAACATTTCAATCTCAATTAAGGTAAGTCCTGATGGAAGTGGCTAAATAATTTCATCGAATAATCGAACAAAAACAGTTTTAGGCTCAAAAGGGCTAGCAATGGATAATTTTTTTTTTCAGGTGGCTATTTGGCCATAGGCTAACAGAATAAAATGCCTTTATCACTTCAATCAATGCATGCATTACAGAGAAATAGATCAAGTTCTAGAGTACTAATACAGTGAGGACTCTTAAACAAAATTAATTGTATAAGCTCAAACCTCACATGTTGTGGTATCAAGCTAGACTCTTCCTAATTTCATTTTTATCATCACTCACTACTAGAAAATACTTGTATAGCGATGCAATTGCTATGGAAATTCCATTCCTAATTTCATCATCGCTACTACTTTCCGTCACAAATTCCCTCACAAAATCGTTTGCAATGGAATTTGCGACGGAAAGTAGTAGCGAGGATGAAATTAGCAACGGAATTTCTATAGCCATTCTGTCGCTATACAAGTTTTTCTAGTAGTGATTATTCATTTTTAACATAAAAATCAAACAAACGAGCAATCATAACATCAATTCATGTTCTATGCAATGCCATGGCAATAATTCATATCATACAAAGCTTCCTTATTTTCAACCAAAGACTTGACTGATTTAGCACATCTAAATCTGAGATATGCTTTCAAAGAGCTCTGTTTATTAATCCTAAGAGAGAATAAAATTAAAAACAAAATCAAAAACAGAAAAACAAAAATTTGACTCAAAACTGAAATAGAAAGGTTAAAATATCTCCCCTGAATTAGAAATGAATTTTCTGTAGACGTTTTTTGTTCCGCTGTATGTGATTCCTCAAGTAAAGCGTATACGCCCCCATTCCTAGATTTAGAAAATTGTTGTCCTCAACAATAACTAAACAAGTCGAAGGCGTAACTGCTGCGTAGGTGAAACACACACACATGTGAAATATCAATCAGAAAATAACATGACCACTGTACTGGGGATATACAATACCAAAGACCAAATATGTCTCACAGACCTGAACATAATCCTAATTGGTCAAACAAAAACAGCAAAACTAAAATAGCAAAAATAGAAAAATGGTGATGGTCAACAATGTCCTGTGTCACTCCTCATCCATAATGTCAGGATGCTCTGCTGCTGACTCAAATGGCATGGAAAAAGTCAGGAGGAGCGTCAGCTGCTGTGGGAGGTGATGGAAAGTATGGTTCTGGTGTCCGATATGATGGTGGAACTGGTGGATACTGTGGCTGATAAGCAGAATAGTCAATGGCTAAATGCTGGTAGATGTCCTCAAACATACGAGTATGGTAAGCTCCATGAATGGTCTGTATGTCACTCTGAATAACTAGACGATCCAGCTGAGCCTACATCTGTAGATAACTTGGAAAATCCTCATATACGAGGTCATACCGTGGGGCTTTGAAGGTGAAGGAAAATGATGCACGTGGAGGGATCGGTAACTCTGACTGGGGCTCCTCAGAAGAAGCACGTGGTGCTCGGCGAGGGCTCCTAGCAACTAATTCTCTTGGCTCCAACTCAGAAGCTCGAACAATCTGATCTCGCCTAACATCCTCAATCATATCTGTATAGGTATTATGAGTCATGGTCTTGTCCAACACCACATCTCTGGTGTAACACCCCGTATATATCCGGTTTGTTATCATATCATCGTATTAAGCTGCGCTTAATTTAAAATGCGGAATAACTTTTTCTTTTCAATTATGACGTCATTATGCTTAACCAAGTTGATTACTTAATCATTTTCATAAAACATCCCCTGTATGTAAATTGCAAATAGACATCTAATTGAAATACCTGAATATATAGATATAAATGTGAGTAACTAAGTCACGGATCTACAACACGTAGTCCGGACAATATCCTGGTACATTATAAGACCCGAATCTAAAACAACGAGTCAAAACAATGTGGCATGGACAACCCCCATGCTCACCAAATAAGGCAACAAAGCCCCAACAGAGTCTCAACAACAAAATCATAATAATAACGTAAAGCATGTCAGCATCCAAGCATAACAGTAGATACAGCATAAATCTAACTCAACTCCGGCCTTCTACCAGCCGAGGTCTCAACCCCCGAGTTACCTGAACCTGAAAATGGTGCCCCAAACGTGGGGTGAGATCTCTAAACAGAAATCTCTGTAAGACAAGGGGTCCTCACGGATCTTCCACCCCAATCTCACTTACATGTGCAATATAAGTTCTAAAAGCAGTAATTCAATATAAGTTCCAAAACTATGCAGTGCAACAGATATTCATGCCATATGTGTTATCACTATTCTACTGGCCAGAGAAATGCAGGATGTACGTCTACAACCCCACAATAAGCACAAGGAACACAGCTTGCACCTCACCCACAGCCTCGCCATCTTGTATGTACCACATACTCAGGCTTGCCGTATAGGTGGAACACCACATGCATATCATCAAGGCACTCGCATATAACAACTCAACAGCATTTCAACAAATCAATATATCACGAAAACAACATCATGCATATAGACCATCCCCCCATGGGACATGTGGAACCAACAGTGGCTAAACCGAGGACACAAAAGCTTACCTTGCAAGCTAACTATCCAATGTCAAGAGTCCACACAAGCTCAAAGTCCGAATACAGCAGAATCACAATCTGTTACGGACCAATTATAACATCAATATACATACTCCACAAGCATACAATAAAAGACAACGCCTTTCCTTTACGTTTTATGTCTTTAGGCTCCTCACAAAGCCTCAAGCCCTTAATCATTTGATTCTGACTTAGTTTCTTTATTACAGAAGTTCAACTCCATTAATCTAGGGTCCACTAACCCCCAATAGCCTTCTGTATGAACAATGCAGCTACTGTTCTTCGAAAACCCAGAATATCCGAATATTTGTCGGAGGCATATCCGGACATCCAATATCCGGATATCTCTCTGTCAATATCCAGATATCAATATCCGGATATCCAGAACCCCATATCCGGATATACATATCCGGATATCAATATCCGGATATACATATCCGGATATCAATATCCGGATATTTCCAACCCAATATCTGGATATCTCGCGACAGAATGCAGATTCTGCATTTCGCAAACATATCCATCAAAGGTCCAACTTTTATCCATTAAATACGTTCAAGACTCCATTTTTAGGCTCATATAGGTTCATACACTGGTTAGTTACATGTTTAACTCATCTACATGCCAAGACTCCATCTTTAATCAACTAAAACTCATGATCAAGGTTCACAACTTACCCCAATGCTTAGAACAGCAACCCAAGGTGCTCTTGGAGCTCACAAAGCAACTCCCACGATTCTGGTTTCCAAGTGCACGAAAATGGAACCTCAAGGAGAGTTCCTTCTCTTCAAAGGTTACACCTTGAGACACAAAACACCAAGATAAAGGCTTCCACCACCAACTCAATGAACTCAGCCCTCCAAACTGGCTTCACACAGTCCCCACACTCAGAAATCTTGCTCCTTGCACACTCCCAATGATCCCTCTCACTCACACAAGGTGTTTGGTGAAGAGAAATGAAGCAAAAGAGGTTTCAATGCTCACAAATGGGTGAGGGAGCAATGGAACAGTGCCAAGAGAAGCTGGTCAGCCTCCTCTCTACGTGTAGAAACTGAGATGCCTAGGGTTTTGGGCCAAACATACATATTTATAGTCCACTTAAGCCTTAATCACACAGTATTAGCATTAATAGTTACGCTTAATATTTTAATCCCAAACTTAGGATTCTGAACCTACTCAATTTTACAAGATTTGTCATATTTTTATTATATTTTTCGCAGCACCTTTTCGGTAGGCGCTTTTCCATAGCCAGTATTAGTTCTGGCACCAGTTCTCATTATTTTAACTTGAAACTTGTTTTACAACTCCTATATAATATCCTAGGAATATTCATGCACTTATTATAATTTTCTGAGATACTTCATCGGTATGCATTTATACCGGGTAGCAGAACCGGTATCTGCACTTTTCGTCAGAAAAACGACTTTCAACATTATTACTCACTTACTATAATTATTAAAGCCTCATAATAATTATTAGGGTCAATTATGGAATTATTTCCTAATTTCACATAATTAATTAATTAACTTCCTTAATTAACGGTGCGAGTTCTTACATCTGGGCTCCTCCGATAGAATGTCAACTCCTGCCTTGATACATAAATGCATAATCATGGAGGAATGTGCAATCCTAGTCTTGTTGCCTCCATCTTGTATAACTTTAAGGATCCTATCAGATAGAATCCTAGCAATATCGAGGTTTCCATCTCTCATCAGCACATATAACAAGATCGCCTTCTCTACATTTACATCAGTCAAGTTTGGAGAAGGAATGATTGTGGCATTATTAAACTGGTGCCAGAAAGATGCCTAACATGTCAAATCATTTCTTTTCATCTTCTCTGGAACATGAGTAAGGCCAGCGTTAGGTTTCCAGGCTATGTATAGACAAGTAATTCCTCGCCTGATAGTATCAGCCATTTCAGGCATATTTTCCAGATAAACATTTCTGATATCAGTGGGCTGCATCTTATTGAAGAGAGAAATGAATCTACATCTAGCAGTAGATACATAGGAGGTCTCAAGGAGATCCTCAATATCATTTGGAGCAAACGATACTATCTTGCCTCGCACCCAGCTCCTCCTGGTTTCATCCACGTCCTCCCTATTCTTCAAAATAGTACTTGGACTGGGTTCAACAAAAGTAACCAGCTTCTCCCACTTTCTCATTCTTATTATTTCCAGAATGGGAGAATCCTCAGGGAGACTCTCCAAGTTAATTTTCCTTTCCAGAATTATTTTCTTTGGCCAATACCAGTTTTCATACCTCTGTTGGCACTCCAAGGAGAGGAACCTCCCTTCAACAAAATCAGCATTCTAAGGCCTTTTGCTGCCAGATGCAACTGTGCTCTTTCAATGTCCAACCTGGGTACTCTTCTTGCCAACCTGTTTTCCCTGAAACTCAGAAAAATTCCAACCAATATATTGCAAAACAGAGTCATCATAATTCACAATTGCAATAATCAGACAAGCACAATTCCTAGATTTAAGTTCAAGACAAGGTTCAATTTTAATCATTTGGAATCATGTAGAAACTATTTCTATGCATTCAGTCAATGATCAAAAAATAAATCATAGCTCATCCAAATCAGAGATTTCAACATGTAACTAGACTGTCATCAAAATCATAGCAATAATTGTATAGAGATTACACACCACAGTTGCATGAATTGTCCTTGATGAAAGCACACAAAATCACAAATCCCAGCTAGCGCGTTTAGCGCGAGTTACCACTCGATTCGCACGGGTTGGAAAATATATATACTTTAAGGCCCATCCAGCGCGTTTCGCGCCAGCCTTCGCGCGATTCGCGCTGGCTGGAAAGGATGAAGATCCTCATCTTTTCTATCTCTAAACCAGTAATATTCCACATATAATTTAATCAGCAAATAACCAAATGACCCTAAATACATAAATATGTATGAGATTCGAAAACCTTACCTTTTCTACTAAGCTGGAGGTAACATTGTTGAGCATTCCACACTTGATGCCCCTTGGTGTAATACTTCAACACCATCCCTGCCCCCAAACCCTTCTCTCTCAAACTCATAACCTCCAACAATCTTGAAGTATTAGCTTTGTGTGTCGGATTTGAGCAAGTAAGGTGTCTATTCGAAGATCTCAATGAGAGGAACTCATATTTCAAATCACTTCCGTGATTCGACAGAAGGATTTTCCAAGATCTGAGTTTGAAGATACTGCAGCCGCAACCTTTCGACCCAGATCCCAAAAAATTTACCCAATTTCAGGAAGTGAAACCTATTGGTTTTGTTCTACTCATCGAGACGATCGTTTTGAGGACGAAGGAGATATGGAAATCTGAAGTTTTCATATACATTTTCCTACGATTTTAATAACTGAGAAATATTTCGGTGAGTTTCCGGCAGAAGGGGTAGTCCATCTTAAGATTTTTGGGCGCTCGAAATCTGTTTTTGGATCTATTTGGGCAAATTCCAACTCTACAGAGCTGTCTTGATAAAAATTAGAGTCTTTGAAGTCCTTGGGCTATAAGTTGCACTCTTTCTAACTCTTAGCTCTAATTAAAAAGTTGCAATCATTTGATGTTATTGAGTTTCATGGTTGGAAATTAAATGTTCAATTCGGTATGAAAGAACGTCAAATATTCTATACTGTATTAAGTGATTTTGCATCTACAATTGAGGATGTGGATGAATATCAATGAAAAAAGGATGGAGATTTTTGTAGGGATTACTTGCTAAATTTTTTAAATCCTCGTTTAGCTATGACTTATAGTGAGTATAAGACGACAAAAGAGATATGGGATCACTTGAATGCTCAGTTCCAAAAATAAGGGGCTTTCCAAAACTCTCCTAGCAGAGAAGTTTTTTGAATTCAAATTTAATATGGATTCAAGTATCACATCTCAATTAATTGAATTAGAGAACATGATGAATAAGCTAAAAGATGATAAATCTGATATGTCTGAAAATCTTTTTGTCAGTCTTATTTTGGGTAAGCTACCTAATGAATAGAATTCTTTCAAAATTGAAATGCATAGACTGAAAGAACAGATTGGACTAGATGAATTAAAGAGGTTTATTCATATTGAGGATCAAAACTATTCTAGGAAGAGTTTGGAACAAGTAGGAGAACAAAAGTCAGTTGCCAACTTAGTTTCACATTCCAATAAACCTCAGAAGAAGTCTAAGTCACCAAAACGTGAATCCTCTTCACAGTTAGTTTCACATTCCAACTTAGTTTTTAACACAAGGAACAGATCCACTGTTCCATTCTTAAATGGATAGATTCTCAACCTAAGACTTAACCCTTATGAATTTGTTTAGGTCTTTTCACTGCCAACTCTGATTCCTCAGCTCATGGACTTTCATAGATCACGAGTTTTCATATTTCTATGGCTCCCTTGACTGCAACAGTTACTAAGTTCAGAACCTTCAGTGAACGAGGTGGTTCCTTATTCCTAATCCTAAGGCAACCAGTAGTTTTGTTTTCACAACACTACCTTCCTTCTCTGATTAAGTTGTCTGAAATCCCCTCCTTATGGAATTTCCTTTCTCAGTTTGAGTTCAATTTCCATTGATACAAAAAGAATAAAGCCCACTTAATCACATGAATACAAAAGCTTCAGTGTAAAAGTTTTGAATATAGTTCTTTAAGAACTTCACAGCTTTTCCATTCCACAAATAACTTAGCCCATGGCTATAACTATAAACATAATTATTCCAAACTGAAGTCCCATAGACCCGAGATTCAGTTCAGAGATAACGATTGGAAGAGAAAATAAATAACAACTTATATTAATAAGAGACAAGATTAGGTTACAAGAATATAAAATGGAGAAGTATGGAGGTTGCTCGTGAGGAGTCTCAAATGGAAGGTATAGAATGGAGGTAGAGTTGCTGCCACTTAACTATTGCTAGAAACTATACAACTGAAAAGCATAAATTGAAACTATCCTAAGTGATCTCTTCTTAAGGAATTCGATATTTTCTTCATGTTGGAACATCCTATTTATAGGCCAGAAGAGTGGTTGGAAAAGCTTGTAATTTCCTTTGAGTTATTTTCTTGACTGCATGAAAGGGGCAGTGTGAACAGTACTCTTTTGGGAGGCAAGTTGCTGGATGGGACACTTATTGTTGATATTTGCCTTTCCTTCTGCACTTCCCATGCTTGCTTTTCTCTTTTCCAATGGTAACTCTTTATTCTCTGCTATACACGTTTCTTCTTGCTTGATTGTTGTACCTCTTTATGCTTTTTGGAAGCTTCTTTTCAATGTTTCCTGCAAAGTGGTCAGAGAGATTGAGTTAGTGAAGCAGGTGTATTTAATGAACCAATTCGTTCCCCTTTTTCTTTTATTTCTCAAATGATTACCTCATCATCTATTCCTTACTGTGTTTTTGTTATAAAGAGAGAGAACGTCTAATGTTCACCTCTGATCCAAATAGATAAAATAAGTACTGTGGCAGGAACGTAGTTTTGGGGTGGTTCAATAACCACATACACCTATATTTTTTTTTCAATATAAAATATATATATATATATATATATATATATATGTAGTTCATAATATATATTGGTTATACATATACTGATGTTCATAATTATTTTGATCACAAAAATGGCTAAGTTTAGGATATGTTAAAAAGGAGAATGTTCCCTTAGCTTACAAGATAAGGATTATAGGGACATTTGTCCCTGCTGAGTCACTCAAGGGCACGCAGCCGTTAGCAAACCTGCATTCATTGCAAATTTTGGAAACGTGCTCACAAAAAGCAACTGTCCACTCAGCCATTAATGCAACAGCTCTTCTTTTCTTTCCCGCTCTCCCACGATTTTTCCCCAAAACCGTTCCATCTCCTCAACCCATCATCAGCAGTTATTAGCCATTACTCCCTGACTACTCATTTCATAACGTTCCCCCTCCACTACGTCTTCAACCTCCCTCCTTAACCCCCCACGTCCTCAAAACTTCTCACTTTCCCTCCTTTGCATGTCTATTTAAACCTTTCTCTTTTCTCTTTCGTATTTTACCACTCTTTTGCAAACTTAGAAACTTTCATTCTCCATTACTCTTCTCTTTCTTTTGCCCTAATCCCTTCTCAACGCGTGACTATGACCGAATTCACAGCAACCATTACCCCTGTTGCAGACTACACACAAGAGCCTGAAATCTTTGAAAACAATATGATTCTCTATCTAGATAGGAACATTTACCTGAAAGATAAAGCTCATATGCCCACCTTTGTGGTGAATGCACTGACCAAACTCAGATGGGTCAAGTTCGCAACTACAAAACGAGATTTTTACCCTTCTTTGGTGGCTGAATTTCTATACCATGCAAAGAGGCTACCCGAGATAACCAGTCATAAAAGGTAATGGTGCAGGGGAAGAAAGTCTCATTCTCCCCTGAAACCATTAGGCAAGTGCTTTTATTGCCAATTATGAACAAATGTCCTTATCCTGAATACATAGCAAAGAAGGAAGACCTTGAATTCGTGATGGAAATGAAGAAGCTGATAACCATCGGCACACCTGTGTATGCCAAGGGAGCCCTCTGCAAAGGTAGTTTGGTAGATGAAGCTAGGTTCTGGGCTTTGCTCGTAAATACCAACTTGACTCCTTCCACTCATGATGCCACTATTAAGTGGGCATTGCAGGTTCAAATTTACTGTATCATGATGAACATCCCTATTGATGCAGTACCCCTTATCTATGGGAGCCTGAAGAAGGAGTTCAGGAAAACCACCAACTGCCTCCCCAATTTGATTTCAAAGCTCTGTCTAAGAGCTGGTGTGCCCGTCCCCTCGAATGAAGACCCAACTGTTGGGTCAGTGCTTGATTTCAAAACTTGGAATAATTTGAGAAGCACTTACATTGATGGAGCCTATGCATTTCTCAAGGATCACAACATCAAGCATGATGTTGTTGTGCTCAATAATGAAGATGATGAAGAAGAAAAAGAAGTCCTTGGAGCCAAACATGAGAAGAAGAAAACCAAGAAAATCAATAAACCAGCACCTGTTACCTCAGCCACCAAAATAGCAAAATTCGTTCCCCCTCCACCAAAAATCAAGAAGGAGATTCATGCTGCTACTGAAAGAAAGCAAGTGAAGAAACTACTCCCCAAATCTCCTTCAAAACCTTCCCCAAAAACACACAGAAAGAAGGAACGATCCAGTCAGAGGCTGAAGAGAACCTTCAGCCGCACAAAAGGACTAGAGGTGTAACACCCCGTGTATACCCGGTTTGTTAACATATCATTGTATTAAGCTGCGCTTAATTAAAATGCGGAATATCTTTTTCTTTTCAATTATGACGTCATTATACTTAGCCAAGTTGATTACTTAATCAATTCCATAAAATATCGCCTGTATGTAAATTGCAAAAAGACATCTAACTGAAATACCTCATAATATAGATAAAGTGAGTATCTATGTCACGAATCCACTACACGTAATCTGGACAATAATCCTGATATACTAATACAACTCCAACATAAAACAAGACATAATCAAGTCTATGTGGCATGGACAATCCCCATGCTCACCAAATCCACAGCATAACCAACAGAGTCTCAGCAGAGAAATCCATAAACTGAAGCTAAAAGCATAAGACAGTAAATAGGATCCAACATCCAATCATAACAGCATATCAGCATAAGCAGCATAAACATGTAACATCTATCAGCTAAGCTCTGGCCTCCTGCCACTAGAGGTCTCAACCCCCGCATTACCTGAACCTGAAATAAGCATTTCCCAAACGTGGGGTGAGATCTCTAAACCAGAAATCTCAGTAAGACAAGGGGTCCTCAAGGATCTTCCACCCCAAGCTCACTTACATGTGCAATATAAGTTCCAAAAGCAGTAATTCAATATAAGTTCCAAAACTCAATGCAGTTCAACAGATATTCATACCATGTGTGTTGTAACTATTCTACTGGCCAGAGAAATGCAGGAATACATCTATTACCTACAGATAGTACAAGGAACACCGCTTGCACCTCACCCACAGCCTCACCATATTTTATGTACTACATACTCAGGCTTACCGTATAGGTGGAACACCACATGCATATCATAAAGGCACTAGCATATAATAGCTCAATAGCATTTCCAAAACATCAAAAGCATATAACACAACATGCATATAACCATACCCCCATGGGACATGGTGGAACCACAACATGGCTAAACCGAGGACACGAAAGTTTACCTTGCAAGCTAGTTATCCCAGCCAAGAGTCCACACAATCTCAAAGTCCAAACATAGCAGTATCACAATCTGTTATGGACCAATAATATATCAACAATCATACTCTACAAGTATACAACATAAAGACAACGCCTTTCTTTACGCTTTACGTCTTAAGGCTTCACACAAAGCCACAAGCCCTTAATCACAATGATTCTGACTTAGTTCAATTAAAACAGAAGTTCAACTTCAACAATCTAGGGTCCACAAACCCCCAAACATAAGTTCTGGATGAACAGTAAGCTACTGTTCCTCGCAAACCCAGAATATCCCGATATTTGTCGGGGACATATCCGGATATCAATATCCGGATATCATATCCGGATATCCATATTCGGATATCAAGGGACCCCATATCCGGATATCAATATACGGATACACATATCCAAATATTTCACGACAGATAGAAGCTTCTGCATTCGCGAAGATATTTATCCAAGGTACCATTTTTAACACTTTAAAACGTCAAAGCATGCATTTTTATACTGTTTTAGGTTCATACAACAGTTGGTTACTTGTTTAACCCATTAACATGCAAAGACATCACCTTTAAACCATTAAAACTCATGATCAAGGTTAGGTAACTCACCCCAAAGCTTAAAATAGAGGAAGGAGTGCTCTTGGAGCTCACCAACAGCTCCCCAAAACTGACTAAACACAGTGCACGAAAATGACACCTCCAAGGTTGGTTCTTTCTCACCAAGGTCACCACTTGGACCTCAAAATGCCATGACCATGGTTCACCCAACCCAAACAACCAAGTCAGCAACCAACCCTCCCTCACACTGACCCTCTAACTCAGAAAATGCACTTTCCCACCCTCACAAGGATAGCTCTCAAGTGTATACAAGCTCAAAGATGGAAGGAATCAAGTAAAGGTGACAACTTGAGTTCAAAAATGGTGAAAGGAGGCAATGGAACAGTGGCAAACCACTCAGCCTCCAAGAGGGTCACGAAGGAATTCTGTTATGCCTAGGGTTTAGTGCAAATAAGAGTATTTATAGGCCACTTAAGGGTTAAACACATAGTATTAACTTTAATTGCTACGCTTAGCATTTTAATCCCAAACTTTGGAATATGATCCTACTCATTTTTCTAAGATTTAACATGTTTTTATTTTATTTTTCGGAGCACCTTTTCGGTACGCATTTTTCATAGCCACTATTAGTGTCTGGCACCAGTTCTCATTATTTTAACTTGAAACTCGTTTTACAAGTCCTGTATATTATTTTAGGAATTATCATGCGCTTATTATAATTTTCTGAGATACTTTTTTGGTACGCATTTATACCGACTAGTAGAATCGGTATCTGTACTTTACTTCCGAAAAATGACTTTCAGCATTCTGAACCACTTTCTATAATTATATAAGCCTCATAATAATTATTAGGGTCAATTATGGAATTATTTCCTAATTCTCATATATAATAATTAATTAACTTCCTTAATTAACGGTATGGGTTCTTACATTCACCCCACTTTTTTGGGATTTTGTCCTCAAAAATAGAAACACACCTGTCTCGAAACTCGGGGTACTGCCGGAGAAGCTCGTCCTCACGCTCCCAAGTACACTCCTCAGGAGTTCTTCCAGTCCACTGAACTTTGACCATCAGAATGATCTTGCTCCTCAGCTGCTTCTCGCCACGATTGATAATCTTGAGTGGTCCGACGGGAGTCCTTAGGTTCTCCTGAACCTCCACATCATCAGGTTGCACCACGTGTGAAGGATATGCTATGTACTTCCGAAGCTGAGACACGTGAAACACGTCGTGGATGTTGGCCAAGTTCGGAGGCAAGGCAAGCCGGTAGGCAACAGGTCCTACTCTACCAAGAATCTGGTATAGCCCAATAAACCGCGGGCTCAGCTTCCTTACTCCGAGTGCCCGACTAACACCGGTGACAGGTGAAAGTCTCACAAACACGTGCTCACCCTCACTGAACTCCAGTGGACGATGCTTGACATCATAGTAGCTCTTCTGGCGATTCTGCGCCTGCTTCAACTTTTCTCTAATCATCAGGATCTGCTGGGTGGTATCCTGGACAAAGTCCAAGCAAAAAAGCTCCTTGTCTCCAATCTCAAACCAACAGGCAGGAGTCCGAAACCTCTTACCATACAGTGCTTCGTAGGGCGCCATGCCCAGGCTAGCATGAAAGCTATTGTTGTACGAAAACTCAACCAACGGAAGGTACCTATCCCATGCCGAGCCCTGCTCCAATGTGCAAGCCCGCAACATGTCCTCCAAGGTCTGGATGGTCCTCTTAGTCTGTCCATCAGTCTGAGGGTGATAGGCGGTACTCAATCTCAACTGCGTACCAAAAGCCTCCTGCAGCGCCTCCCAGAACCGAGATGTGAACTTCGGGTCCCTATCGCTGATGATACTCTCGGGCACCCCGTGAAGCCTCACAATCTCGCGAACATAAAGCTTGTCCAACTACTCTGTAGTGAAGCTCACCTTCACTGGAAGAAAATGGGCAGACTTCGTCAGTCTGTCCATAATGACCCAGATAGAGTCACAACTCGCCTGAGTCTTAGGCAATCCCACCACGAAGTCCATGGAAATACTTTCCCACTTCTACTGTGGTACTTCAAGAGGTTGAAGCTCACCAGACGGTTTCTGATGCTCGATCTTCACCTTCTGGCAAACCAAACACTTAGCCACAAAAATAGCAACATCCTTCTTCATGCCCAGCCACTAGAAATTCTTCTTCAAGTCTTGATACATCTTAGTAGCACCAGGGTGGATAGAAAATTGGTCCTTATGGGCCTCTACCATAACCTCTTCGGTCAACGGACCGCGGGGAACGACGATCCTCTGCTGAAACAAAAGAAGTCCATCCTCATTCCAAGATACACTGTCTTGGTTCTTTACATTATCCAGGCATTCTCTTTGCACTTGTGCCTCTTTGATCTTTTCTAACAGCTCGTTAACAACATCTGCTGCTTCCTTCTTGAGAAGTGCACTTCCGCACGGAGCGGTCACTGCCAGGTTTTGGAACTTCTCAACCACATCAAAATTACCAAGTAACAAACTGGATGAGCTCCCGGTTTTCCGGCTCAAAGCATCAGCTACCACATTGGCCCTGCCAGGATGGTACTTCAACTCGAAGTCGTAATCCTTTAGGAACTCCATCCATCTCCTCTGCCTCATGTTCAACTCCTTCTGGTCGAAAAGATACTTCAAACTCTTGTGGTCACTGAACACCACAAACTCTAAACCAAAAAGATAATGCCTCCAAATCTTGAAAGAAAACACAATAGCAGCCAACTCCAAGTCATGAGTAGGGTAGTTCTCTTCATGAGGCTTCAGCTGCCTCGAAGCATAGGCAATCATTTTGCCCAACTGCATCAACACACAACCTAGCCCCTTCCCGGAGGCATCGATGTAAAGCTCAATCTCAAGCGCAGGATCAGGAAGGACCAACATAGGTGCAGTAGTCAGTCTCTCCTTCAACTCTTGAAAACAAACCTCACACTCGTGAGTCCACACAAACGGAGTCTCTTTACGGGTAAGGCGAGTCAATGGCAGCACCATGGTGGAGAATCCCTTAATGAACCTCCGATAGTAACCTGCCAAACCCAAGAAACTCCTCACTTCAGTAACCGTCTTGGGCCTCTCCCAATCTAGCACAACCTCGATCTTGTTCGGATCCACTGTAACTTCTTCAGCAGAAATAACATGCCCAAGAAACTTCATAGACTTGAGCCAAAACTCACACTTTGAAGGTTTTGCATATAGCTTCTTCTCCTTCAACACTTGCAGAACAATCCTCAGATGCTCTACATGCTCCTCCTCCGTCTTGGAGTAAATCAAGATATCGTCGATGAAGACGATCACAAACTGATCCAGGTACGGCTGTAAGTTCTGTTTCATGTAATCCATGAACATTGCAGGTGCATTGGTGAGTCCAAACGGAATCACCAAATACTCAAAGTGACCGTATCTCGAGCGAAATGCGGTCTTAGGGACATCCTCCGGTTTCACCCGAATCTGATGGTATCCGGACCAGAGATCAATCTTAGAATACACGCAAGCACCCTTGAGCTGATCCAACAAATCATCAATCCGAGGAAGGGGATACTTGTTCTTGATCGTCACCTTGTTCAGCTGCCTGAAGTTGGTGCACAATCGCATTGTCCCGTCCTTCTTCTTCACAAAGATGACCGGTGCTCCCCAATGAGACACACTCGGTCGAATGAAATCTTTCGCTGAAAGATCCTCAATATGCTTCTTCAGCTCTGCCAGCTCCGGTGGCGACATCCGGTATGGAGCTAATGAAATAGGCACCACACCAGGCAACATATCTATGGACAACTCTATCTCCCTCTGTGGTAGAAACTCAAGAATCTCCTCAGGAAAAACCTCGAGGAATTCCCTCACCACAGGAATGCCAGAGATATCCTCATGTGTCCCACTCACTAAACCTCCCAACATGACATATCCAAATGCCCCAGCTCTCAAGGCTCTCCTAGCCTGCAGAAAAGAAAAGTACGGCGAGGAACCGACTGTGGAATCACACGGAGATATCACCACACGCTTGGCACAACAATCAATCAATGCACATGTGACACCCTCCCCTGTGTGCACCCAAGGGAGTTGTCTGCTAAGCGGATTAGAGTCGTAACGAATTTTTTAAATAAATACAGCACTGCGTTTTCGAGTTACTAAGTAACCATTAATTTGAAATCTGGGAGTTTACTGAAATCAGAGTGCAACTTTACAAAATGCATGGCTTGCTGAAATAATGGCTTTCTTGAAAAACCTTGCTGCCTTGTAAAAACGGTATAAATTCGAGTTCAATAGCTTAAAAAAATATTCTTTAATACAAGGAAACTAGACATTCAGGGCTTTATGAGCATATAAAAATCATTTCATTCGGAGGCGTCTAGCTCCCGAAACTAAACTCGCAAAGTGTAAGACAAATCAGTGCAATGTTTCAAAATGACCTGACTTGCAAAAATCATTATAAATCGAGCTTTCATAATTTCATTGTAAAGTTTATATAATATTAAACTAGACACGTGGGGCTTCGCGTGCATATAAATTATAGGTGAATCAGAGGTCTGTAGCCCTACTAAATATGACTCGCAAAGTGCTCGCCAAATCTGTTTATAAATCAGCACTTAAAACGTTCAAAAATCGTTTTTCGCAAAACAGGACTAGAATCTCCTAATTTACCAGTTGGCCATCAAATCTTATAAGTAACAATTTAAAACATGTTTCAACAGTAGTCCAATCTTCCCAAAATATTACATCAAATTATCATAATCAGCCAACATCTACAAGACCAAGCAGGCAGCAGCAAAAATCCCAAAACAGCAGCAATAAACAACAAATATCCAAATAACAATATCATCATATGCTTGTTCGTCCTCCTGCAATTTTATTAAAATTGAGCCCCAAAAGGGGTGAGAAAAATCCCAGTAGTGTGATAGCAAAACCAATAATGCAACAGTATTAAACTAGGCACAGAATTCCAAAACAGTCGTATCAACATTTAAAATTTCGTACAGCTGTTAATCATCATCTTATTGCGCGTATAACGCCATGGTCATGTATATTCATAATAGTCATAATAGTGCGTATATAACGCCATTTCCTTGTTGGTGCGTATATAACGCCATTTCCTTATACGTTCATAGCACCGTTGTGCACGTACTAACATACACAGTGGATATTCCATGAGGGCTCCCTTAAAGGTGAATTCCAACTGTGGCCTATGCGGACGGAAGCCAAGTGTCCCATACCCTGGTACCGAAGGGATGCCTATATGATGCGTGATCAAACGTATGCATATTTATATAATTATCCTAGTCCATGAGCAACATGAAATTCGTGCATGTATGCCATGATATGCTTTACACACAAACAAGAAACAAATGAATTATGAGGTGTATATGCATGACTAGATCATCATCATAATAGCATATATTTCATGTACTTTCCGTACCAAGCTGCCACATAACAATTACTTCTCATACAAAATTTTCCATCTTGTCACATTCATAAGCAGCATACATATAGCATATGACAGCACATTAATCCAAGGCACGTGTGAGCAACAATTCACAATTCTATACGCTAGCTAATAGTCTCATTAGGTAATACCACCAAACACTTACCTTGGCGTCCAAATATTAATTAAACAGCAGCAACTCAGCCCACACCCTTAGGGGTTTTGCGCACCTAGTAAACCCGTACGCCAAATCAGAATTCAGAATAATATTTCATATAATTCACAATACTTTCTATACCCCTTAACCCATGTATGTAATTCGGTTTTCATGATTCTCATAATAATTAATTTTCTAACTTTATATCATTTTTTTCTAACTTGCTACTTTAATAAAAATCCAAGGTTCTTCCATGTATCCAATTCGGTTTTACCATGCTTCTTTTCCTAGACAATTTCTGATTTCATATTAATTTACCAACATATAACAGCGAGAAGTTCCAAGGTCTCATACATATGCAGTTTCGGTTCTTTTTTAGAATTCAAAGAGGATATTTAGGATTTTATTTAACTAGCCAACTCCACTAAGCCTAGGTGCGTTACAGAGGACCTAAAGCATGTTGTTCCTAAATTTCTTAACTCATATGAATAATTCAAATAGTTTACAGCTCCAAACAGAATTATAATAATTCACATTCTAAGACAGGTCAGGGATACTTACCAAGCAGAATTTACAAGATACATGCGCGACAATTCAAAATCTCAAGACTTAAATTAACAGTCACATAGATTAAACTACCTACACATACTTTGGGTGTCCAAATAATATTCAAACAGCACCAGAATTTCAGCCTACTCTCTAACAATTATACGCACCTATATACATTACTAACAAGTCAGAATTTGTTTCTTGTTATTTCTATAATTTACCAACAAGTTTCCACGCCTATTAACCCTTGCACCCATTCGGTCTACAAGATTCTTTTCTCAGTAATTTTCTGGTTGTTATTAAGTTTATCCACTAGCTAACAATGAAGAAATCCAAGGTCCACAACCCATTCATTTTCGGTTTTCAGCTGATAAACATACTGTCATCACCGGTTTTAACACATGCAATAGAAGTAATTTTTCCTAGCTTTTATACAAAACTGAATCAGAGGAAATGACAAAATAATTATCCTCCTAAGATATCCATGCCAGCCGAATAGAAAAGGGGAGGAATGACAGAAAAAAATTTCATCTACTCCATATGCATGCCACGGCCAAACAGTGAGGGAAAAAAAAGTTTTAAACTTTGCTTATTCACTTGCATGTACTAATGGCAAGGCTGTTCACAAGGCAGTAGTAGTGAGGATAAAATACAGAAATATAACCGCTCCCAAGGTACACATTCACGGCTGAACAGAGAGTAGGGATAACTTAGAGTTCGACTCACCTCCTTGTGCGTTCTCACACTCACTACTCGGTCCAACGGATAACAGCAAAAAACGAACAGCTCCCTAATCTTCCTTATGCTTCACGGTTTCAAGCTTTAACTACATGCAAGCCAAAAATGGTTTCATCAACCGAGTGAGGTGTGAAGGAACAAGGGGACGATGGATACCTTACCTTGTTGCTAAATGTAGTTCGGCCAACTAGAGAAAAAGATGAATTGCTAGGCGATTTGCTCCCTTGCTCCCTGCTCATGGAGTTCACGGATTGTCGCATGTAATAGATGAGATGAAGTTTCCTTGTGTTTTCATCTCTATGAGCTTACGATTTTTGTTTGAAGGGAACAAGGAGATGAGAGTGGAATGTGAGCTGAATGAAAGTTCCTTGTGAGAGTATGCTTGCGGTTTTTTAGGGGAAGTGTGACTGAAATTGATCCATTTCTGTTTGATGATCGAAGAGCATAGGAGAGGTTTCAGTCTTTGAAATATCAAGAGGTGAGTTCTTAGTCACCAAGAGGACTTGGCCGATCCTAAAGGGAAGAGTTCAGTGTCCTATTTGGTGTGAAGGTGGCGGACATGCAGGGAAAAATGGGTATGTGGCACACATGCACAGACTTAGAGGCTAGGTGTCATTCATGCAAGAGGGTGGCGGGCTAGGTGGCGCGCATGCAGTGGGATTTAGTATGTAGTACTGAAAATTAATCCTAGCCTACACATGCTTGTTTTTCGAGTTTATTAAGTATGTACTCCTCCATCATTGCACTTAAAATAATTTCCTAATTTTTATGGGATGTTACAGCACAGTTCCTGGACAACCAATCCATGCCCAGAATAATCTCCAAGTTGGCCATCGGCAATCCTATTAGATCCACTGAGAAGTCATGGCCATCTCACTGAAACGCCACATTGCGATGAACAGTGGTAGAATCACACCTTTCTCCGGTGGCGGTGGTCACCCGCAACGGTGGAGAAAGCACATACATGGGAAACTCAAGCCCCACAGCAATCGGGTTGCAACAAAAGAATGTGTAGCCCCAGAGTCAAACAAGACATCGACAGATGATGCACCAATAGTAACAGTACCTCTGACAAGGTTCGGAGCTCGGTCCGACTGTTGACGATCCAGGGTATAAACACGCCCAGTAGACGGTGGCACTGCCGGTGCCGAAGTAGGTGGAAGGGGAACCATCTGAAGTGGCACTGCCTGAACTGCAGTAGCTCTCGCCGTCGTCGACGGACAGTCTCTGGAGAAGTGGCCCTCCTTGCCACACTGGAAACAAATCAACTGGCCGGTAGAACACGACCCAAAATGAGTCTTCTCGCATCCCGAACACTTGGGAGCAGGAGGTCTCGTTGCACTCCCCTGAGCAGAAGTTCTCTTAAACTGATTCGGCGCTTGCCGAGCCACCATCTGCTTTCCCTTGCCCTTATTCCCAAACTTCCTGTCTCTCCAAGAAGTGGAACTGCCAGCTACCTTGGCCCTCTTGGCCTTACTCGAGCTGTAGAAGTCCTCGATATCCCGACAATGTTGTACTAGTGTCCCAAAGTCTCTAGAAGCCGAACCAGCAAGGTAACCAGCAATATCCTCACTAAGTCCCCTAGGAAACTTAGCAGCCAAGAATGTTGGAGTAGGCCTCGCCATCCGGAAGTGTGCAAACTTCACCAGCTGATTAAACTGGGCCAGGTACTCGTCAACAGACAACGAGCCCTGAACCAACCTGTCAAACTCCCCCTGCTTCCTCTCCTGTGCGTCATAAGGGAAGTAGTGACCCAGAAAACAATCCTCGAAGAATGGCCACGTCATCACATGGCCCTGCATCTCGTAAACATGAGAAGTGTTTGTCCACCACTCAGGGGCATCGCCCTTCAGCATATAAGTAGCGAACATCAGCTTCTGCGGATCCGTACACTGTATGACTCAAAAGATCTTGTCCAGCGCCTGTAGCCATCGCGCCGCAGCAATAGGGTCATAAGACCCATCAAAGGTAGGTGGCTTATGCTTACGGAAAGCATTCAGCCGGCGATCAATCGCATCTTGATCCTCAACAAGCACAGGGCCGGTCGGCATGACCCCCGTAAAGTGATTGCCATCACCCAACTGACTCTGACTGTCGTCCTGCAGACTGAGTGGAGGTGGAGGTGGTGGCGGAGGAAAATGGCCAACAGCAGGACCAGTCCTTAACTCCTATAACATGACTCTCATCATCGTCATGTTCACCAGACGGTTGGCCTCCAACACATCCTCAGTGGCCTTCCTGTTCGCCTCTCTGACGGCGTCCAGCATGGCCTGGTTTGCCATTCTCATGGCCTCCTCGTCGGCTTGTCGGGCCGCCTGCATCTCAGCCAATGCAGCCAGGACCGGGTCAGGTTGACCCTCATCAGTCTCTCGTGTTCTCCTGGATCCTACCATGACTCTGCACAAGTTACACAATTTATGAGTTGATCAGGCCCACACAGTGTGATTACATATGCATCATCATAATAAAACCCAACGGAGCAAACACACAAGACAGACACAACCAAACATCCTAATCATTGCAATACATACAGGTTTTTCCCTTGAACCGTCGCTTTGATACCATAAAAAGTAACACCACGTGTATACCCGGTTTGTTAACATATCATTGTATTAAGTTGCGCTTAATTAAAATGCAGAATATCTTTTTCTTTTCAATTATGACATCATCATACTTAGCCAAGTTGCTTACTTAATCAATTCTATGAAATATCGCCTGTATGTAAATTGCAAAAAGACATTTAACTGAAATACGTCATAATATAGATAAAGTGAGTATCTATGTGACGGATCCACTACACGTAGTTCGGACTATAATCCTGATACACTAATACAACTCCAACATAAAACAAGACATAATCAAGTCTATGTGGTATGGACAATCCCCATGCTCACCAAATCCACAGCATAACCAACAGAGTCTCAACAGAGAAATCCATAAACTGAAGCTAAAAGCATAAGACAGTAAATAGGATCCAACATCCAATCATAACAGCATATCAGCATAAACATGTAACATCCATCAGGTAATCTCTGGCCTCTTGCCACTAGAGGTCTCAACCCCCGCATTACCTGAACCTGAAATAAGCATTCCCCAAACGTGGGGTGAGATCTCTAAACCAGAAATCTCAGTAAGACAAGGGGTCCTCAAGGATCTTCCACCCCAAGCTCACTTACATGTGCAATATAAGTTCCAAAAGCAGTAATTCAATATAAGTTCCAAAACTCAATGCAGTGCAACAGATATTCATACCATGTGTGTTGTAACTATTCTACTGGCCAGAGAAATGCAGGAATATATCTATTACCTACAGATAGTACAAGGAACACCGCTTGCACCTCACCCACAGCCTCACCATATTTTATGTACTACATACTCAGGCTTACCGTATATGTGGAACACCACATACATATCATAAAGGCACTAGCATATAACAGCTCAATAGCATTTCCCAAACATCAAAAGCATGTAACACAGCATGCATATAACCATACCCCCATGGGACATGGTGGAACCACAACATGGCTAAACCGAGGACACGAAAGCTTACCTTGCAAGCTAGCTATCCCAGCCAAGAGTCCACACAATCTCAAAGTCCAAACACAGCAGTATCACAATCTGTTATGGACCAATAATATATGAACAATCATACTCTACAAGTATACAACATAAAGACAACGCCTTTCTTTATGCATTACGTCTTAAGACTTCACACAAATCCACAAGCCCTTAATCACAATGATTCTGACTTGGTTCAATTAAAACAGAAGTTCAACTTCAACAATATAGGGTCCATAAACCCCCAAACATAAGTTCTAGATGAACAATAAGCTACTGTTCCTCGCAAACCCAGAATAATCGGATATTTGTCGGGGACATATCCGGATATCATATCCGGATGTCCATATTCGGATATCAAGGGACCCCATAACTGGATATCAATATCCGGATATCATATCCGGATACACATATTTAGATATTTCGCGACAGACAGCAGCTTCTGCATTCGCGAAGATATCCATCCAAGGCACCATTTTTAACACTTTAAAACGTCAAAGCATGCATTTTTATACTATTTTAGGTTCATACAACAGTTGGTTACTTGTTTAACCCATTAACATGCAAAGACATCACCTTTAAACCATTAAAACTCATTATCAAGGTTAGGTAACTCACCCCAAAGCTTAAAATAGAGGAAGGAGTGCTCTTGGAGCTCACCAACAGCTCCCCAAAACTGACTAAACACAGTGCACGAAAATGACACCTCCAAGGTTGGTTCTTTCTCACCAAGGTCACCGTTTGGACCTCAAAATGCCATGACCATGGCTCACCCAACCCAAACAACCAAGTCAGCAACCAACCCTCCCTCACACTGACCCTCTAACTCAGAAAATGCACTTTCCCACCCTCACAAGGATAGCTCTCAAGTGTATACAAGCTCAAAGATGGAAAGAATCAAGTAAAGGTGACAACTTGAGTTCAAAAATGGTGAAAGGAGGCAATGGAACAGTGGCAAACCACTCAGCCTCCAAGAGGGTCACGGAGGAATTCTGTTATGCCTAGGGTTTAGTGCAAATAGGAGTATTTATAGGCCACTTAAGGGTTAAACACACAGTATTAACTTTAATTGCTAGGCTTAGCATTTTAATCCCAAACTTTGGAATCTGATCCTACTCATTTTTCTAAGATTTAACATATTTTTATTTTATTTTTCGGAGCACCTTTCCGGTACGCGTTTTTCATAGCCAGTATCAGTTTCTGGCACCAGTTCTCATTATTTTAACTTGAAACTCGTTTTACAAGTCCTATATATTATTCTAGGAATTATCATGCACTTATTATAATTTTCTGGGATACTTTTTCGGTACGCATTTATACCAACTAGCAGAACCGGTATCTGCACTTTTCTTCCGAAAAGCGACTTTCAGCATTCTGAACCACTTTCTATAATTATATAAGCCTCATAATAATTATTAGGGTCAATTATGGAATTATTTTCTAATTTTCATATATAATTAATTAATTAACTTCCTTAATTAACGATGCGGGTTCTTACAAGAGGGAACTACCTTTGAAAAACATATCACCCTCTCTGACAAATAAGAGGACAATGAAGATAATGTGCCCATTGCTAAGCCGCTAAGGCAGGATGAAGCATCAAATCTCAGGCAGCTACCAAGGAGACGTCCCCAGGTAGCTATGAAATCTCTGGTTTTTCTAACGTTCCATCTTTTCAAGCTTCACCCCCTCATTCCTCACCACCCCCACAAGATGCACCATAACAGCCTTCTTGTTGATATTTGCCTTTCCTTCTGCACTTCCCATGCTTGCTTTTCTCTTGCCCAATGGTAACTCTTTATTCTCTGTTATACACGTTTCTTCCTGCTTGATTGTTGTACCTCTTTATGCTTTTTGGAAGCTTCTTTTCAACGTTTCCTGCAAAGTGGTCAGAGAGATTGAGTTAGTGAAGCAGGTGTATTTAATGAACCAATTCGTTCCCCTTTTTCTTTTATTTCTCAAATGATTACCTCATCATCTGTTCCTTACTGTGTTTTTGTTATAAAGATCTAAACATGTTCTTTTAATGCAAAAGTTGTTCACCAGATTAAAGAACAAATGGAATTTTACCATCAAAATGAGCTTAGATGGGAATGAATTTTCGTCTCATCAAATACCCCAAAACTAAAATGTTGGTTGTCCTCAAACAACTCAGAGATAGTGGTTAAGCTGCTCAATTTCAAAGAAAAGCTCAACATTAGAATCTTAACCAATGGGAAACATAATTATGTTCAAAGACAAATTACTATCCATAGATGGCAGAGTAGAAAGAATTTGTTCCAAGGTAAGTGAAGGTTACTGATCTTCTGTCTCACTGTCACTCAGGGTTGGTGTGTCTCTGTCCATTCCTAGATGTGATTATTCAAACTTGCTTATATGCTGCTTACCTAAGAGGTACAAGTGTCTTCTATTTCAAAGGACTTTCGCGGGGAGGAATTATGGAGTGGGTAAAAAAATAATGCGAACACTGGTCTAGGGTCAAGGAATTACTTCTCTATTGAGAACTGGACTTTTCTGTTGGGGAACGCCTTTTCTTTGTATTTCTACCTTCTTTTCTTCCTTTGAGGGAATCTTGTTTGGTAGTTTCTTCTGAATTCTTTTGAATTGTTGTTCCCATTTTCTTTTTCTTTGTCCTTACTGCTTATTTTGTTGTTGTTCCTTGACCTTTAGTTTGACCTAAAGGTTTGTAAGTGTCTATGTGAATGTGTTGATGGAGGTTTTTGGATGTTATTGTGAGGGAACGGTTAGTTTAGTGGGTGTCCTTATTCTTTTGGAATTCACCTGTTCCACAGCAGTACTTACAACATCAAAGCAAGTTCAGAAGTTTTATTGTGGTTACACCTTGTGAACGCTCTTATGAGTAGGTATTTGGCATTTTTCGTTCCTCACCAGCTAGTGCACACAGATCGGCATCCTTCAAAAATCTGAAGATTAAATTCACTTCTCTTTCCCTACTTCTAGAATTCAAAGTAAGAACAACAATTATCATTCATTGGTTTTATATTCCATGTCACTATTTATTCAAACTTGCACAGCCACACTACTATAACTAAAATGTTTGCTCAAAATAGTTTGAATTTTCACTAAACAAAAAGGATTTTTCTATTCATAACTGAAAAGTTTTTACACTAAGAAACAGAAAATGAAAGAAATTGAAAACTGCAGTAAAGGTAATAGAAAAATGCAGTAATAAAAGAAAAATGGGGGGTTCTCCTCCCTTCATTGTGGTGACCTCTTCTCCAGCTTTTGTTTTTCTCTTCATCCCTCTTCTTATATCAATCTCTTCTTGTGTTAATGGCCTGCTTCGCAGCCGATCTTGCAACTTCTTTACTTCAGCCTCAGGGAGCCATTTCTTAGCTTCTTTTAAGAGGTCACTGACTATAGCAGTGATATGTTCCATGGTGGCCCTCATCATTACCCTGCCATTGTGAATATGCACCAATTAGCCTTCCATATCCAGCACTCTATCCTCCAGCTAAGTGATCTTTTCTTCCAGGAACTTACCAAAGACCTTGAAAGCCTCTTTTGTCTCTTTTCGTTCCTTAGCATCTTTGGTGAGGAGGCGTCTGAGTTGTAACTCAGCTCTGGTGTTATGCAGTGAGTGAGCATATTTTAAGGCATCAACTGCACCTCTGACTTCATTCCTGACAGCTTGTAGAGTTGGTGCAGAGGGTGTAGCTTTGGTGTTTATAATAGTGGCATTGACAGAGTTAAGGAATTGATCTCTCTCATCCTTTTGTTGTTCTTGAAATTGGATGAAAGTAGAAGATTGTTGTTCCACTCCGTTCCTTAGAGCTTTTAGCTCTTCTGAGGTACTGGAGGTGTTTATCTGAGGAACGGATGGCTCTTCAGGCCGTAATTTTTCTAATTTCTTTTCCATCATTTCAAAAATTTCAACAATTCCTATTTGGGATTTTCTCCTTGGTGCTAGGGGAATTGCTGTGATGAGAGAAATTGGATTTCTCTTTGCCTGTTTGCTTTTGGTTTGAGGGCCAGGAGATGACGGTGTTTCAAAAGATGCCTTCGTGATGATGGATGACGGTTCTTCAGCAGGTGCTTCGCTGGCCACTACCTCCTTTGTTTTTGAGGTAGATGGGATTGTTGTAACCTGTTCCTCCATCAGTAGAGAAACTTCAAGTCCTTATTCTCCTGCCAGAAGCCCTAGTTAAGGCCTCGTCCCCAGAAGTGTCAGGATAGATGAATGAAGACGAGAGGGGTCCCCCCAGGCTGATTTGTCTGGGAACGATTGGCTTTTTCTTTTGGGGGAGACTATGAGCAATCCCCTTGCCCTTGTCAACATTTTTTTGTGAGTGAGCCTCTTGCTCATCCACTTGTTTTTCAGCAGCTTTAGCTGCTTCTATTTCCTCCAGCCTTTCTCCTTTTTGCTGCATGAGAGAAGGCTGTTATGGTGCATCTTGTGGGGGTGGTGAGGAATGAGGGGGTAAAGCTTGAAAAGACGGAACGTCAGAAAAACCAGAGATTTCAGAGCTACCTGGGGACGTCTCCTTGGTAGCTTCCTGAGGTTTTGATGCTTCATCATGCCTTAGCAGCTTAGCAATGGGCAAATTATCTTCATTGTCCTCTTCTTTGTCAGAGAGGGTGATATGTTTTTCAGAGGTAGTTCCCCCTGGTCCTTTTGTGCGGCTGAAGGTTCTCTTCAGCCTCTAACTAGATCGTTCCTTCTTTCTGTGTGTTTTTGGGGAAGGTTTTGAAGGAGATTTGGGGAGTAGTTTCTTCACTTACTTGCTTTCAGTAGTAGCATGAATATCCTTCTTGATTTTTGGTGGAGGGGGAACAAATTTTGCTATTTTGGTGGCTGAGGTAGCATGTGCTGGTTTCTTGAATTTCTTGGTTTTCTTCTTCTCATGTTTGGCTCCAAGGACTTCTTTTTCTTCTTCATCATCTTCATTATTGAGCACAACAACATCATGCTTGATGTTGTTATCCCTGAGAAATGCATAGGCTCCATCAATGTAAGTGCTTCTCAAATTATTCCAAGTTTTGAAATCAAGCACTGACCCAACAGTTGGGTCTTCATTCGAGGGGACGGGCACACCAGCTCTTAGACAGAGCTTTGAAATCAAATTGGGTAGGCAGTTGGTGGTTTTCCTGAACTCCTTCTTCAGGCTCCCATAGATAAGGGGTACTGCATCAATAGGAATGTTCATCATGATACAGTAAATTTGAACTTGCAATGCCCACTTAACAGTGGCATCATGAGTGGAGGGAGTCAAGTTGGTATTTACGAGCAAAGCCCAGAACCTGGCTTCATCTACCAAACTACCTTTGCAGAGGGCTCCCTTGGCATACAAAGGTGTGTCGATGGTTATCAGCTTATTCATTTCCATCACGAATTCAAGGTCTTCCTTCTTTGCTATGTATTTAGCAATAAAAGCACTTGCCTAACGGTTTTAGGGGAGAATGAGACTTTTCCCCCCTACACCATTACCTCTTATGACTGGTTATCTCTGGGTAGCCTCTTTGCATGGTATAGAAATTCAGCCACCAAAGAAAGGTAAAAATCTTGTTCTGTAGTTGCGAACTTGACCCATCTGAGTTTGGTCAGCGCATTCACCACAAAGGTTGGCATATGAGCTTTATCTTTCAGGTAAATGTTCCTCTCTAGATAGAGAATCACATTTTTTTCAAAGATTTCAGGCTCTTGTGTGTAGTCTGCAACAGGGGTAATGGTTAATGTGAATCTGGTCATAGTCACGCGTTGAGAATGGATTAGGGCAAAGAAAGAGAAGAGTAATGGAGAATGAAAGTTTCTAAGTTTACAAAAGAGTGGTAAAATACGAAAGAGAAAAGAGAAAGGTTTAAATAGACATGCAAATGAGGGAAAGTGAGAAGTTTTGAGGACGTGGGAGGTAGAGGAGGTTGAAGAAGTAGTGGAGGGGGAATGTTATGAAATGAGTGGTCAAGGAGTAATGGCTAATAACTGCTGATGATGGGTTGAGGAGATGTAACGGTTTTGGGGCAGAATCGTGGGACAGGGGGAAAGAAAGGAAGAGCAGTTGCATTAATGGCTGAGTGGACAGTTGCTTTTTCTGAGCACGTTTCCAAAATTTGCAATGAGTGCAGGTTTGGTAACGGCTGCGTGCCCTTGAGTGACTCAGCAGGGACAGGTGTCCCTATAATCCTTATCTTGTAAGCTAAGGGAACATTCTCCTTTTTAACATATCCTAAACTTTAGCCATTTTTGTGATCAAAATAATTATGAACATCAGTATATGTATAACCAATATATATTATGAACTACATATATATATATATATTATGTTAAACTCTATGTTACTTACAGTTGGCATGCCTTTCTCCTATTGGGGAGAAGCAGTTTTAACTGCCAATCCCATCCTGAACAGGTTGCCTCACTCTAAGTTGTCTATGACTCTTTATGAGATATGACATGAGTTTTCTTGTAGATATGATACTCTTAAGACTCTGGGATGTATTGCTTATGTAAGAATACAAGATTCTAAGTGACCTAAGGTGGGACCTAGAATCAGTACTTGCGTATATCTAAGAAGTGCAGAAGACAGTGCTACAAATAGATTTTTGGATCTATTTACAAATATGGTGATAGAATCCAGAGATGCAAAATTCTTTGACAATAAGTTTATCAAAGACCATGGCTTAAGTGTTTCTGGATCTACAAATATGATTTTAGAATCTCCTATAGAATCTGAAGCCAGCCTTTCTGACACTTACCCCACACAACTGGTTGTTGAATCAGTTTTAGTTAGAGTATCTACGAGAGAGAGATAGAGTTTCCAAAGACTTTGGTGAGGACTTTGTCACTTATCATCTAGAGGATGATCCATCTCCTATCAAGAAGCGATGAGATATAGGGAATCTCTACTATGGGCAGAAGCCATAGATGATGAAATGAGCTCTCTGTTGCAAAATCATATTGGGCAACTAGTCAATTTAAAGGGGGTAAGGCTATAAGTTGTAAGTTGGTAGTGAAGAAGAAACTGAATAGTGATGGATCGATAGCCAGATACAAAGCACATTTAGTAGCTAAAGGCTATAGACAACAAATTGAAGTAGATTGTTTTGATGTCGACTCACCTGTGTGTCATCTATCAACCATAAGAATTCTTCTTACTTTGACATCTATTGAACACTATGTAGTGCATCAAATGGATGTAAAGACAACTAGTGGATGACATGTTAATTCTTGGCTTTGATCATCCTACAGTGATGGACATGAAAGCTAATTTAGCTAAATAATTTGACATGAAAGATCTTGGTATTGCTAATACCATTCTTGGTATGAAAGTAAGCTTTGATAGATAAGTTATCTCCCTTAGCCAGACTAATTATATTGAGCAACTACTTTCTACCTGGGGATACAGTGAGTGCAAACTGAGTGAGACACCATGTGATTATAATAAAAGATTGAGTCCTCATGAAAGGACCAGTGTGGATCAATTAAAGTATTTAAAATTGATTGGTAGTCTCATGTATGTTGCAAGTTGCACTAGACCTGACATAGTCTTTACAGTTGGCATGCTGAGTCGTTTCACTAGTAATCCTAGTAAAGAGCATTGGCATGCCTTAGCCTAAGCCAGCGAAGAGGCAGCGTGGATAAAGAATCTGATTATGGATATTCCATTGACTCAGCTAAAGATTAATTCTTTAAGTCTATTCTGTGATAATCAAGTCGTTGTCTAAGTTGTTAAAAATGCTCTCTTTAATTCAAAGAGAAGACATGTAAGACTGAGACATGCTTTGTTGAATTATCTGAGAGAACAAGGAGTTATCACCTTGATCGATGTAAGATCGAATGATAACTTGGCTGATGCTCTCACAAAAGGTATGCCTAGAGATCGATTATTCAAAACAGTGGGGGAAATGGGGTTAAAGACTATGTAGACAAGTTTTAATTACCATTTACTCTACTAATTGTGTGTTTTGAATTATCGAATCTTTCTTTTGTTGGCCAAAATGATAAGCACATTTTATATGTATCATCGATGTTCATGGTTGCTAATTAATTTGAAAATGGTAAGTTATCTCATTCCAAACTTGATGAAGATAACTTGAACCTAAATCAAAGGTTCTACCTAGGAAACTTGTGTCATTCCAAACTTGATGATACAATCCAACCAAGTTGGACCATCCTTTTGGTTAAATGATCCCATTCCAAACTTGATGCTAAATTATTTGACTTTGAGGTTTTAGTAATTGTGACATTCCAAATTGAGACATTGAAATAGTTGTTTACATAAGAAGCCTATTGGTCTTGTTCTTATTTGAAACTTGAAATCACATGACTAGCTTATTGTAAGTGTTTTAACTATTGGTCCTGTTCATTGAAACTAGACAATAATTATTCTTTTACAAATAAACTTAAATTATTTAAGCCTTGTTCATTATTTATGAAACTAGATTGATGCTTATTAACATGATATTATGATGTTTTTTGACATTAACATATGTTCTTCTTTGCCTGATGATATGATGCTAAGTTCTTTTAGTAGAACTAGACATCTATGGTAGATTATTCAACTGATTAAATTCATGATAATATGAAATTCATATTTGATATTTCACAGTGGATGGCAGAGATGGACGAGGGCTTAATAAGTGAGATCTTGACGAAGATGACCTGCTTGAAGAATGAATATATCATTTAGTGTGTATGGGGATTTGACAGCTCACCTGTTATTGCCCATTTTAATGGAGTCCATTTATTTGAGATTATTTGAGACTTATATTTTGCTATCTTTATTTTATGAACATTGTTGTTATGAACTGATTTTGAGACTTATTTTAGATGTTGGGATTTCAATGAGTTTAGATTGAATCTAAAATTCTAAATACTTATTTTTGTATGTTAGTCTTAGAACAACTTTATGATAATAATGGTTTATTTATTTAGATTATAAATGACGATTGAGTTTAATATTTTACCATTAAAACTCTTTGATTGATTCGAGTTAATTATCTTGGACTGTATGTGAATGATTCATATTTGTTTGAATATTACATTGATCACTCTATTGGATTGTGTTGTATGGTGAAAATAGGAGGATCTTGTTAGATATGTTAATAATATAATCCAATAGTATGTTCACATACAAGCCCAATAGGTGAAAGCATGGTTATTTGAGTCCATATGTGCTGGAGCCCAATAGCTTGCACTATCTTTAGGGTTTCATAAGTTGGAGGTAACACTGTTGAGCATTCCAAACTTGATGCCTCTTGATGTAATACTTCAAGCACCAACACTGCCCCCTAACCCTTATCTCTCAAACTCAACCTCCAACAAATTATTGGGATAATTTAACCGTGACAGTTTGTTAAACCTGCATATTTTATTTTGGTTTATTTTAGCCGTGACGACTTAGTGATTCAAAATTTATCTAAAATTTATAACAAAAGAAACTTATAACACTAAGTTTATTATCAAATGGGTGATTTAACCGTGATAATTTATTACCCCGTATATTTTATCTTGATTCATTTTAGCCGTAACGGCTTGGTGATTCAAAATTCATTCAAATTTATCTTAAAATTTACGATAATGAAAATAATAATATGGAATTTATTTTAAAAGGATTAGCTGAGTTGAGACAGCTTGTTAATCCTACAATTATCATTTCAGATTATTTTAGTCGCGACAATTTGATAGTCTGAAACCATCAAATCCAACTTTCAAATGATTTTCTTTAAAATTATTTTCAAAATTAAAACAATCAATAGACAAATATTTTCTACATAACAACGTAGCTTTGAGTTCCCTATTGCATCGAGGGATACGTTAAAGCGGAACTCTTCCTGTCAAGCATAAAAATAAATTTTCAAAAATTAGCTTTTTTTTTTAATTAATTTTGTTTAATTCTTTGGGGTGAAATAAATATTTAAAATTTTATCAATAATTGGCACAATTAATATAAGGTAACAATTTTTTTAAAATGGTCGGTATAGGATGCTAACACCTTTCCTACTCGTAATCGACTCCCGAATCCATTTTATATTTCAAAGACTAGTTTTCTCAAACAAAAGAGTTTTTTCAATGTTTTCTCAAATAAACCTTGGTGACGACTCTATTGATTTTAAACTTCAAATTTTTCGCTGTCATGTCACGATCCGATTGCGACACTAGTATTAAGAAAAAAATTTCATCACTCTTTTCGATTTTTCACCGGAGTTGCTATTATGAATAATGTTGTTATGACTCATGATAAGAAAATCTTCATTCGATGAATCCTTTAACAATAAATTGTATGCAAATTTATTTTATTAAAAAAATTAGATTATGAAAAATTTATATTTTGTATAGAATATTTAATAAAAGTGTTAAATATTTATTTGTTAAAATAATTCTGAATATATTGTATATGATAAAAAAAATAATTTTTTTTGAATGGGCCAGTCCTACGGAATTTTCGACCCTAACCTGCTCGATCTAAGGTCTAATGAGATAGACTGATTCATTTTGACAGTTCACAGAGTTATTTTTAAGGGAGTTATTAATCTTATGTCATATCAGATAAGTATATTATGTGGGTGAAACGAAGTTGTGGGACCCATAATTTTAAAAAATATATAAAAGAAATACAAGATTCCATGAGTGTGCAACATAAGATAGTTGCCTTATGTGACATAAGACAACTATTTTTCTATTTTTAATCTGCAAAATGAGCTGCGTCTACGTTGCTACGAGTTATTTTCAATTCATTGACCTCATATCCAAATTAAATGTATTTATCCATTAAAATTATGTTTTCATCCATTAAATTGAATCTATTTGTGTTTGTGAGAGATCTCCATTAGGTACAAATATAAAGGTTTTGTGACATCATGGTGATGGTGGTGGAGGTGATGGCATGGTGGTGGCAATAGTGGTGATGGTGGTGATGACATTGTAGCGGCGACGACGGTAATGGTGACAGCGACAGTGGTAGTAATGGTGGCGTTGTGGTGGTAGTGGTGACGGTAGTAGTTGTGGCGATGGTGGTGGTGATGGTGGAGGTGATGGTAGTGATAACAGTGGTGACGGTTGTAACAGTCCGTTACGTACCGGTAATGTTATCATTGCGTATGGTATTAAGCGCAGTTACAATCACAGTGATTGAGTTAATTAAATTACGGGTAAACTTCTTCTTTTTGTTACATCCTTATCTTTAAACATTAATTATTTCCGTAATCAATTAAAAACAACACCATAATTGTAAATGCGAAACTCGTGGAAGCATAAGACTTATTTATTATAACCCCTCCAAGCAATACCATTAACTCTAGGTTATAAAATCCCTCATTTTCAAAATTTGCACAGTGATAATCGATTACCATTCTTGCAGTAATCGATTACCGAAAGCTACAGTAACAGACAATAGCTAAATTTGGGCTTCCCTGTTTTTGGTAATCGATTACCTTGCCATAGGTAATCGATTACTGAACTAGGTAATCGATTACCTATGCAAAAGTAATCGATTACTTTGATCACAGTGACTCAATTTTTGCGTCCCCTGTCCAGGTAATCGATTACCACACTTAAGGTAATCGATTACCCTACTGCAGAATCACATTTTGACAGCTTTTTCTTTACAAAATGGACCATGTGTTCTACTCCTAACACTTCAATACTAAATTTACAACTTGTACAAGTACTAAGGTAGGCTCTAGGCCCTTCCATCATGTATAATCATTATACAATGTATCAATTACAATATTCATCCTTTCTTTGCCATTTACACATCATATGGCCAATATGTATCAGACATTCTCAAATGCCTCAAAACATAATATGTGGCGATGGACAAGTCTCATGCTCACCAAAATAACATTATACACAAGAGGCATGAAATGTACATCCACTAAAAAAGACTTAGAACATAGTCATGAACATCCAAAAGCATGACAATCTCAATATGTAATATGTTCATGACCTAAGTCGAAAATACTAAATATAATGCTATGTGCATAAAATATAATCCTCCAAAATGATATGCTCTCCATATGCACATCATGATCAACTCCTCCACTAGGAGGACCTCTTGCCCGAAGATCCTCCATGCTCACTATAACCTGAAATGATGTCCCCAAACGCGGGGTGAGATATACAAATATATCTCAGTAAACCAAGGGTACTAGAGGATCACTCCACCCCATGGCTCATTCAATGTGCATATAATGATCATCATATAAAATGCATAACATACAAAATCACATCACACTGGTCTCACATCTAAGAACATCCACACAAGGATTCCGTTCAAGGACCCCTTCATATAACTCCCGAGAAGCTTCCAGGTGCCTCTCCCATGGATGAGACGACCCCATGGAAAAACCCAACTGGAACTCCTCAAGAGACCTATCCAACGAAAGTCCCACGTTTAGATCATCCTGATACCGCTCCCAAAGTCGGCCTCACGACAAAACTCTACCAGAATCCCCCAAAGGGATATCTCCAGCAGAAGTCCAAACCACACACATCTACTGGCCAGAGATCACAGATATGTCACACAACATACTCCAAGCATGTCACACAATCATGGCAAAAATGCATGAACATACAATTTCACACAATGTCAAAGAGCACACAATCCAACCACTACCTTCCACTAGGTGTGGCGGAACACACAAGGGGATAAAATCCAAGTACCAAGAGTTTACCTCAACTCCACAAGTAATGCTCTTCCACGTAAGCTCCAAGCTTATTCCACCTCTATTGAGTCTGTGAGAGGAAACCTATAACGATCAAATAATAATGATCAACAAACAATTGCAAGAATCAATCAATTTCACAATAATATTACTCAAACCTAAACACTTAGGCCTAATGGTTATCTTGCATTTATTTCAACTACCTCAACCATTTTAATCATCAAACTAACTCACCATTCCACCACTTATGCACCAAAGCATCAACCATTGATCATACCATATTTTTCACACTATTTTCCTCCAAACACCCTATAGGTCGAATTCTTCAAGGAATCATTCTCCAAGGTTTGTTATTCAATTCAACACTTACACTCATCATATAATCCTATAATTAATTCATACCAATGCTCCACAACTCAACCACACCATCACCCAACATATCCATTTCACAAAGTATTGGAATTCAAACACTTTCCAATCATAAATTTCATTAATTTACAAATTTACAAATCACCATAATTTTTATTGCATCAATCATCATCATTTATCATTCTAAACATTTAATTCCAAAGGACACATACCATTTAATTCCCCTAACTACCACAACTCATCAAAACATAATCAAAACCCTCACCCATTTTATGATTTCAATACAAACTCAATGAGAGTGTAAAAACTTACCACCAATAGCTTCCTAGGGTTCAAGGGGATGATCTCCAACCAACCAATCAACACAAGAAAGCACCAAAATCCCCCAAAAATCCACAATTTTCGTGGCTGAAAATGGAGGTTTTCTCCTCACACAATGATCCCCACAAGGTGCACTCTACATGAAAGTCACTCACAAGATCAAGGGGAACAACTCTGTAGTTGGAAGTTTCTCTCAAAAGTGTCTCTAAATCAAGGTTTTAATTTGAGAAGCTTTCTTGCCCTTAACCATGGTGGAGAGCTCGACGGGAAGAAGAAAGAGAGGAGAGAGAAAATGTGGGAAAATCTGATTTCAAGTCTATTTACCCACTTAAGTCACTTAAGTGGGTCCATCACGTCACCTAATTTTCTTAAATCATCCAATTAAATCCATAAATTCATAACCTACGTATTTTTTTCGTTCATGACATATTTTTACTTCCTAGAAATACTTATCATATTTTTGCGCTTATCGGTACAATTATACCGCAGTATTTTTCACCAGAAAAATCATTATTCATCAAATTTTCCGAAACTTGCCTATCCACTTATATTTCGTTCCGAATCCATTTCCAGTGTTATTTTTCCCATTTGAGACCTTATACTCAAATTTCCTTTCATAGGGTTACGTATTTGGCAAATTACTATTTTATCCTTCTTATGCAATTTGACTTTGATTTCAGGATTTTTCACTAATCCTACCCTTTAAACCATATTTTCATATTTAATAATACGTTTACAAAATACGAGGTGTTATATTCACCTTTCCTTTTTGAAATTTTGTCCGCAAAATTAAGTCATACCTGTCCGCAAACTCAGGATACAGCCGGAGAATCTCATCCTCCTGTTCCGAAGTAGCCTCCTCAGGTGTACGTCCTTCCCACTGAATCTTTAACATAGGGATTACTTTTCTTCTTATCCTCTTTTTACTATGGTGCAATATTTCAATGAGACCGATGAGAGTCTTCAGGTTCTCCTGAATTTCAATATCATCCGGTATCACCACATGTGATTCATCCGGAACATAACGCCGCAATTGCGACACATGAAAAACATCGTGTAGATTTGACAACTGTGGGGGCAATGCAAGCGGATAGGCCACTAATCCCACTCATTTTATAATTTGATATGGCCCAATAAATTGAGGACTCAGCTTCCTCACTCCCAATGCACGGCCAACAACAGTGACCGGAGATAACCGCACAATTACATGGTCACCTTCTTCAAATTCTAGCGGTCTGTGCTTATTATCATAATAGCTCTTCTGCCTATTTTGTGCCTGCTTTAGTTTTTCTCTGATCATTTCAATTTGCACTGTAGTCTCCTGCACAAAATTTGGACCAAATCTTTCTTTATCACCTACCTCAGTCCAACAAGTAGGAGTACGACATCTCCGTCCATACAATGCCTCATACGGTGCCATGCCCAGACTGGAGTGAAAACTGTTGTTATACGAGAATTCTACCAATGACAAGTATTTGTCCCATTCAGTACCATGCTCCAGTGTGCAAGCTCTCAGCATATTCTCAAGTGTCTATATGGTCCTCTCAGCCTGACCATAAGTCTGCAGGTGATACGCAGTGCTCAGCCTGAGCTGAATGCCAATAGCCTGCTGCAAGGCTCCCCAAAAGCGTAAAGTAAACTTCGGGTCCCAATCACTTACAATACTAACTGGAATCCCGTGGAGCCTTACAATTTCATTTACATAGAGTTTTGCTAATTTCTCCATAGAGAAATCCACTCGTACTGGCAAAAAATGTGCAGACTTCATAAGTCTATCAATAACCCAAATTGAATCGTATTAAGCCTGAGTCTGAGGCAAACCAACAACAAAATCCATAGAGATGCTCTCCTATTTCCACTCTGGTATATTCATTGGCTGAAGTAAACCAACAGGTTTCTGATGTTCTATCTTCACTTTGTAACAAAATAAACACCTTGATACATACTCTGCAACATCATTTTTCATCCCAGGCCACCAAAACTTAACTTTCAGATCTTGATACATTTTTTTGGCACCAGGGTGAATAACATACTAACCCTTATGGGCCTCAACCATAACTTCCTCTGCTAGCTCCTTGGGCACAATAATCCTGCCCTGATATAACAATAATTCCTGTTCATTCACAGATATGCCACTCTGGCCTTTCAAGTATTTGATATTGTCATTCCATATCTGAGTTTCTTTAATTTTCTCATGCAACTCATTCTCAATCCGTGTCAACTCAATATCACAAATCCTACCTGCAAAGAAATCTGTTATTTTTAAATCTCTGAATTGCTCAATCACTTCATTATCCCACATCATCATATAAGACAAATTAACAGACTTCCTACTCAAAGCATCTGTCACCACATTAGCTTTACCCAGATGGTATTTCAGCTCAAAATCATAATCTTTTAAGAATTTAACCCATCTTCACTGTCTCATGTTCAGCTCTTTATGATCAAATAAGTATTTCAAGCTTTTGTGATTACTGAACACAACAAATTTTACCCCATACAGAAAATGCCTCCAGATTTTCAAGGCAAATACAATAGCAGCAAGCTCCAAGTCATGCGTCAGATAATTTTCATCATTAGGCTTCAACTGCCTAGACGCATAAGCAACCACTCTCCTTTCTTGCATCAAAACACTCCCCAAACCTTTCTTGGAAGCATCACAGTATAATTCAAACTCACCTTCCAGATTGGGAAGTGTCAACACAGAAGCAGTAGTCAATTTCTCTTTCAAAGTCAGAAAACAGTCCTCACATTCCTGGGTCCACACAAAAGGAGTATCCTTTCGTGTCAATCGGCTCAACAACAATACCATAGCAGAAAACCCCTCTATAAACCTGCGATAATAACTAGCAAGACCCATAAAGCTTCTGATCTCAGTCACAGTCTTAGGTCATTCTCAGTCACTTACCGCTTCAATCTTACTTGGATCCACAACAACACCGCTAGCAGAAATCACATGACCCAGAAATTGTACCTCAGACAGCCAGATTTCACATTTAGATGGCTTAACATATAGCTTTCTATCTTTCAACACTTGTAACACCATCCTCAGGTGATCCGTGTGATCCTCTTCACTCTTGGAATAAATCAGAATATCATCGATGAACACAATAACAAACTGATCCAGATAGGGTTTAAAGATGTGATTCATATAATCCATGAACACCGTAGGGGCATTAGTAAGCCCAAAAGGAATCACTTGATACTCAAAGTGTCCGTATCTGGATTAGAACGTCGTTTTAGGCACACCTCCTGCTTAATCCGGATCTGGTGGTATCCAGACAGGAGATCAATCTTAGAAAATACATAGGCACCCCTCAACTGATCCAGCAAATCATCAATACGAGGCAATGGGTACCTGTTCTTAATCGTAACCTTATTCGGCTGTCAGTAGTCAGTGCATATTCTCATACTATCATCCTTCTTTTTCACAAATGTTACCGGTGCTCCCCATTGAGACACACTCGGTCTGATAAAATTCTTTGCAAATAGATCTTCAATGTGTTTCCCCAACTCTGCAAACTCCAGCGGCGACATCCGGTATAGAGCCAAAGAGATAGGCTCCATGCCATGCAACAAATCAATAGAGAATTCAATCTCTCTCTCAGGTAGAAATTCCGATATCTCATCAGAAAATACGTCAGGAAATTCATTAACCACCGGAATACTTGAAATATCTTCTTCCTTATCACCAACCAATCCACCCAAGAATACATAACCCAGATCGCCAGCCTTCAAGGCTTTAATAGTTTGACAGACAGACAGATAAGGAGACAGACAACTAGCGGACCTCTCAGGAGATAAAATCAACCTCTTTCCGCAACAATCAATCATTGCACAGTTTTGAGACAACCAGTCCAAACCCAAAATCATATTGACAGAGGCCATGGGCAAGATAATCAAACCAATAGTGTAGCCCCTGCCTTCATAGACAAACTCAACATCTCTACAAATAAAGAAGGAATCACTAACATCTTCTGTAGCAATAGTAATATGCATGGGGTGAATCATCCGTGTTACACTCAAGTTCAACCCCATGGCCACATATTCCGCCATGAACGAAGGTGTCGCTCCCGAATCAAACAACAGACAAATCAATATTAGAGATGAAAATTATACCTTTGACCAGATTCGGTGCCTTTTCTGTATACTGCACATTTGTAGTATACACTCGTCCAACTGTAAGAATAACAGCAGCAATAGTAGCAGTAGTCGGTAAGGCCTGCAGATTCACAGCTTGTCCCGTAGTAGGAGCATAAGATGGCCAGGCCTGCAGATTCGCAGTCTGCCCAGCAGTAGATGTACAACTCCTAGCAAAGTGGCCAGTTTGACCACACTTGAAACACGCCCTCGGGGCCGCACCACATACACCTTTGTGGTATTTCTTTCACTTACCACATTGTGGGGTATAGTATCTATCAACAGCTCCACCACTAGGGGCACCATCACTCTTAAATTAACCAGGAGGCTGCCTTACTTGCAACTCCCTACCTCTGTTATTATTATTATTATTATGACCACCTCTGTAATTAGAACCAGGAGGATTATTGTTCTTCTTCATCTCTTGCTCTTTAGCAGAATTAGACTTGAAATATCTACCATAAACAGGCTCGCCTCTTACATTGGGTCACAAGATCAGCAAAATTTCTCACTGCCGTATTTGACATCCTTTTTGCAATCTTCTCACTCAGCCCCCTTTGAAACTTAGCAGATAAGAATTCGGGCGTAGGCAGAGTACCCCCATAATTGGCAAATTTGACCAACTCATTGAATTTAGCCAAGTAAGCATCCACGTTCATCGACCCATGTATAAGTTTATCAAACTCTCCTTGTTTTGCCTCCCTGATGTCTCGGGAAAAATATTCTTCATGAAACAAGCCCTCAAACAAGGCCCATGACAGCTCCTCACCCTGAATAATAAAAAGGCGAGATACGTTGCACCACCATTCGTGTGCATCTCCCTCCAGCATATACACCGAATACAACAACTTCTGAGGATCCTGGCACCTCATCACCTGGAATATCTTATCCATCCCCATAAGCCAGGTAGTAACCTCCTTCGGGTCCTTTGACCCCAGAAATGCTGGCGGCTTATGTTTCCGAAACGAGATGAGTCTCTGCTCATCCGCAGCATCATCACTAACCTGCTCAGTAGCCCCAGAAGATTGAGCAGCATATATAGGATCAGCAGTCAGCCTCGCCAGTATGATGACTAGCCCCACTCTCCCCTTGCGGGGTGTAACTGAGGGCGTAGGTGTAGGTGTCACTGTAGCCGTACGCGGAGGAGAATCATCCCTCCGATGCTAAGCTTTCTCAGCCCTCATCTCAGTCATGAAGGCCTGCAGCATATCCTAATTATTCTTCATCAGGTTTTCAGTCATAGTCCTATTAGCAGCCGTCTCTGCCTGCAGAACCGGATCAGGCGGTGGAGGATCTGCACCTCGTGTCCCACGGCGACAACAAGCCCTCATCATGATAACTGTACATGCAACACAAAGGAATGAGCTGATCAGACCCACACTGAGGAATCACATATACATTAATCATAAAGAGTCTACATGTAGCTATGCAACACAAAACACAATCATACATAATCAGAGTTCCCTAAGAAACTGCTCTGATACCATAAAATGTAACAGCCCATTACGTACCGGTAATGTTATCATTGCATATGATATTAAAGACAGTTACAATCACATTAATTGAGTTAATTAAATTACGGGTAAACATTTTCTTTTTGTTACATCCTTATCTTTAAACATTAACCATTTCCGTAATCAATTAAAAACAACACCATAATTGTAAATGCGAAACTCGTGGAAGCATAAAACTTATTTATTATAACCCCTCTGAACACTACCATTAACTCTAGGTTATAAAATCCCTCATTTTTAAAATTTGCACAGTGGTAATCTATTACCATTCTTGCGGTGATCGATTACCGACAGACATAAATTTTTTGATTCTTTTTTCTATTTCCCAACATAAAAAATAAACCGGTTCATTCCGGTAACAAAAAAATAAATCGATTTTACCAAACGAGATTTCTATTCGTTTCTGCTGGGAGCCGAAATTAAAAAAAAAAGAATAATTCCGGAAAGATTGTCATGCGTAACTAAATGAATCCATAAAATTATGTAAGTACAAATGCATTTCCTTAATTATTATTCCCAAATATTATACGATTTTTTTTTTATTATTACCAATAAAATACAATAATCAAGTTAAAAAATAAGTGAAATTCTTACTAGCCACTACAATTTCGGTCGTTCCAATCATCCCGTATTGTGGTGGACTTTTCTTCTTTCGTTATTAAGTTATTCCTCGTCAATCAATCGCCTTCCATGGTCGCATCTCGCACAATCACAACACAGTAACCAATTTCCACGATTTTGAAAACCCTAGAAACGCACGCACCCACCCAAACCCATGGCGAGAAGATCCGCACCGCTCCTCAAACAACTCCTGTCGAGATCCGAATCCCAATCCCAAACCCGGTTCAACCTGTCCCCGACCCGATCGGTGACCTACATGCACCGGCCGGGCGACGGTTCTCCTCGTGCGGTGACGCTGATCCCTGGCGACGGGGTGGGGCCACTGGTGACCGGCGCTGTGGAGCAGGTGATGGAGGCGATGCACGCGCCGGTGTACTTCGAGAAGTTCGAGGTTCACGGCAAGATGAATGCGGTGCCGACGGAGGTGATCGAGTCAATACGGAAGAATAAGGTGTGCCTGAAGGGCGGTCTCGCCACCCCGATGGGCGGTGGCGTGAGCTCCCTCAACGTGCAGTTGAGGAAGGAGCTTGATCTCTACGCTTCCCTGGTTAATTGCTTCAACCTCCCTGGCTTGCCCACGCGCCACGACAACGTTGACATTGTCGTCATTAGGGAGAACACCGAAGGAGAGTACGCTGGCCTTGAACACGAGGTTGTTCCTGGCGTCGTTGAAAGCCTTAAGGTACTGTTCGACTTCCTTCCAGTGTCAGTTTTTATATGTTATCATGTTTATTGTATTTTCTAATTATCTGTGGTTCTGTGCGATATGTGTTTGATTAAAAATGATAACAAAAGGAAAAAATGTAATGATTTTATCAAGAGTAAATACTATTTTTGATCCTCAACAAATGTCACGATATCCGCTTTAGTCCCTAGCAAATAAAAAAGCTCATCGAGGTCTTAAAAAATTCAAAATAGATCCATTTTAGTCTTTTTGAGGACTAATAGGGATTTTTTTGAATTTGTGAGGGACTACAATTTCAACTAAATAGGCCCATTTTGAATTTCTTGAGGATCACGCATTTTCATTTGCTAGGGACTAAAGTGGGCATGGTGAAATTTGCTGAGGACCAAAAATGGTATTTACTCTTTTATTAATTGACAATGGCTTTTATATATATATATATATTATTCTTTTTGGTGTGTGTACATGTTGCTGCATCTAGTTCTTACTCTAAGGTTAAGTTTATTGCATATGGAGGGACACTACAAACAGAATATTACAGCAGAAATGGCTGAGTCATTATTTTTTGTGCTTTTGCTGTTAGCTTTATGATGCCCAATGCATATGATTAAAAAATTTGTGATATCCATGAATTGAATAAAGAAAAATTGGTTATAATACCCTTTATGTTGAGCTTTGTTTTGTGTGCAATAATAGAGTTGGGAAAATAAAGGGGCAAGGGTTATTGGTGACAAGATTATGTAACTTGGTTAAGTGGGTAGCAAATATTTAGAGATTTATACTGTCCCTTGGGTTGTTTTTTTTCCATTGCATATACTATTTTAACAATTAAATTAAGTACAATTTTATTTTTGTGCTGTTCTGTTCCTTAGTCTTTAGCAAATCAAATGAACCCCAAAGATTGTTTTAGTGAACATATTCCAGCATTTTCAGATTTCTAGAGGGCTATTCATTTAATGGGTAAAGATATTTTCCCTTGGAATATCTGTTTAGATTTTATGGTGAAGTTGTATTCCATTACTCTAAGGTTAAGTTTGATGCATATTAAGGGACAATACCAACAGAATATTACAGCAAAAACGCCTTAGTCACTGGACAATTTTTTCTGCTGTTATCTGATTGATGATCAGCGCACACAACTAAAAATTTGTGACATTCATGAATAGAATATAGAAAAACTTGTTATAATACCTTTTGTTTTGGGCATTGTTTGCGTGCAATAGAGTTGTGATAATGAAGGGGTAGGGTTATTGTCCGTTGAGTTACTTTTTGTTGAATACATATACTATTTTAATAATCAAACAATTTGTGTGTGTGTATATATATATATATATATATATATATATATATATATATATATAGGGAGGGTTCTTTTGACTCAAGAGTAAGATTTTTAAGTCTTACTCCCCATCTCAGCCATTGATAGACAGAAATCAACGGTTGTCATTTATAGTGTAATTAATAAGTAATTAGTTATTATAACTTCCTAAACTATAATCATTGGATGGACGGAAATCAATGGTTAGAATGGAGAGTAAGACTTATAAATCTTACTCTGGAGTCAAATGATCTCTCCCCCCTATATATATATATTTGAGAAAAATATTTCTCAAGTTGCTTGAGAAATATTTATCTCCGGTCACTCAAAAACTATGTCGTTTTGTTTATTTATTTCTTTATATTAATTGATTCATCTTTGAATGGTTATTATTCCATTTTTCTCTCTCTTCCTTTATCACCATTGATCCATCTTTGTATGGTTATGATTTAATAGTCGGAGATAAAGTTATCTCAAGCAACTTGAGAAACGATAAGTCCTATATTTATATATTTTGTATCTGTGTGTTGTGATGTCCCTTATCTTTTAGCAAATCAAATGAACTCTAAAGATTGTTTTAGTTAACATATTCCAGAGTTTTCTGATTTCTTGAGAGCTATTCATTTTATGGTAAAGTTATTTTCCCTTGGAATATCTATCTAGTTTTTTTTCCCCTATAATCTTTAATGTATATATCTCATGAAGTTATCACATTGATACTGATGCAGTATGGGTTTATGTTTGTGGTTCATCCTAATATTTTGCTAGGTAATAACGAAGTTCTGTTCGGAGCGTATTGCTAAATATGCATTTGAGTATGCTTACCTGAATAACAGAAAGAACGTGACTGCTGTGCACAAAGCAAATATTATGAAGCTTGCAGATGGTTTATTCTTGGAATCGTGTCGAGAGGTTGCCACAAAGTATCCTGGAATTAAGTATAACGAAATTATTGTAGATAACTGCTGCATGCAGCTTGTTTCAAAGCCTGAGCAGTTTGATGTCATGGTATATAATTTTACAATTAAATCCTGATTAACAACTATTTATCCACTTTTGTTTAATATATTTATGGATTAAATGTAGAGGTCTATACTTTTTTTGTTTTGCAAGGTTCTTTTAACTTAGTGCCATCAGATTATTGGTGACAAAACAAATCTTTACTTAAAACTCTGAGCACATTGGTGTTTTGTCATATTTTTTTTCATTTTCTTTTGAGAACTGGTGCTTTGAGTTTCCCCTTTTATTCCTCTTTAATAAATAACTTCTACAAGAGAAATCAGCTGAGAAATGTGTAGTGGCAGAAAATACAGTGGAAATTTATAACAAAAGGCATCTTGCTTATGATAAATCATGTTCCAGTTTTGGTATAGGCTTTTCACTGTTGGTGTAATCAAAGGATATATTAAGGTGAAGTAATTCAGGGTACGTTTGGAGGGAAGAGAGGGGACAGGAAATTTTCTAATTTTGTTAAATGAGAGATTATCATGTAGCATTCCAATCGTCCCCTATTCATTTTTTTAATCATTTTATAATGTTCGGAATATTAAATTACAAAATCCTTTGGTCCCTTCCTCCCAAAAATTCTCCATCCAAACATAACTAGTGAGATGTAGGTGTACTTTTTTGAATATTTGAAGGGATATATAAATTTTGCCTTTCTTTTCTGTTGGTCGCACGAGAACATTGCAGGGGGTTGCTCATTAACTTCTGATCCTGATAGTTCTATCTTGCAACTCACTGGTCTTTGTAATTTGTTTGTGATTTTTAGTCAAATAGAATTTTTTTTGAAGTTCATGTATATTGTTTCCTCTTGCTAGGTTACCCCCAATCTTTATGGAAATCTAGTTGCAAATACTGCAGCGGGCATTGCTGGAGGAACTGGAGTCATGCCAGGAGGTACGATTGTTAGTTACTACTGTATTGCAACTTTAGAGCTCTCATCTGATTACGTTGCGTTTTTGCTTTTTACATGCTTCCACACTCGCATCTACCATGTCATTATCAGATGTTCAGAACATGAAAGACTAGGCACAGAGTTTATCTAGATGATTATTCTGGGAGCTTTTTTACATATTCAAAACTTTGCAGATTAACGCATGTTATTGAATTAGACTGTTTGATCATACTAGACTTAAATTAAGCTGGAAGTTTACTTTTCTACTGTAATATCGGGAAGTACGGGAGATGACAGCTTTCATTGACTCATTCTTGGGGTAATGGAGTCGTAGGTACTAATGACAACAGAAGCAGCTGTAGCAATATCAGTGAAATGGAGATGTCAGTGGTTGTGATGGTGGCAATGGCAGTACTCGTATGTTAGGATTGAGATGGTTGCTCTGTTGTAGTGAGGATTAGCATAAAGATCTAAAATAGTGAGATAAATCTGGTTGTTGGGGGTTGTGGAAGGACTTCTGCGTAGAAGTGATTATTGATAAAAATCATTTTCTGTCTTCAAATTATTGCTCGACAACAATTACAAACCCTGGATGACATTTTTTGCAGGTAATGTTGGGGCTGAGCATGCTGTGTTTGAGCAAGGTGCTTCAGCAGGTAATGTTGGTAGTGAGAAAATAGCGCAACAAAAGTCAGCCAACCCAGTGGCGCTTCTTCTCTCATCAGCTATGATGCTTAGGCATCTCCAGTTTCCTGCATTTGCTGACCGTTTGGAAACTGCAGTGGAACAAGTCATTCTAGAGGGCAAATATCGGACAAAGGATCTTGGAGGGACAAGCACCACCCAAGAGGTTGTCGATGCAGTGATTGGTGCTTTAGATTGATTCATTCAGTTACTGATTTCCCAAATGAAATCTATCTCGTATATTCTTTTCTAACTATTTTTATCAACATTGTTTTGCACCCACCGAATTGAAAATAGCAATTTTTGGTCCTGAATAATGTTAATGCAACACAGAAAAATGATGTATTATTTTTTTCCAACAGAATTTACAGAGAAAGTGATAACTGTTTCCAACTCCTTTTGAAACGCTGTTATTTGCTATTTATTGTTTAATAATTATTGTGACCTAGCTATTTTTTAAACTTGTGCTTGCAAGAACTTAAATTGTTTTATAGGGGTTTCAAAAATGAATTGTTAATCTTGGAATTACATCCCCATGTTATAAATGGATTGAGAAAATATTCCAAGACTCAGGTACTTGTTTTTACAGCTGGGATATGGATCATTGTATAATGTCTATGATACAAGAATCTTACCCATACAATATGTGGAATGTACCCTCAGTACTCGTTTAGGTTTGCTGTAGGGGACGTGAAAGACCCAAGTAAAATGGTGGCACATGAAATTTGAGTCTTCCCTAGGTCTAAAACCTAGCGCACGTTCCCGTTCAAGAAATTCTCCCAACAGATGGAGCTGGTGAGTGGCAATAGAAAGGAACCTTCTCGAGAGAAGCATTAAAAAAGCAAAAGAAAACGAGATGGAAGATGCACAAATGGACGATGAGACGGTTGAGAGAGTGACAGAAGAGAAGAGGAATGAGGACATCTGCTTGGGAATATCCAGAAAGGAAAAGGACGAAACTTCAGCAGGCAAAAGAACGGTAACCTATAAGGATGTGGTGCTTCAACTGAATGGAGCTAAGAATGATCTGGATAGTGACGAGGAGAACTGGATGGAGATTCAGAGAAAAGAAGAGGAGGAAGACACGGATATAGACGAGGAGGATAATGGTCCATAGGCTGACCCATTGTGTCCAGTGTGGAGACAACATAAGAAAGACTGCAAGAAATGGAGAGCCGCTCTAATAATCAAGCTCCTGGGAAAAAAGATCAACAACAGATTCTTGATGGCCAGATTACTTAGACAGTGGTGCTTCACAAGAAAGTTTGAAGTTATCGATTTGGACAATTGCTACATCTTAGTCAATTTCCACGAAACTAAAAACTACTTCCACGTCATACATGATGGTCCGTGGATAGTGGTAGAACACTATGTGACTGTCCAGCGATGGAGACCAATGTTTGATCCTCATGATGATCAATTCAAAAAACTTGTTGTATGGATTAGAATCCCAGATCTTCCAATGGAGCTCTATACTTCTCAGCATCTGTGGAGGATTGGGAACATATTTGGGAGAACTTTGAAAATTGATAGTAACTCCTTAAGGAAATCAGACGGGGGAGAAGGTGAATACACAGAAAAAGCCAAATATGCCAGAATTTGTGTAGAAATCGATTTAAGGAAAATCATCATCTCAAAATTTCAAGTGTTTGAAAGGACGTTCTCTGTTGCATATGAAGGTCTACACCTTATTTGCTTCAGGTGTGGGAGGTATGGGCACCGAATGGAAGCTTGTGACGGAGGGGTGGATGCTAAGGAAGTCCAGGCAATGAAGATGCAGGAAATAGTCAATCCAGCTGAGAAGAATGAGAGAGATGACTGCAGAAAAGAACCAGAGGAAGCCTTTGGGCTTGGATGGTGGTTAAGAGGAAGGTTAGAGGCAGAAGGACTTTAGCAACGACCACCGGGCCGAAAAAAGAGCCATTCAAACCACCGGTGGCTAGGGATCGAAAAGAGGAAGGGAACATTGGGGCTGAAGCTCACACTGATGGGGACGGCGTAGCAGGGAACGCGGGAACCAACAAGGTGACATGGATCATAAGCAAGGACATTAATGTGACAAAGACAGATAACAAGACACGTAGCTCGAGGAACAAGACAGGTGCGAATAAGGAGGAGAAGTCAACAACTAAAGGGCTCAAACTTCAAAATAAAGAAGCAGAAGGCAATCATGCTTTCAAAGGAAAGACAGAAAAGGGCCCTTAGGCAGAGCAAAGGAAAAAGAGAGTACTGGGGCGGGTTGTTCCAGAAGGCCTCCCATCAAATCAGTAGATCTTTCGATGGTGAAAGTCACTGAGCTAGAAAACAAGGATCCAAACATGGACCCAGGGGTTGGTGGCCGTAGGGTGGAAAAGAGGAGAGAAGAAAGTGAAATGCTCCAGATTATGAGATACATGTCTAAGGAGCAGAATGATACTATGCTAGATGAAGTAATAACATCCAGTCTAGCTACCAATCGAAGAAAAAACAAACAAGAAAAACAACCATCTAGGATCCTTAAGAGAGGAGAAACTGACGGCTTTCTGCCCTTGGCCAAGGGAGGAACGTTGCTAGTCAGGGAAGAAGAAAGGGAGACTAAGACAAATGGAAAAAGTGGAAATGTTAAGACCTCAATCCATGGGAAAGCAGAGGAGGAAGGTGAGGGCGAGCCGAACGGGAGCCGAAAAGCAGAAAGTGTTAATGAATATCCTCATCTAGAATTGTAGGGGAGCTGGGAAGGGTAGACTCAGAAGTATCCTAATGACTTTTGTCAGGAAGCATAAGGTTGACCTGGTAATCCTGTTAGAAACCAAAGTTAGCGGGCCCAAGGCCCAAAAGGTAATAAAAAGACTAGGTTTTGCTAATTATCTGGTGGAGGAGGCTAGAGGATTTGCTGGGGGAATATGGGCTTTGTGGAATCAGCCCAATTTCACAATTGACATGTTGGACTGTAGCACTCAAGTGGTACACTTGAAAATTAACTGGGCCAATCAGGAGCCTTTCATTTTCTCTGCCATCTACGCTAGTCCCCAACTGGAGCAAAGACGATTACTATGGGAAGAGCTTCGAGAGTTTAGCAATAGCAACAGAGATCCGTGGCTTACGGCTGGAGACTTCAATGAAATTATGGGAGCGCACGAGAACAGAGGAGGAGCCAACGCTGACCTATCCAGATGCACTGCTTTCGCAGAATTGATAGATGATTGCAAGCTTATTGACTTAGGGGCTGCTGGTCCGTTCTTCACATGGAAGGGTCCAAAATTTGCGCACTTGGATAGAGTTTTCAAACGACTTGACAGGGCCATGGGGAACGAAGCTTGGCAAACCAGGTTCGATAGTGCTCGTGTCAGGACGCTTCCTAGAGTTTACTCTGATCATAACCCTCTTCTAATCAACCTCTTTGCTGATTTGGAGGGGTGGGAAGATCGCCCTTTCAGATTGTTCCCTTCTTGGCTGGAGCATCCTTCCTTTAAGCCATTGGTGGCGGAGCACTGGTGTAACGAGGTTAATACCTTTAACAACCTGCAACAACTTATACCGCTCCTAAGGAATTGGAACACTAATACTTTTGGCATTATTGGGCAGAGAAAGAATGTGATCCTCAGAAGGCTTAACGACATCCAAAGGAGCCTGGAATGGAGGGCGAGCAATTATTTGGAGGATTTGGAATCTGTGTTGCATAAGGAATTGGAGGAAGTTCTTAACCTGGAAGAACAACTCTGGTTTCAAAAGGCTAGGACGGATTGGATCATAGGAGGAGATCGAAATACCAGATACTACCATACCCTTGCTATCACGAGAGGGAAAAGAAATAGAATCGAGGCTCTAAGAAACGAAGCGGGTGTGTGGATCAGGGAAGAAGACAAGCTTAAAGAGATGGCCTTGAGCTTCTTCACGAGGTTTTTCACTGATGACAGCAAGCAAAGACGGTGGAGAACAACATTGGTCAACTGGCCGCTGCTTGAAGAATCAGAAAAGAGCAAGCTCAATGGTACTATTTTTGCAGAAGAGATTAAATATGCCTTTTTCCAAATAGGAGGCTTCAAGGCTCCTGGCCTGGATGGGTTTCCAGCTGCGTTCTACCAGAAGAATTGGAAGACATTAGGGGGAAGAATTGTGGCAGATATTTGGAGATGGTTCAAAAATCCCGAAGATTTAAAAGAGATAAATGAAACCCTACTAGTCTTAATTCCAATAGTGGAGGCTCTTGAGAATTTAGGCCAATTCAGACCCATCTCCTTATATAATGTGCTGTATAAAGCTGTCACTAAAATTATAGTGAATAAAATGAAGCCTGCTCTGAGGAAACTAGTGTCGCCCTTTCAATCTAGTTTCGTCCCAGGAAGGAACATTCAGGACAACATTATAATCGCTCAGGAACTTACTCACTCGATGAACAAGAAAAGAGGTAACCGAGCTTCCATGTCTATCAAGATCGATTTGGTCAAGGCGTATGATAGATTAAATTGGAATTTCATAGTGAAAGTTCTTGAGGAAATAGGCATCCCTGTTGATCTGGTGGCTGTCATCAAAGCCTGCATTTCTTCTACGAACTTCAAAATCCTTTGGAATGGGAGCAAAACGAATACCTTCCAGCCTTCTAGAGGAGTGAGACAGGGAGATCCCATCTCCCCTTACCTTTTTGTACTTTGTATGGATAAACTAACTCACCTAATAGCTGAGCAAATTAGGAAAAAGAGATGGAAGCCCGTGAAAGTGGGTAGGAATGGCCCTGGCATTTACCACCTAATGTTTGCTGATGACTTGGTCTTGTTTGGAGAAGCCAACCTGGAGCAACTTGACGTTATGCTTGGCTGTTTGCAAGAATTTTGCAGCATGGCTGGCCAGGAGGTTAGCATTGACAAGACGGTGTTATTCTTCTCCAAGAATACGAAAACAGAAATTAAGGAGTCTATTGCTAGCACAAGTGGTTTTAAAAAAGCGGACTCTTTGGGGAAATATCTTGGGACCATTCTACACAATGGCAGGGGTAAAAGACATAAGTTCGAGGGGATTATCCAAAGAGTAAGACAGAAACTTGCTGGATGGAAGTGCAATGCTCTTTCCTTCGCAGGAAGAACTACTCTAACTACCTCGGTTCTAAGCACAATTCCCTCCTTTCATATGCAACACGAGGTGCTGCCAAGCTCTATCTGCAAAGAATCGGAGCAAATTCAAAGATCATTCTTGTGGGGAGACTCTAATCAAAAGAGGAAGCCGCACTTAGTAGCTTGGGAAATTCTTTACAGACCAAGGGAGGCAGGGGGCTAGGAATCCGAAACCTCCAAGCCCACAATGAAGCTTTTCTCTATAAGGTAGCTTGGAGAATCCTGAATAGTGGGGAGGAGCTGTGGGTCAAAGTCTTAAGAGGAAAATATGGTAGAAACTTGGACTGGAGGAGAGATGCGAAGGCCCAATCGTATGACTCCGGTCTGTGGAAAGGAATATGCAGCATTTGGAGTGATTTTTTGAATAATCTTCAGTGGGATATTGGTGACGGAGAGGAGACCCTTTTCTGGCAGGATAGCTGGACGGACGAGGAATACCCCCTACATCTTTTAGCTAGCAGGCCAATAGACGAAGGCAATCTCCAATTGAGGTGCGAGGAGCTGGTTAACAAGGAATCGGGAGAGTGGGATACCAATAGGATAAGAGAATTCCTGCAAGAAGATATTGTTCAATCAGTCCGTGCTATTCCCCCTCCCAACAGGATTAAAGGTAAGGACAAGCTGATTTGGAGAAACGAATTGGGAGACAGGAAAATAGTGAAGAATGCAAATTATGGGGTTCTAGTTTCTTGCTATAAACCTGAAGTGGAAAGCGATTTGGAATTGGCATGGCCCTATTAGAATGAGATCTTTTGCCTGGTTTGTGTTCCAAAACAAACTCCTCACTAAAGACAGAACCTCTAGATGGGGAGGTAATGCCTTCTGTCATAATTGTACTGATAAGATTAAGGATATCATCCATGTCCTAAGGGACTGCCCCCTTGCTCGTCAAGTTTGGAAGGAATGGTTTAATGATAGGATTCCTAGCGAGTTCGTGACTCTTAATTTGGAAGATTGGCTCTTAATCTGGAAGATTGGCTCTTAATCTGGAAGATTGGTTAAATAGGAATATGGGAAAATGATGGAAAGGTAAAGCCCAATTCAGTTGGATCGACACCTTCCTAACCACCATATGGCACCTTTGGAATTGGAGGAACCTGGAAATCCACAACCCCAAGGAAAGTCGTGCCCCTAATCCTGCTCTTATTATATCAAGGTATATCAGTGATATCGAGACAGCCATGGCTAGGTGCACGCCCCATATCTCCCACAGTCCTGAATCGAGAAAGGGCACATTTAAATGGAGTCACCCACCATCGGGCTGGTGGAAGATGAACGTGGACGACTCGGTAAAGCAGAAAGTGGCTACTTGTGGAGGATTAATCAGAACTGAGAAAGGTGAGTGGGTTACTGGCTTCTCGTATAGAATTGGCAGGTGCTCCCCCCTGAATGCAGAGCTGTGGGCCATCCTCAAGGGATTGCAATTAGCTTGGGAAAGTGGAGCTCAACACCTCATCGTGGAAAGCGATTAAGCTACTGCAGTTGAGGCTATAAACGCAATTGAGGAAGAAGACGTGCTAACACACTTAGTGCACAACATCAAGTACTGGATGGTCAGGGTGGAGAAGATTGACAGGAGAAAAAACAGTTGTGCGGATTGGCTTGCGAAAGACAATTTCAGCATAGAGGAGAACCTAATGGTCTATCACGAACCCCCTGTGGGGGTGAGGCCGTTACTGGCAGTTGAAGCTATCTGTTAGCTTTGTCTCTTGGGGCTTTGCCCCTCCTTGTACTAAAAAAAAAATGGTGGCACTTATTACTTAACACAGAAAAAGAAAGTTTAAGTGTATGATACAAATCGTATTAGAAGCTTCTACTCAATTTGCAATACGAAGCACTATATAGGACCATTATTAATGTTATGTACATATTATTTTCATTAAACTATTCTTACATCATTTTTTTATATTGAAAATATATTTTTGACACCCTCTATTTTTTTTTCAATAAAGCAGTGTAATGACGGTATATAATTATTAGTGGACAAATAACAAAATTCATAGAACAGTAGTCCAGACGAAAGGAAAACGAATAGTAAAAGCATTGCTCATCCAAGGTTGGTATTGTTCAATGACTATCGTAATCTCTGTGATCCTGGATGCAGATTTATCATTATTATTATTATTTTTACACCTACCAAGGCTTTGAAAGTTTGGAGCAGAAGGCGAGGAAATGGATATAAAGGAAAGGAAGGGGAAGGAAGAGAAAATAAATGAAGGATATTCCTTTTCCTTATTTGAGTTAAAAATATGATAAGAGAAAAAATAGAGGGTTAATTAGATATTTTTACAATTTTATCTTTTTTTTAAAAAAAATTAATATATTTGAGAGGTATATGCATTAATTTTTATAATTTTTACTTGTTCTAACTTGTTCTCCTAATTTTATTTTATTTTTGGCACAATTCTCCTAATTATTTAACTTGAAGACAAATCTATGTTACAAATGGGTCCATCTAAAGTTTTAAAGATGTGGCCGCCAAGGATATTGGTGTGATTCAATATCCAATTTCCTACAGAGTCCTTAAGGGCTAAAATCCTATTAAGCCTTAACCAAAAGAAATCAGCCCAATTAAATTAATGATAATAGAACAACACGAAAGAGAATATATGGGCTTGCATAGTGGCCCACAGACTTGTAGTTTGGAGTAAATAGAGGTGATAATATGGGTTAAATCCCATGGGTCAGGTAAGGACCAGCACCGATAAATTAGGAATTTAATTAATTTAATTGACATAATTATGTTATTAGAAAAAAAATCTCATAATTGACCCTAGTAATTATGAGAATGCTTTAGTAATTATTGTAAGTGAAAAATAATGTTGAAAGTCACTTTTCTGACGAAAAATGCAGATACTGGTTCTGTTCCACATTATAAGTGCGTACCGATGAAGTATCCTGAAAAATTATAATAAGTATAGGAATATTCCTAGAATAATATTTAGGATTAGTGTATCAAGTTTCAAGTCAAAATAATGAGAACTGGCATCAGAACTGATACCGGCTATGTAAAAGCGCGTACCGACAAAGTGCTGCGAAAAATAAAATAAAAATATGAAATATCGTCTGTATGTAAATTGCAAAGACAGCTAACTGAAATACCTCAATATATAAATAAAGTGAGTATCTAAGTTACATGACTACAACACATAGCCTGGACAATAATCCTGATACATTATCATAACTCATAACTAAAAACAAGACATCGTCAATCAATATTCTACTGGCCAGAGAAATGCAGGAATACGTCTATTACCTACAGTTAGTACAAGGAACATCGTTTGCACCTCACCCACAACCTCACCATCTTGTATGTACCACATACTCAGGCTTACCATATAGGTGGAACACCACATGCATATCATAAAGGCACATTGCATATAACAGCTCAACAACATTTCCAAGTATAAAAGCATGTAAACACAGCATGCATATAAACCATCCCCTCATGGGACATGGTGAAACCAAATAATGGCAAAGCCGAGGACACGAAAGCTTACCTTGAAAGCTAACTATCCAATGCCAAGAGTCCACACTAGCTCAAAGTCCACAAACAGCTCAATCACAATCTGTTTATACAGTAATCCATCATTAATAACCATTACTCAAGGTCACATTAAGTGGTTAAGGCTTTCCATATCATTTTAAGTCATTTCATGTTGTTTCTGCAAGAGGTATTCGAATACTCCCCGATGAGTATTCGAATACTCCAGCTCTCCAGAAAGTATCTGAATACTTTCACTCAAGTATTCGAATACCGCAAGGTATCTGAATACTTTTCCACCAGTATCCGAATACAACCAAGTATCCGAATACCAAACCCCAAGTATTCGAATACTATTCAGTATTCGACTACTTCTTCAAGGGTAATCGAATACTTTTCTTCCCAGAAAAGTATCCCAATACTCCAGCAAGGAGTATTCGGCTACCTGCGAATAAGTATTCGAATACTTCTTCACCAGAATGCAAAAACACGAACTGCCTTCTGCATAATCCCAAATTTAAGGGTCCAAAAGCGATTGGGAGTCCAATGACTCCCTAAACAGATATTCAAAGGCATGTTATGAACTCAGAAACACATCTCTTTACTTAAATGGTTCAAGTTTCCATTTTTATCCGATTAAACAAGCTTAAAACATGAAAATAGCAAGGAGGTGATCATGTATACCTCCAAGGCTCCAAAACTCCGAAAATGAGGCACAGTAAGGGTCCTCTACACAGCACCAAGGTTCTGCTTCACAAGAACCACAAAAATACAATCAAAGCATGGACCTTTCACTCCAAAGGTGACTCCTTGAAGCTTCCCAAGGCAAGGAAATGGCTCTCACCAAAAAGGACCACCAACTCAGCCCACAAACAGTGAGCTCAGCCTTCCCACACACACACTAGAGGCTGCAACAACTCAGAATAGAATGGCTCTCCACTTCACAAGGTTTACTCTCTATATTTATGGTAATTCCAAGAAGAAAATAAGGAAGAGAAGGCCTAGGGTAGCAACTGATAAGCCAGCCAAAATACATGTAGCAACAAAGGATGCCTAGGGTTTTGGGCCCAAAAGTGGTATTTATAGGCCACTAAGGTTTTAAACACACAGTATTAGCGCTAATAGTCATGCTTATCGTTTTAATCTCAAACTTGAGATTCTGAGCCTACTCAATTTTCTAGGATTTATCATATTTTTATTTTATTTTTCGCAGCACCTTTCCGGTACGCGCTTTTCCATAGCCAGTATCAGTTCTGGCACCAGTTCTCATTATTTTGACCTGAAGCTTGTTTTACAAGTCCTATATATTATTCTAGGTATATTCATGAACTTATTATAATTTTTCGCGATACTTCACCGGTACGCATTTATACCGAGTAGCAGAACCGATATCTGCACTTTTCGTCAGAAAAATGACTTTCAGCATTAATACTCACTTACTATAATTATTAAAGCCTCATAATAATTATTAGGGTCAATTATGGAATTATTTCCTAATTATCACATTTAATTAATTAATTTCCTTAATTAACGGTGCAGGTTCTTACATTCACCCCACCTTTTTAGGATTTTGTCCTCAAAATCAGAAACATACCTGTCTCGAAAGTCGGGATACTGCCGGAGAAGCTCATCCTCTCGCTCCCAAGTACACTCCTCAGGAGTTCTTCCGGTCCACTGCACTTTGATCATAGGAATGGTCTTGTTCCTCAGCTGCTTCTCGTCACGATCGAGAATCTTGAGTGGTCCAACGGGAGTCTTTAGGTTCTCCCGAACCTTCATATCATCCGGTTGCACCACGTGCGAAGGATCCGCTACGTACTTGCGAAGCTGAGACACGTGAAACACGTCGTGGATGTTGGCCAAGTTCGGAGGCAAGGCAAGCCGGTAGGTGACTGGTCCTACTTTACCAAGGATCTGGTATGGCCCAATAAACCGCGGGCTCAGCTTCCTCACTCCGAGAGCTCGACCAACACCGGTGACAGTGAAAGTCTCACAAACACGTGCTCACCCTCACTGAACTCCAGGGGACGATGCTTGACATCGTAGTAGCTCTTCTGGCGATTCTGCACCTGCTTCAGCTTTTCTCGGATCATCTGGATCTGCTGGGTGGTATCTTGGACAAAGTCCAAGCCAAAAAGCTCCTTGTCTCCAACCTCAGACTAAGAGATAGGAGTCCGACATCTCCTACCATACAGTGCTTCGTAGGTCGCCATGCCCATGCTAGCATGAAAGCTGTTGTTGTAAGAAAACTCAACCAATGTAAGGTACCTATCCCATGCTGAGCCCTGCTCCAACGTGCAAGCTCGCAACATGTCCTCCAAGGTCTGGATGGTCCTCTCAGTTTGTCCATCAGTCTGAGGGTGATAGGCGGTACTCAATCTCAACTGCGTACCGAAAGCCTCCTGCAGCGCCTCCCAGAACCGAGATGTGAACTTCAGGTCCCTATCGCTGATGATACTCTCGGGCACCCCATGAAGCCTCACAATCTCGCGAACATAAAGCTTGGCCAACTGCTCTGTAGTGAAGCTCACCTTTACTGAAGAAAATGGGTAGACTTCGTCAGTTTGTCCACAATGACCCAAATAGAGTCGCAGTCAACCCGAGTCTTCGGCAAACCCACCACGAAGTCCATGAAAATGCTCTCCCATTTCCATTCTGGAATCTCAAGAGGTTGAAGCTTACCAGACGGCTTCTGGTGTTCAATCTTCACCTTCTGGCAAATCAGACACTTGGACACAAAAACAGCAACATCCTTCTTCATGCCCGGCCACCAGAAGTTCTTCTTCAGGTCTTGATACATCTTTGTTGCACCAGGGTGGATAGAAAATCGGCCCTTATGGCCCTCTACCATAACCTCTTCGGTCAATGGACCGCGAGGAACCACAATCCTCTTCTGAAACAACAGAAGTCCATCCTCATTCCAAGACACACCGTCTTGGTTCTTCACGTAGTCTAGGAACTCTCTGTACTTGTGCCTCCTTGATCTTTTCTAACAGCTCATTCACAACACTTGCTGCTTCCATCTCGAGAAGTGCACCCTACACGGAGAGGTCACTGCCAGGGTTCGAAACTTCTCATCCACATCAAAATTACAAAGTAACGAACTGGATAGGCTCCCAGATTTCTGGCTCAAAGCATCTGCTACCACATTGGCCTTGCCAGGATGGTACTTCAGCTCAAAGTCGTAATCTTTTAGGAACTCCATCCATCTCCTCTGCCTCATGTTCAGCTCTTTCTAGTCGAAAAGATACTCCAAACTCTTGTGGTCACTGAACACCACAAACTTCAAACCAAAAAGATAATGCCTACAAATCTTGAAAGCAAACACAATGGCCGCCAACTCCAAGTCATGAGTCGAGTAGTTCTCCTCATGAGGCTTCAACTGCCTCGAAGCATAAGCAACAACTCTACCAGTCTGCATCAAAACACAGCCCATCCCCTTGCTAGAAGCATCACAGTAAAGCTCAAACTGCTCATCAAGATCAGGAAGGATCAACACAGCTGCGATAATCAATCTCTCCTTCAACTCCTGAAAGCATTCCTCACACTCGTGAGTCCAAACAAATTGAGTCTCCTTACGAGTAAGGCGGGTCAACGGCAAGACTATCTTGGAGAATCCCTCAATGAACCTCCTGTAGTACCCGGCCAAACCCAAGAAACTCCTAACTTCAGAAATAGTTTTGGGCCTCGCCCAATCCATCACTGCCTCAATCTTGTTGGGATCCACTGCAACTCCCTCAGCATAAATCACATGCCCAAGGAACTTCACGGATCTGAGCCAAAACTCACACTTGGAAGGCTTCGCATACAGCTTCTTCTCTTTCAGCACTTGCAGCACAATTCTCAGATGCTCATCCTGCCCCTCCTCCATCTTGGAATAAATCAAAATATCATCAATGAAGACGATCACAAACTTATCCAGGTACGGTTGGAAAATCCGGTTCATGTAATCCATGAATACTGCAGGTGCATTGGTGAGTCCGAACGGAATCACCAAGTACTCAAAATGCCATATCTCGAACGAAATGCGGTCTTAGGGACATCCTCCGGCTTCACCCGAATCTGATGGTATCCGGACCGGAGATCAATCTTCGAATACACGCAAGCACCCCTGAGCTGATCCAGCAAATCATCAATACGTGGAAGGGGATACTTGTTCTTGATTGTCGCCTTGTTCAGCTGCCTGTAGTCGGTGCACAATCGCATTGTCCCGTCCTTCTTCTTCACAAAGATGACCGGTGCTCCCCACGGAGACACACTCGGTCAGATGAAATCTTTCGCTGAAAGATCCTCAATGTGCTTCTTCAGCTCCGCCAACTCTGGTGGCGACATCTGGTATAGAGCTAATGAAATAGGCCCTACACCAGGCAATAAATCTATGTAGAACTCTATCTCCCTCTGTGGCGGAAACTCAAGAATCTCCTCAGGAAACACCTCGAGGAATTCCCTTACCACAGGAATGCCAGTGATATCCTCCTGTGTCCCACTCACCAAACCTCCCAACATGACATAGCCAAATGCCCCTGCTCTCAAGGCTCTCCTAGCCTGCAACAATTAAATATATGGCGAGGAACTTGCTGTGGAATCACGCGGAGACATCACCACTCGCTTGGCACAACAGTCAATCATCACACAATTCCTGGACAACCAATACATGCCCAGAATAATCTCTAAGTTGGCCATCGTCAATCCTATCAGATCCACCGAGAAATCACGGCCATCCCACTGAAACGCCACATCGCGATGAACAGTTGTAGAATCACACCTTTCTCCGGTGGCGGTGGTCACCCGCAACGGTAGAGAAAGCACATACATGGGCAACTCAAGCCCCACAGCAATCGGAGTAGCAACAAAAGAATGCGTAGCCCCAGAGTCAAACAAGACATCAACAAGCGAACCACCAATGGTAACAGTACCTCTGACAAGGTTCAAAGCTTTGTTTGACTGCTGCCGATCAAGGGTGTACACACGCCCAGTAGCAGGTGGCACTGCCGGTGCCGCTGAAGGTGGATGGGGAACCATCTGCAAAGGAACTGCCTGAACTGCCGCAACTCTTGCCATCGACGACGAGCAATCTCTAGAGTAGTGGCCCTCCTTGCCACACTAAAAGCATATCAGTTGGCCTATAGAACACGACCCAAAATGAGTCTTCCCGCATCCAGAGAATCTGGGAGCAGGAGGTCTCGCTGCACTCCCCTGAGCAGAAGTCCTCTTGAACTGATTTGGCACTTGTCGAGCCGTCATCTGCTTTCCCTTACCCTTGTTCCCAAAATTCCTGTCCCTCCAAGAAGTGGAACTACCAGCAACCTTCGTCTCAGCAACCTTGGCCCTCTTGGCCTTGCTCGCACTGCAAAAGTCCTCGATGTCTCGACACTGCTGCAATATCATCCCAAAATCTCTCGAAGCAGAACCAGCGAGGTGATCGGAAATATCATCACTAAGTCCCCTGCGAAACTTGCTTCCAAAAAGACTGAAGTAGGCCTCTCCATTCGGAAATGAGCGAACTTAACCAGCTCATTGAACTTGGCCAGGTACTCGTCAACAGACAACGAGCCCTGAACCAACCTGTCGAACTCCCCCTGCTTCCTCTCCTGAGCATCATAAGGGAAGTACCGACCCAGAAAGCAATCCTCGAAGAATGGCCATGTCATCACATGACCCTGCATCTCGTAGACGTGAGAGGTGTTCGTCCACAACTCAAGGGCATCGCCCTCCAGCATGTAGGTCGCAAACATCAGCTTCTGCGGATCTGTACACTGCATGACCCGAAAAATCTTATCCAGCGCCTGAAGCCATCTCGTCGCCGCAATAGGATCATAAGACCCATCAAAAGTAGGTGGCTTATGCTTACGGAAAGCATTCAGCCTGCGGTCGATCTCATCTCGGTCCTCAACAAGTATAGGGACGGTCTGCATGGCCCCTGTAAGGTGACTGCCCTCACCCATCGGACTCTGGGTGTCGTCATGAAGACTGGGTGGAGGCGGTGGCGGTGGAGGTGGTGGCGGAGGAAACTGGCCAGCAGCAGGACCAGTCCTCAGCTCCTCTAACATGACTCTCATCAACGTCATGTTTGCCATGCAGTTCTCCTCCAGGATATCCTCCGTGGCTTTCCTATTCGCCTCTCTGACGGCGTCCAGCATAGCCTGGTTTGCCAACCTCGTGGCCTCCTGGTCGGCTTGTCGGGCCGCCTGCATTTCAGCCAATGCAGCCAGGACCGGGTCGGGTTGACCCTCACTAGTACCTTGGTTCCTCCTCGACTGTACCATAACTCTGCACAAGTTACACAAAGAATGAGTTGATCAGGCCCACGCATTATGGTCACATATGCATTATCATAATAAAGCCAAACAGAGAGAACACAAGATAGACACACAGCAAAACATCCTAAGTTATTGCAATACATACAAGCTTTTCTCTAGAAAGTGCTCTGATACCATAAAATGTAACACCCCGTGTATACCCGGTTTGTTAACATGTCATCGTATTAAGCTACGCTTAATAAAAATATGCAGAATATCTTTTTCTTTTCAATTATGACGTCATTAATCTTAACCAAGTTGATTATTTAATCAATTATCATGAAATATCGTCTGTATGTAAATTGCAAAGACAGCTGATTGAAATACCTCAATATATAAATAAAGTGAGTATCTAAGTCACATGACTACAACACATAGCCTGGACAATAATCCTGATACATTATCACAACTCATAACTAAAAACAAGATATCGTCAATCAATGTGGCATGGACAAACCTCATGCTCACCAAATAAGGCAACAAAGCCCAACAACAGTCTCGACAGCAACAACATAGTAATAACTGAAGCTAAAAGCATAAAAGCACAGGCATATCCAGCATCCAACATGTCAGCATATAACAGCAATATCTAACTCAGCTCTGGCCTCCTGCCACTAGAGGTCTAAACCCCTGGGTTACCGGAACCTGAAATAAGCGTCCCCAAACGTGGGGTGAGATCTATAAACAAGAAATCTCAGTAAGACAAGGGGTCCTCAAAGATCTTCCACCCCAAGCTCACTTACATGTGCAAAATAAGTTCTAAAAGCAGTTTAACAACATCAGTTCCAAAACTATGCAGTGCAACAGATATTCATGCCATGTGTGTTATCACTATTCTACTGGCCAGAGAAATGCAGGAATACGTCTATTACCTATAGTTAGTACAAGGAACATCGCTTGCACCTCACCCTCAGCCTCACCATCTTGTATGTACCACATACTCAGGCTTACCGTATAGGTGGAACACCACATGCATATCATAAAGGCACATTGCATATAACAGCTCAACAACATTTCCAAGTATAAAAGCATGTAAACACAACATGCATATAAACCATCCCCCCATGGGACATGGTGGAACCAAACAATGGCAAAGCCGAGGACACGAAAGCTTACCTTGCAAGCTAACTATCCAATGCCAAGAGTCCACACTAGCTCACACTAGCTCAAAGTCCACAAATAGCTCAATCACAATCTGTTTATACAGTAATCCATCATTAATAACCATTACTCAATGTTACATTAAGTGGTTAAGGCTTTCCATCTCATTTTAAGTCATTTCATGCTGTTTCTGCAGGAGGTATTTGAATATTCCCCGATGAGTATTCGAATACTCCATCTCTCCAGAAAGTATCCGAATACTTTCACTCAAGTATTCGAATACCACAAGGTATCCGAATACTTTTCCCCCAGTATCTGAATACCACCAAGTATCCGAATACCAAACCCCAAGTATTCGAATACTATTCAGTATTCGACTACTTCTTCAATGGTAATCGAATACTTTTCTTCCCAGAAAAGTATCCCAATACTCCAGCAAGGAGTATTCTGCTACCTGTGAATAAGTATTCGAATACCATACGAAAAGTATTCGAATACTTCTTCACTAGAATGCAGAAACAGGAACTGCCTTATGCATAATCCCAAATTTAAGGGTCCAAAAGCGATTGGGAGTCCAATGACTCCCTAAACAAATATTCAAAGGCATGTTATGAACTCAGAAACACATCTCTTTACTTAAATGGTTCAAGTTTCCATTTTTAACCGATTAAATAAGCTTAAAACATGAAAATAGCAAGGAGGTGATCATGTATACCTCCAAGGCTCCAAAACTCCGAAAATGAGGCACAGTAAGGGTCCTCTACACACCACCAAGGTTCTGCTTCACAAGAACCACGAAAATACAATCAAAACTTGGACCTTTCACTCCCAAGGTGACTCCTTGAAGCTTCCCAAGGAAAGGAAATGATCTCACCAAAAAGGACCACCAACTCAGCCCACAAACAGTGAGCTCAGCCTTCCCACACACACACTAGAGGCTGCAACAACTCAGAATAGGATAGCTCTCCACTTCACAAGGTTTACTCTCTATATTTATGGTGATTCCAAGAAGAAAATAAGGAAGAGAAGGCCACTAAGCTCACAAGGTGAAGAGAGACCAGCAAGGGAACAGTGCACCACTGATCAGCCACCCAAAATACACGTAGCAACAAAGGATGCCTAGGGTTTTGGGCCCAAAAGTTGTATTTATAGGCCACTAAGGTTTTAAACACACAATATTAGCGCTAATAGCTACGCTTATCGTTTTAATCTCAAGCTTGAGATTCTGAACCTACTCAATTTTCTAGGATTTATCATATTTTTATTTTATTTTTCGCAGCATCTTTCTGGTACTCGCTTTTCCATAGCCAGTATCAGTTCTGGCACCAGTTCTCATTATTTTGACCTGAAACTAGTTTTACAAGTCCTATATATTATTCTAGGAATATTCATGCACTTATTATAATTTTCCGAGATATTTCACCGGCACGCATTTATACCGGGTAGCAGAACCGATATATGCACTTTTCATCAGAAAAGCGACTTTCAGTATTAATACTCACTTACTATAATTATTAAAGCCTCATAATAATTATTAGGATCAATTATGGAATTATTTCCTAATTATCACATTTAATTAATTAATTTCCTTAATTAACGGTGCATATTCTTACACAAGGCATGAGGCAGCATGCCTCATGTTGGTAGGTAACAGACGTGTATAAACCCTATCCTGTTCCCTAGCCAGTCGAACCGCACTTGCATACATCACATGATCGATGAGTTTTTTGGCTCGTTGAGCAAGAGATTATATTGTCATGAATTAAATGCCTTAACATGAACATGCATTGAAATTACTGTGTTTGAACTTATATTATACTTCTAAGTGAGCTTTGGGCGGAAGAGTCCTTGAGGACCGCTTGTCTTACTGAGATTTCTTTTTAGAGATCTTACCCCACGTTTGGGGCACATTAGGTTCAGGTAACTCGGGGGTTGATACCTCGGGCGGCAGGAGGCCAGAGCTAAGTTGAGTTGATTATGCATGCTGATTACTGATATGTCTGATTTAGTGCTGATGTTTTATCCAGTATATGATTATTTGTGTTGAGACTTTGTTGGGCTTTGTTGCCTTATTTGGTGAGCATGGAGATTGTCAATGCCACATTGATGTTAGTTATGCTTGTAGCTTTGAGTTGTATAAACTATCAGGATTTGTCCGGTCTACGTGTTGTAGTTCCGTGATTTAGATATTCACTTATATATATATATATATATATTGAGGTATTTCAGTTAGTTGTTGAATTGCAATTTACATACAGGCAATGTCTTGAGAAATGATTAAGTAATCAACTTGGTAATTAATAATGACGTAATAATTGAAAAGAAAAAGTTATTCCTCATTTTTAAATAAGCGCTGCTTAATACGATGATATCATAACAAATCGGGTATACACGGGGTGTTGCAGGACAACCCGCCAAAATGGGGTGGGTTGGGTTATACATCTCAACCTATCAACCCGTCTCAACTCGCTCGACTTAGTTGTGGGTCAAAACTGGTTGGCAGCAAGTTTGCCCGCAGGTCATTATTTTTTTTACTATTAGATAGTATTTTATTTGTTAGTGAGCTTTTATAATATAATTTTTTTATCTTAATACTCCCCTAAAAAAATAAAGAATAAAAAGTTTATTTATGACAAAAGTTATCTATATATGGATTATGGAGGCAAAAATAAGTTCCTAAAAAATGTTTGACTAAATTTTAGCTTATATTTAAGCTTGAGATTGGAAAAAAAAACTAAGGGGAATATAAAATGAAAATAAGTAATATTCAAAAATCAATAAAATATAATTTATTTTTAATTTTTAATTATTTTTATTTTTTAGGCCGGTTGAACTGCCAACCTACCATAAAATGGGGTAGGTTGGGCTTTTTAATCCATATTCAAGAGGCGGGGCGTGGTAACTCGTTTTTTGCGACGGCTCGAGGCGGGTCGGGGCAAGCCGACCCATTTTGCCACCTCTAGGAGTAAATGAAAAACTCAAACCCTAGTTCCTAAACTAATAGAAAGAGAAAGTGAAATCAAGAGGCAAAATGACAACAACTTGTAGCAGTGGAGAAGGAGACAATGCAGCGCAACATGGTGGTGCTCGCGATGGAGCTTGCAATTGTCGGCAACCTGCGATGATGGCAGCGGTCATGGAAGTTTGGCCACACGGTTACATGGTGCTATCAACGGTGATTCACATCTTTGGGGATGGTCCTACAGATCTGATCAAGATAGTTAGCATTAGAATAATACATAAGCAAAACCCTAATCAAGTGTTTGGTTACCAAGCAAGAATAAAGAAAGAGAAAGAGAAGGTGTTTTGATTTTAATGGTAAGGGTAAATAAATAAATTCGTATGTTTTACCTCTTAAAATCCTCAAAATGGGGGAACTTAAATTTTAAGAACAATAAGGTTTTGAAGAGTTTTGTGAAAATCTCTAATTCCCCTCTTACTTTTTTAAACTCATAAACAAGGGAAATGATTAATAAAACCCTATCCTTCCTTTCTTTTCCCTCCTAAAACTAACTCACAAACAAGCCCTTAGCATCTCGCTCATTGAAGTTATAAGAAGGATTTTGACTTGCTAAATCTCTTCGGAACGTATAGCGAAAATTTTGGCGAGCAAAAGAAAAACAATATGCGACCTTATTTTTTAAAATGATGACATTTTTGTCTCTAAAATTTGAATAGCCAAATTATCGTAAAGGTACTTTGAGAGTAGCTCAATATCAGTGGTTGGTTTTGACCCAAGCACCACATTTTTAAGTTATCTGTGAATAAGAGAAATAAAACTCGAGCCAAATTGGGTCTTCATTGTTTCGGTGAATGAGCTTGAACTGGTGTGAGGTTCTGTGGGGTACATTGACGATTGTGCCACAATTTTCAAACTTTATATCAAAATGCCATGCTTGCAAATTTTTTACCCTAAATGCCACATGTCAGGACCCGTTCTGAGTAGAGGTGGGTCCATACTGACACGTGACATGCGTTGCGTGGTCCACAAGACCCATCCTGATCCAAGGCGTGTCACTGATATGCCATCCTAAGAAGCAGGTCTCAAACTCGTCACGTGGCAGAGCGTGCCTTTGCATTTCTACCATGTGGGTCCTTTCCTCCCCAATTTCTACTTCCTCATACGAGACAAAAACAGTATATTCAAATTTAGTGTTTAATTTTCTTATCAATATTAGTGTGCACCTATTTTGTCAATGTTATTTCCTACCCTCTAATTTTTTAATTTTTTTTAAAAATGAGCGGTAGTAGTAATTCATTAATGGCCATTATATTCTACAATGGGAGAAAGTATTATGGTCCCAATGGTCCTATTTTTGAAGGAGATATGAAAATGTTCTGCATAAGCCCCCGTTATAGCTATAATACTCTAAATAAGACAATCAACGCGAAGCTGGGAGTGCAAGGAAGTCAATTTCTATGTCGGTTGACTGCTAGATGCTCTACCGGTAAGGAGAAATAGGTTACGTGAAGATTATATGCGTAGTTAAAGCATTTCTAAATCAGAATGACACCATATTTATTGAACTGTGCGTGAAACTAGACTCTAGTGGAATGTCTACGTGTGAGCATTCACTCCCGTTAATTCAATCCATTGACAATAACAGGGAGTCGCGCTTTGATCGTGAAGATAGGTATGTCTCATCCCCATCCCCACCCCCACCCCCACCCCCACCCTCAACCTAGACCAATGTTAAATGATAAGGCCGTCACTCAAGATGAGTATGATCTGACATGACATATAGACAATGATGAAGCTGGGTGGATGAATGTCCTTTTAGGATAATGACTCATCGAACACTGACGTCAATGGTGATTTCGATTTATGTCCGGCAACTACAATGTGTCATCTGATTCCTTCATCGGGCATTGTTGGAATGCATGACCCGCCAATGGGAAGTTAGGAACTAAAATTAAAAGTTATTTTTAGAAGTTCAATTTTTACTATACATTTGCTTGATTCTTATGCATGTGATGATATATAGGTCATAACACCAATCCATTTTGGGTTGAGACAAGTTATTATATGCATATTAAATAGGGACACCCACTCAGATTGGGAGTTGCCTGCAATTAAGGGAGCGTAAGTACCTAAGTGGTAGACCCAGGAATTTTTACGACAAAGGGAGAAAAAAATTATATTATAAATAAAAGTACTTACAATACAATATAAACCTAGTATAAAAAGATTTGAAATAAATTTATTACACAAAGAACATGCATTATTCCATGACCAGTGTAATTTTAAAAATATTATTAGAATCTGACCACTAAAATATAGAAAATATTCACGAAAATGACCATTAAAAATAGAAATTAAAAAAGAAAAAGAACAAAAGACAATGAAAAAATTAAGAACGAAGGTGCATATACAATAATAAAAATATATATTACTTTTATGTTTATTTTTTGTTATCAATTCTACAAAAACATGGCCTCTGCTCCCCAACAAAGAATAATTAAATAAATAAAGAGAAACAGATAAAAAAATATGTCACGCATATAAACACATGTCCAACAAACAAAAACAAGATTTGTAGATGCATACAACACCTATAAGTCAAAAAATATCTTTATTAATGGAAATTTTTGAAATAGACAATTTTGTTAATGAGACAAAAAAAGAGAAAAAAAATATAAAGATTACAAACTTACTATCAGCTGCAAAAGCCTTGAGAATTGATGGTGAACGGTTGATAATTTTGAATGGATGAGAAGTTGAGAAGGGGGACAAAATAGTAGAGAAATTTAGCGGAGGAGAGAAGAGCAGTGGCAGCGAAGGAATTAGGGTTAAGAAAAAAATATGTTTGTCCAGTGAGAAGAGGCAAGATTACGAAAAATTAAAATAAAAAAACATAAGATATTATTTTATTAAAAAATAACAAGATATTATTTTATTAAAAATAAAATAAATTATTATTTATTAAAAATACGAACTGGGCTTGGAGGCTTAAGGACCATGCTTGCTAAAATAGACTTGTGACCCATTTACATCCCTGCACGTAGGTAAGGGGATAAGGTTTTCTTTTAGAGGTTTTTATTTTTTAATTTGAGGGGATTAATTTTTAAGATAAACAATCCACTAATATTACTAGAATGATATTTTGTATATATAATTTTTTTTAAAAAAAATTAGGGAGGGGCAGAGGCCAACCCTTGCCCCCTAGGTTCACCCCTGGTCAAGAGTTGTATAAGGACCAAGTGATTGACTGCAAGCACAATGTGTAGATGGTTATCAAGCAATTTTGTATGATTTACTATCACAAAAGTAATGTAGAAAAAAGTGATAGCACAAGATTGATCATGGTATGTTAAAATCACAAAGATGGTTGTCCGTGGAGGGTGAAGGCACACGTAACAATTAGGTTATCGACAAATGAATTAACACATACATGTGTTAACTAAACTCTTTCCCAAGATCACAATCATTTGGACTCTGATTTCATTTGTTCAATAATCATACATATAAGAAATATCTAATTTTTAATAATATGTACTTCTTACTTAGTTATACATCCAATTGTTTTGATTAATTTTTTTTTTGGCATTGTAGAAATGATAAAGGAGGAGCCACATGTTAAAATTCCTCTAATCCAGGAAAGGATTGCAACAAATCATGATTTTCATATATTATACAAGACAACATAAGAGACAAAACAAGAGGCAACTGTTAAAATTTATGGAAATTGGAATGAGTCATGTGCATTTTTGCCAAGATGGTTGGATTATATGTTGCTTTTTAACTCGAACACTGTTTATAAGTTGTATATAGATGATTATTGTGTTGATAATTGATTGGATCGAAGTCAAAAAATGTTCTGTAGGGTGTTTTGGACCTTCGAGCAGTGTTGTGATGACTTTAATAATTGCAAGTCGGTTAAACAGATAAATTATTCCTTCTTATATGGGAAATACTGAGGGACTCTATTAATCGCAACAACTGAACAACTGCGGACCGAAATAATTACGTGATGTCAATTACATTTGCCATAGTTTTAAGGGAGAACCGGATGACTGGTCATGCTTTTTGGCATTGATTCACATTTATGTTACATAAAAAAGCATCTATCTTATTTTCGATCAGCATGTGCCCATACTATTTGCGGTTAGCAATCCAGCACTTGGTGGAAACCTCCCTAAGCATACCATATGTTCTGCATTCGACACCTTGCTAGTATATGTCAACTTCGTAGGGTTTATATCCTACACTAACCTATATAAAAATTAACATATGTCAACTATCATAGGGTTTAAAGTTCTAATCCACACTACAATATATCACAACAAAAATAATATTAGGAAAAGAGAAAAAGATTGGCTTGTGTAAAAGCCTCACTAGAATGATGACTAGAAGAAAGAGATTTAAAAAGAGGGTTAAAAAAGAGAGAGATTTAGAGCGAGAGTATAGAGAAGGTTGAAATGGGGAGTAGGGAAATGGGGGTGGACCACGTGTAGGGTTGGCAAAAATGAGTCAACCCGTCATAAATGAGTCGGGTCGGGTTGGCTTGAATGAGCTGTCAACCCGATTCAACCCGACCCGATCCAACCCAGACAAAAACGAGCCAGCCCGCGGGTTGAGTTTTTTTTAATTAAAAATAATAATATCAAAATTACAAAACTGCTCTACACTAAGCATCGTCGTCACTTTCTTTCATTCTTTTGTCCAACCCTAATCAGCTAATCTGCCCTTTTTAACATTTCATCGTCAGTCGCTCCTTTGTAATTGTAACCTTGCCCAACTGAACCCATTTCACTCCACACGCCGATAGCAGCTGCGACCATCACCATTTCCTCAGACAGCCCTCGAACCCAAGAAGTACCCTTTGCAATCGAAGAACCCTTGTTCACAGTAAGGTCTTCTCACTTTGCTTTTTATTTAGTTTACCTTTTTGTTTTCTAAATTATTTTCTAAACTATAAAGAACGCTTGTTCAATCGAAGAACCGATATCATAATTCATCTTTGCTGTTCTAAATTATTCTCACCGATCTTCACTTGGGAGATTGGGTTTTTTGTGCTAAAGAATATGGTATATAAGAATTTTTTGTTTTCCTTTTTCTTATTAACACTAGATTTGAAAATATGTTTTTCAATGTGACTCATATTTAGGACATGACATTTCGTATGAAAATAGTTTGCACCGAACCAAATGTCATCTTTGAGTTGTACTTGTACCTATTTACCTTAGTATTTGACTTACATCAACGCATGCTTTTGACTGATGATATATTCATACTTAAAATAAGACAAGAGCTAGCTATGTTTTGATAGAGCTCAATGGTGCTGATTGATTCATGTAGCAGATTGATTTTCTTTTCTTATTCTAAATCTCCATAGCTGACAAGTTTGTTGTTGTTGACTGCTAGGTAGTCAGTTTGTTTCCTCTGTCACTGAATTAATAGTATGCCTGTACATTTTGTAGTTTATATTAGATACATAAATCATTACTTGTCCTTCTCCAGTCCCCCCGACTTGCTTATGATGTTAGGTTGAGTTGGTTCTTGGCAATATATCAAAGCATTTTTGGGGAATTGGTCTAGTATTTCATCCTTGTCCCTTTCTTCATAATTAAGCTATGAAGAAAGGCCTTCTTTTAGTTGTTACTTTGCTTCTTAAGGTCCATCAATCATTCTATTACTTGGGGCTACTTCCTTGTTGACAAACTTCAAGGTGCGATTTATTTCATCATCTCAAATGTGTATTCCAATTTCACTACCTCACTTTAATCATCCAAACTTTCACACTATTGTGTGTCAACCCGGTATCTATCTGCAACCACAAAGGCTCAAAAAAACAAAAAACAAAAAATCTAAAGAAATTTGGAAAAGGGCCAAATATCTGTGTAGGAAGATATACCTATGTAGGAAGAATAGTAACTATTTTATAATTAAATCCCACTATATGCTTTTCATATTAGTATATAAGCTATTTTTAAATAAAATTTAAACTAACACACTTTTACTTATACTAATTGCTATTTTTTTTACCTTGCCTCTGTTGATCTCTCCTAATTTCTTAGTGGAAAACTAGGAAATGACAGCAACTGCATATGCTAATTGCCATTATCAGCCTTGAATCCATCTTAATCATACCCATTGCTCATAACTTTATGAATTTATTTTCCTTTTACAACTTGATAGATTCTTTAATATCACTGGAGAATATAGTGATGCTTATATCTAAAGAACAATTACATAGTTCAATGCATACATTTATGATGTATTTTTTTCTTGTTTTACCTATGTTGTTGCTTTGTTCTAATTGTTTGAATTGTTTTTTGATTGTCAGCTGACTGAACTAAAATTAACACGAAAGGAGGAAGGTAAGCTTTGTGTCATGTGTGTATTGTTAAACTTACAAACATATGGAGTAAACTGGAAATATAACAAAAGTTTTTTATAAATAATATTCTTTAACAATTTAAAACTATTTTACAATTCTCTTATAATTTGCTAGCTCACCCACAAGATGCTCGGTCAACGCCATTTCTTGCTGGGACTTAATCAACGCCATTTATATTATTTATATAACTCACGCTTTCTGCTTTCTTTGCAATCCCTGCTTTAGCTTCTTTTGTAACATGCAGGCATCAAATTTGTAACGTGCAGACTTCAAATCTCTGAAATGGCTGATTCGAATAGGTAAATATTTTCCTACTTTTTAAAAAGCTGTTTTGTTTCCCTGATTTTTATTTTAAATTATCTTTTCCATTTCCGCTATAGTAATTTTATATTAAACTTTGATGTAAGGAAAGCTTGGCATTGATTGAAGAGGGCAATGATGCTGATGCAGAAAGCGATGAATTGGAAGTTGAAGAAGGACCTGCTTTTAAAAAGCCTAGGAAAAGGCAAGCGCGTTGCTGGAAACATTTCACGATAATAGGATAAAAAGGGCATGAAAAGGAAAGATAGAGTACAAGATGGACAGTAAGACTTGCGGTACGTCTACTTTAAACTGTCACATTGACAAATGCACACAAATTAAACATGAAGATCTTGACCAAGTCATGTTAGACACGCAAGGTAAAATGAAGGCTATAAAAATAGATATCAAGGTAGCACGTGAGACGTATGCTGAAGCTGTTATTGAACATGACCATTCCTTTAACTTTGCTGGCGTTTTCATAATTACTTGAATCCAGATTGGACTGACATTTCTAGAAATACTCTTAAATAAGATGTTTTAAATGTGCACATGAGAGACAAGATGAAGCTGAAAAAGATGTTTGGTAGCATTCAAAGTAGGATATGCATAACTTTAGATTTGTGGACATCTTGTAATGATGAGGGTTATGTTTGCTTAACTAACTGCCCATTTCATTGATGTAAATTGGAAGCTGAATAGTAAAATTATTTCCTTCCTTCATATGCCTCCTCCTCACACTGGATTTGAATTGACTCATAAAATACTTGGTTTGTTAAAGGAATGGGGCATGCAGAAGAAGATCTTTACCATTACTTTGGATAATGCATCTGCAAATGACTCTATGGTTGGTGCTTTAAGAAGCCAATTGAATATGCAAAAATTATTGTTATGAGATGAGAACTTTTTAATGTGCGTTGTTCTGCACACATATTGAATTTGATTGTTTAAGATGGATTAAAAGTTGCAAATGGTGGCTTGTCTCGGATTAGAGAGAGTGTTAAATATATAAAAGGCTCATAATCAAGAATGATCAAATTTAAGGAGTGCATTGAACAAGTTGGTGGTGGGAACGCTACAACTACATTGATAGCAGATGTACCCACTAGATGGAATTCCACATATGAAATGCTTGATCGTACTCTCAAATTCAGGCGTGAATTAGCAATTCTCCAATTGAGTGATAGAAATTACAAGTATTGTCCTTCAGAAGAAGAGTGGAATAAGTTGGAAATTCTTTGTCGATTCTTGCAACCATTTTTTGATATCACTAATTTGATGTCTAACACTTCTTATCCTACTTCTAACTTGTATTTTCTATAAGTTTGGAAAATTCAAGGTGTTCTCATTCGTATGAGTAATGATGAAGATGTGGTTGTAAGTAGCATAGCTGATAAGATGATGGATAAGTTTCAAAAATATTGGGAAGAGTATAGTGATGTGCTTTCACTAGGAGCTGTTCTTGATCCTCGTATTAAGTTTACTACATTGTCTTTTTGTCATAGAAAGATTGATGCTTACACACATGATCAAAAGATGGAAAATGTAAAGGCAAACGTGTATAAGCTCTTTGAGAATTATGTAAACATTAATTCATCAACTACCATTGATCAAAGTCAAGATAACACTAACTCTTCAAGTCAAGGATCAATGGAAACGAGAGGATGGAATGATGAGATCTTTGATGTCAGTTTATGTTTAGCAAAAAGCTTTAATTATCTTATATCATATTCATTTTCACGCCTTTAAGCATGTACTTACTGCACTTACTTACTTCAATTATCATGTTTTTTCACTTCTCAAATATAATAGGAATCGAGATTGCACAATCAACACCTTGTAATAAATGCTGGAAAATCTGAACTAGATATTTATTTAGAGGAGCCTATATTGGTTATTGACAACTGGAATAGTTTAGATACATTGCAATGGTGGAAGGATAATAGTTTTCGTTTTTCGGATCTATCATTAATGGCTCGTGACTTGTTAAGCATTCCTATTACCACTGTGGCATCTGAATATGCTTTTAGCATTGGATCACGTGTGCTTAACAAATATAGAAATAATTTGTTGTCAAAGAATGTTGAAGCTTTGGTATGTACGCACAATTGGTTGGCTGGTTTTGTTGCCAATGGTAATTTATTTATTTTCAATGCAATTAAAATTTCATTTTCATTTGTCATTGTAACCTTATTTGATTATTTACATTTTTTGGTTTGTGTTTTGTAGATGATGATGATGACAATGATGGTATTTTCCATATATTAGGTTGCTCTTCTTCGCGGGGATCTAATGGTCAAGAAACTTTGTAGATGATCTAATGATGATTGTGTACTTTTTGATGTTTAGATTTTGATATTGTACTGTATTGGCCATGGGAACTCATAGGACAATTTGTATTTTGTAATGTGTTTGTCTACTGCTATGTTGGGATCTCTTCATTTATTGGTTGTGTTTTATTAGTTACTGTATTTACACCATTATTCATTAGGCAATAGCTTTGGCAGTGTTGATAATATTGTGCAGTGTTGAAGAACAAATAAGACTAGCTCTACAACAATCAATTTTTTTGAGCCAACCCGCGAGCCAATCCATTGGCAATATTTCGAGCCAACCAACCTGCGAGCCAACTCGCTAGCATTATTTCGAGCTAACCCGCGAGCTTTTTTTGAGCAAACCCGCGAGCCAACCATAACCCAGCTCGGGTCGGGCTGGGTTGGATTTTCTAGCTCGTTTCTCTTTTCGGGTTAACCCTAACCCGACCTGTTTTTTCGGATTGAATGCGGGTTAGGCCGGGTAGAGCCGAGTTGACCCGTTTTACCAATCCTAACCACGTGGTTTATAAAAGAAGGGGACCCGCCACTTGTGAAGGTGGGTTACAAGGAATTTGATGTGTGGCAAGTATGCATAGGGCACACTGAATCATGTGACGGGTCATTGACCCACTTTATTGGATGGCATATCAAAGACAAACCTTGCATCATGGCAAGTCCTATGGACCACATGACCACATGTCACCCTGGACCCACCTCTGCTTAGAGCGGGGTCCTAACAACTTGACATATTATAAAATAAATTTTTTGGCATGGCATTTCGGTATAAAGTCACGAAAATGTTAATATTATATTTGAATTATGTTTTCAAAAATAATTTTTTAATTTTTCAGAAAAAAATAATTTTTTTTTGATAAAGCCTGTTTTGTAAAAATAATTCTAGAAATTATAATTAATTTTAAATTTTTAGAATTACATTAAGAGAACATGTTTAAGTTATTTTTATTTTGTGTTTTGATTTTTAATTTCAAAACACACAAAATAGAAAAAATATTTACTTCATTAATTATTTTATAAAATATTTTTAAGAAAATATAGAACACGATTAAGACTAATGTGGTCAATGTTCCGGTTTTGTGGCGGAGATCCCGAGAAGAAACACTCTAGGTTGTCACATCACATAAGTCAGAATGATGTGGAAGCTAATACACTTGTCATGATTTGAGTTACACTGGAGACTATGTACTACTCTAGGACATTCTCCACGACTCCACCCGTGAATATAATTTATTTTACAAATATATATATCTTGATCAATGACCCACCACTCTACTTTTTAATTAGTATTTTAATCACTACGCTTTAAAAATTAAACTAAATCTTTCTTGCAATCGTAAAGGTGAGTAGAATAGAATTGAATGATACAAAATAGAAAAAGATTATTATATTATTGTTTAAATATTTTATGATAAACAAAAATTCATTTTATTATTTAAAAAAAGAATTATAACTTCGTTATTATTATATAAAATATTTTTATTCTATACCCCAAATTAAGAGAAAAAAGTTAAAAATATTAAATTCTTCTTTAAATAATGAAAATTCATATAATATAATTCCATTCTATTATATTCTACCTCATATTATATGATTAAAAGATGGAAAAAAAATGTGTATTATTTTGAACATGAAAAATTATATCAAGTAAAAAAAAGAAATAAATAAAAAAAAATAGATAAAATTAAAAAATTAAAGTATATATCTCACTTCTTTAAGAGTAAAATGAGAAAAATGATGTAATTTGAAATTACAACATTTTTTCCTTAAAAGATACGATAATGTTTTTCTTCTCAATCTGACAAACTTGTCACGAGCACCACTGGAACTGGGTCCGTTACCATGAACCACAGCTTCAAGAGAATGCTTTGGACTCGTTCTCTAAGGAATTTAAGGTCAACTTGCATATACTCAGCTCATAATTCACGGAAAATTTGTAACTTTTCCCGTAATCCTGATGCGGGATCATGGGAATCAATGGAGGGTCTACTTCGTTGCTCTGCAAATTTCGTTCCATTGTCTCCTGTCAGCTTCCTAGACAGAGCAGCAAAGGTTTGCAGAGATAGAACATCGCTTGTGTATGGTTCTTTGAAGTATAACTGGGGTGAAACCCATCAACGGTGTCTTAAACTTGCTTCTGCTCTGACCCAAATGGGAATTTCCCGTGGGGATGTGGTAAGTTCTGTCAATTTTTGACGCCTATCTTTGTTATGATTTTACTTTGATATCGTTTCAGAATTTTTGCATCTTCCTAACCTCAATAAAACAGTGAATTTTTCAGTATCATAAGCCCGAGCACGATAAAGTTACTCATTTGTGACCAAAAAGTTATGGATTTGAATTCGGGTTTAACGGATAATGGATTCACTCTCCTTTTGTGATTGAAATATCATGGGTTCGAATCCAAGTTTAATGAGGAGTGCTTTAGAAACCTTTTTGATCCATGCGCCATGATTAGGATTATGGATAGTCTTGATAAATCATAATTGATGCACTTTCTTCATCCTATGCCCTGTTTTGGGATGATCCTTGTTAGATTGGAAATTGGAATAGATGAATTAGTTGAATATGTAGTTGGTGGTGATGGGTTTAGCTAGTGTTGCAAAATTTTAAAAAGTGGCTACGATGGAAATTTGGAAGAGTGTTTGATAGCTCACAGTTCTGTAAACTTAAAATGAGTGTTCTAGTTGATGAATGGAAAGGAGGATACCACTAAAGTGTTGTTAGCTAGCGACTTAGGAGGATTCCAGAAAATGGCAGCTCATGGTGTTAGTTCGGAAAGAATTCAGGATTTTTTGGATTTAAATGATCTTGTAATTGTGAAACTATTGTTGTAAATACAAACTATTTGAGGGAGATAAAATATATCAAATGAGGTGTCATTGCGTAGATCTCGAAAAGTTATGTGAAATAAAAAAAAAATATTTGATTTGGATACTCAAGTCAAAAGTTATGATCTTCCAAAGTTTGACGGTAACAAGACTGCTTACGTGGCGCAGACATGTCACGAGTCCCGTCATTATCATTGATGGGAATACCAGTGACGTGTTTGACTACATTAGTTTGGAACAACTTATCCAATACTCTTTTAACTGGACAATTCTTTTGCTCAAAATTGTTAGGATAGTGCTTTAGCCTCATTGCCTGTTAGGCTGAGTTGCAGCCTCAACAATCTTGACACTTTCCTTATTTCTAGCATTTTTGTTGAATTTACTATCTCTAGCATTTTTCTTCATGTTTTCTTATTACTAACCATAGCTTTTAGATATCACCGCATTATGAATCTTGTAACACCCCAAGGTAAATGAATCACTGATGCTATTCCATGTCGTTTCTTAACAGGTTGCTACCCTATCACCTAATGTCCCTGCAATGTACGAGCTGCATTTTGCTGTCCCAATGGCTGGAGCCATTATTTGTACCCTTAATTCACGCCTAGATGCAGCTATGGTTTCAGTCCTATTAGAGCATTCACAAGCTAAGGTCCTTTTTGTAGACTACCAACTACTTGAAATTGCTCGGGAAGCATTTGACCTGCTCGGCAAAAGAGAAAGAGAATTGCCAATTTTAGTTTTAGTTACTGACTCTGATTGCTCCTCTACCATTGACATTACTTCAGTTAGTTATGAGTACGAGAGGCTACTAGCTGTTGGAGATAATGGTTTTGATATAGTGAGACCAAATAGTGAATGGGATCCTATAAGTATAAATTACACCTCTGGCACAACATCTAGGCCTAAAGGAGTTGTTTATAGCCACAGGGGAGCTTATCTGAACTCTCTAGCAACTGTTCTACTCTTTCGAATGGACCTTTTTCCCGTTTATCTTTGGACTGTTCCAATGTTCCATTGCAATGGGTGGTGTCTCCCTTGGGGAGTGGCAGCACAGTTTGGGATCAATGTTTGTCTAAGGAAAGTCTCTCCAAAGAACATATTTGACAATGTAACACACCATAAGGTGACACACATGGGAGGAGCTCCTACAGTGCTAAACATGATTGTGAACTCTGCATTGACCGATAGAAAGCCACTCAATCACAAGGTGGTAGTAATGGCAGGAGGTTCCCCTCCACCTCCACAGATCCTTTCCAAGATGGAGGAGATTGGTTTCACCATTTCTCACCTTTATGGCCTCACAGAAACATATGGTCCTGGCACTTTCTGTGCATGGAGACCTGAGTGGGACTTGTTACCTCATGAAGAAATATCAAAGATGAAAGCAAGGCAAGGGGTTCCCCATGTGGGTTTGGAGGAAATTGATGTCAAAGATTCTGGCACAATGGAAAGTGTTCCAGATGATGGAAAAACAGTGGGTGAGGTAATGGTTAGAGGGAATACAGTGATGAGTGGATATCTTAGAGATTTGAAAGCAACAAAGGAAGCTTTCACAGATGGGTGGTTTCATAGTGGGGATCTAGCTGTGAAACACTCTGATGGTTACATAGAAATCAAGGACAGATCAAAGGACATAATAATATCTGGGGGAGAGAATATTAGCTCAGTTGAAGTAGAAACAGTTTTGTATAGCCATCCAGCAGTTCTTGAAGCTGCAGTTGTTGCTCGGCCTGATGATCATTGGGGCCAAACTCCTTGTGCGTTTCTTGAGTTGAAAGAAGGGTATGATGCAGATGCTCAAGAAATAATCAACTTCTGCAGGGATCATTTGCCCCATTACATGGCTCCTAAAACAGTTATTTTTCAACATATACCAAAAACTTCAACAGGGAAGATACAGAAGTATATTCTGAGGGATAAAGCCAAGGCCTTGGGCAGCATTTCTGGACCCAAGAATGTAACAAATCGTATCTGATTGCTCAAGTTAGTGAAAAGAATAATAAATAGGAAAGGTGTTCTACATCAAATCCCATCTTTATTATGATAAATGTAGCAAAGTGATAAATGGAACTTTCACATGAATCCCAATTTACACCAACAACATGACGCTTTGCATAAACTTAAAATTTGCTAGGACATCATAATCTTATGAGATGTTCTTTGTAGTTCAAATTGTGGGGAGAGCTGGATACTGCTCAATATCAAGACGTATAACAAAAGGGTAATAAATGGAGCCGCAATATATATGTTTACCTATTTTAATCGCACTAGTCAATGATAACTCGGGATCATAGTAGTGTGCAGTTGGTTTTCCTTCCAAATCGACGGCTATAACTCCTCCCTTTTTAGACAAAAGTACATTCCCTACATACTTTGTAACAATTGCTAAAGCCTTCCGAATGAAAGGGTATCTAAATATGAAATCCAATTGAGGGGTAAAGGCCTGCCAGCAATGTACAAAAACAACATTACTGAGTAAACAAGACAGAAAGATCCTGAACTTTCCTTTATCTTTTGGAGAATGATAGTTTAGTGTCATTTTACATATCATATTCCCTAAGCCCTTGGATTTTTATTTAGTTTTTCCAAAATAGAATTTTGTTTCCCATTTGGTTACAAAATTGAATGTTGGACTACTAATTGATGTTAAGGTAAATAATGAAGTTGAGCGCTACGTTACCCTGAATATTCCAATCCAATACTGCCCTTGTCCATCATAATGAATGTTATCAGGCATGCCAGGTATGTCACAAAATAAGTCTATGCTTCCTTTTTTAGGGCCCTGTATGTAATATTTCTTGCACTTCATCCTGCACAATCAGGGTAGTCTGAAATAAGCCAAACAACTTTCAGAATTATGCAAGAGTTTTTGGCTTAAGTTCATATTCAAATATTAAGTGCCTTATTTTCACATAGATGCTTGATCACATTATGTAGAGAATTTAATTTGATTTCCTCTTTGTAAAGAACTAATTCAACCTAAAAGTTTAAGCTATTGGGTGAGACTATATTAGAGATTTTATATTTATCTAACACGTTCCCTCATACCAGAATCCATTGGGTATGAAGAGTGAAAGATGCATTAGGCGCAATCTACCTGTGCTAAGAAACTCTACAATATTTAATTATTTTTATTAACAAAACGAGGGCGGCGACGATCGAACTCGCGACTATTTAGGTACATTGGCTCTAATATTACGTAAATAATTAATTAAACCCAAAAGCTTAAGCTGTTTGATGAAGCTATATTAATAGTTTTATATTTCCCTCACTCTTATTGAACAACAAGTAACTTACAGGACAGTTTCGCAGAAGACCACAAAATGTTGATCTGGTGAGACAGCAACTCCATTGGGAAAGTAGAGGTCGCGGGCAAGTAGGGTTGTCTTCTTTGTTGCTGGATTATAGCTCAAGAATCTACCATTTGGCTTGCATTTCCAAGATGTCTAAGAGGGCATCCTTCAAGGAGTATTTGTATGAAGCGTCTGTGAAATAAATTGTTGTAAATATTAGTTATTTATTTAATTATTATTATTTGTTGTATTGGGTCAAGCTCATTAAGTCAAGTATTAGGTCAAGAATTAGGTTTTTTATTCTCTATAAATAGAGACCTCTTTGTACAGATTATTTACATCATTCAATTATATATTTGAATTCCCTTTTTCAAGTTGGTATCAGAGCTCTCGATCTGAGGTCTCTGCTTCCGCGCCTATTTGCTTTTAGAGCAAAAACCCTGATCTATTTGCCTATTGCTGCTATCAGCCGCCACAGAAAAAAAAATTCGGGGACCTTTTGGACCAAGAGGACTACTGTTCACTGTTATTTTCTTCGATTACAGCCGCAAACATCGATTACACACTGTTGTTTTCAGCCGTAAAACCTCCAAACAGATCTATCATCGCGTCTGACCTCTTTCCGGTGACTTTTTCAACCGCGACCACCCACAGACAGGTGCGCGCTCGCCGGACGACCACAGTGCAAAAATTTCAGCCGGAGAAGGCAGCCCACGCGCTATCACGTGCCACCCAAACTCCAGCGCGTAAAGCTCACGCGTAGCCACTTCCACCGGCGCGTGGAGGCGCGTGCAGACTTATTTTGGCCGCGGACCACTGCCATTCTGATAGTCTCTTCATCCTCTTTCTGGATCTGTGATTTCCCCTCTGATCGGACGTCGTTTGGTATTTTTCCGTATTTTTTGGCTTCTTTCTTTGACTAGTTTTTTGCAGTATGGCCTCCGACACTGAGTCAACTGTTGCAAACAAAACTACAAACTCTTCTACACAGTCTGTGGTGACCCCTCTTGGTCACAATGATCTTCCTGCTCTTCATCAGAATTATCGTCTGAATAAAAAAAATTATTTACAATGGTCCCAGGTTGTTCGTACCATTCTCAAAGGACGCCGTAAAGGTTCTCATATTGAAGGACCTGTTCCTGCCAAAACAAATCCAACATTTGATGATTGGGATGGTGAAGACTCACTTATTATGACATGGCTATGGAACTCTATGACTCCTGAGGTTAGTCAACATTGCATGTTTTTACCTACTGCTCTTGAGATCTGAACGTTCTTAAGCAGACCTATTCAATGAAGCAAGATGCTGCCACTTGTTATGATCTGAGGAATTGGATTTTTTATACCAAACAAGGCTCTCTCTCTATAATAGAATATTATGGTATCATGAATAAGTTATGGACTGAGCTTGATCAGTACGAGAATTTGAAGATGGAATGTAGCAAGGATGTAGCCACTCTAACCACCTCCATTGAACACAATAGGATCTATGATTTTCTTTGTGGTCTCAACTCAGAATATGACCTATTCGAGTTCAAATTCTTGGTAAGGAAAAATTATCGTCTCTTTCTGAAGTTTTTCACATTGTCAGGGGTGAAGAAAGTTGTAGGGCTGTCATGATGGATACCAAAGTGTCTGAAGGGTCCATTATGCTCTCATCTAAAGTTACTACTCCATATTACAAAAAAAAAAAAAAAAAAAAAGTTACTACTTCAACTCCTTCTGATTCTAATCCCACTTATGGGTCTGCTATGATTTCAACAAAAGGGATGGTTCTTCTCAAAGGAGTTCCTTTAAAAAATTTTCTGATGGTGCATCTTCTAGACCTAAGAAAGATGATTGCTGGTGTTCTTATTGTAAAAGAACGGGTCATATCAAAGATCTATGCTTTCGCCTCCATGGAAAGCAAACGGTCTTAGAAAAGATGGCAAGGATGTGTGGTCAAACGCATTTTACTTCCTCTGAAATAGCTCCTGCACCTAATGAGACCCAACCTGCATTCTGTCAAGATGAGTTGGAACAGCTCTGAACCATCCTTGATTCTCTGAGTAAGCCATCTGATACTAATGCTTTGGCTATGACTGGTATAAGCTCCAAAACTTATTCTTTTCTTTCTTCATGTATTGATTTTAAACATTCTTGGGTTGTTGATTCTGGTGCTACTGATCATATGACTTGTTGTGCTGACCCCTTTACTTCTTATCATCCTACCATTGGCACTCATACAATAGCCATAGCTGATGGCTCACATACATCAGTTGCGGGTTCTGGTAACATAAACTTACAGCAGTCCTTACATCTTAAAGATGCTCTTCATGTTCGTAAACTCTCCACGAATCTTCTCTCTATTCATAAAATTACAAAAGATTTAAATTGTACTGTAACCTTCTTCCGTACTCACAGCGTTTTTTAGGATCTCGCCATGAGGAAGATGATTGGTAATGCTAAAGAGCAAGGTGGGTTGTACTATCTGGTGTCACAATCTCCCGCCAATAAAGTAACAGATCACATCTTGCTGTCTCATGGTCAATCAACTGCTGATTCTTTGATTTGGCTTCATCATAAGCGCTTGGGACATCCTCCATTTAGTTTACTCAAGTCTTTATTTTCGTCATTGTTTTTGTCTAAGTCTGTTGAGTCTTTTCATTGTGATGTTTGTGAGTTTGCTAAGCATCATCGTGTGTCTTTTCCTTCTAGTATTACTAAAAGTGTTGACCATTTTGATCTTATTCATTCTGATGTTTGGGGTCAATCTAAGGTCCCTAATTCTTCTGGAAATAAATGGTTTGTTTCTTTTATTGATGATTGCACTCATGTAACTTGGGTTTACTTAATGCGTGAAAAGTCTGAGGTATCACAACTATTTTTCAATTTTATAAAATGGTTGAGACCCAATTTGGTAAAAAAATCAAGCGACTAAGGACTGATAATGGTACTGAATATGTTAATCACTATTTTTCCCAATCTATACGAAATAACGGTATGATTCATGAACTTGTGTTGACACCCCTCAACAAAATGAGGTTGCTGAAAGAAAGAATCGTCACCTTCTTGAAGTGGCTCGTGCATTAATGTTTCAGACACATGTCCCCAAATACTATTGGGGAGATGCCATTCTTACTGCAACATTCTTGATCAACCGTTTACCCACTCGGGTACTTGACCATGTAAGTCCTATTCACTCTATAACTTCTTTTTTCCCTTCTATGCCAACTATGAATCTTCATCCACGAGTGTTTGAGTGTGTTGCTTTTGTTCATGTTCATAAACATCATCGTAGTAAGTTGGATCCTAGGGCTCTTAAATGTGTCTTCCTTGGTTATGCTCATGATAAGAAGGGCTACAAGTGCTATCACCCTGGTAGTCGAATTTTTTTTTCTATGAATGTTACATTTCAGGAATCTGAGTCCTTTTTCCAAGGTCCTCATCTTCAAGGGGAGAATAATTCACCAAAAAACTCATCACCTTCCTTCTTTGAGTCTGAATCTTCAGTGTCTACTCCTTTACCTGTGTCAATGTCTCCTCCTCTTGTTCCTGTTCCTTTCTGTGTCTATGTCTGATTCTTCTATAAGTGATCCTCCTGTGACTGATCCTCCTGCGACCGATACATCAAGTACACCAGAGATTCGTAAGATTGTGACACCTGAGTTGGTATATCAAAGAAGGAAACAACCCACATTGCCTCTGGAGCAACCGCAATCGTCTGAACCACTGGTAAGTCCTGAATCTCATATTTCTGGTCATGATGTTAATACTTCTGATGACTTACCCATTACTACTGATTCTGATGATTTACCCATTGCTCTAAGAAAAGGAAAAAGATCTTGTTCCAAGAAATCTTGTTCCTCCTGTCCCTCTTGTACTCAATACCCTATCTCCCATTTTGTTTCCTCTGCTAATCTTTCTGTGCAGCACAAAAGCTTTATTTCAGCAGTAGATTCTATTTCAATCCCAAAATCAGTTCATGAAGCCTTGAAAGAGGGGAATTGGGCTCAAGCCATGCAAGAGAAGATGAATGCGTTGGAGAAAAATAAAATATGGGAGGTTATTGATAGACCTAACAGAAAGAAAGCAGTAGGGTGCAGATGGGTTTATGCCCTGAAATATAATTATGATGGCACTCTTGAGAGATACAAGGCTCGATTAGTCGCCAAAGGTTACACTCAAACTTATGGCATTGATTATGAAGAAACCTTTGCTGCAGTTGCAAAGATGAATACGGTGAGAGTCTTGTTATCCCTTGCTGCCCATTACAATTGGGATATAAATCAATTTGATGTGAAAAATGCTTTCCTCAATGGTGAGTTAGAAAAAGAAGTCTACATGGAAATCCCGCCTGGTTTTGATTCTGTAAAGGGAGGAAATAAAGTTTGTAGATTAAAAAAGGTCTTGTATGGATTGAAGCAGTCACCTCGTGCCTGGTTTGGAAGGTTTTCTAAGGTTGTGATGACCTTAGGATACAGACAGAGTCAAGAAGATCACACTCTTTTCTTCAAGCACTCCCAAAATGGGAAGCTTACTGTGCTCCTTGTATATGTTGATGATATTATTATCACAGGTGATGATTTTGTGGAGAGAAAGATTCTGCAAACACGGCTTGCCTCTGAGTTTAAAGTCAAAGACCTTGGGAAACTGAGATATTTCCTAGGGATAGAAGTAGCTCATTCAAGCAAAGGATTTTTTATCAGCCAGAGGAAATATGTTCTTGATCTTCTCAAAGAAGCAGGAAAGCTCGGGTGTAAACCCTCTAATACTCCTATTGAGCAGAATCGCAAAATAGGCTATGAAGATGAGAGTCCTCCAGTTGATAAAGGACAATATCAACGGCTAGTTGGGAAATTGATATATATGGCTCATACTAGACCAGACCTAGCTTATGATGTTAGTGTTGTCAGTCAGTTTATGCATAATCCAAAGGAGAAACACATGCAGGCAGTAGAGAGAATTCTTCAGTATCTTAAAGCTACTCCTGGTAAAGGATTGTTATTCCGACGTGATGGCAATCTCTCTTTAGAAGTCTACACTGATGCTGATTATGCTGGATCCGTGACTGACCGTAGTTCTACCACTGGTTATTGCATGTTTCTTTGCGGTAACTTGGTGACATGTAGAAGTAAGAAACAAGATGTGGTTGCCAGATCAAGTGCAGAAGCTGAATTTTGAGCTATGGCTCAAGGCATTTATGAGTTACTGTGGCTGAAAATTATACTTGATTATCTCAAAATAAAATGTGAGGGACCTATGAAGCTGCTATGTGATAATAAGTCCGCGATTTGTATAGCTCATAGTCCAGTTCAACATGATCGGACTAAACATATTGAGGTCGACCACCATTTCATCAAAGAGAAACTTGATAGCGGGTTGATTACCACTCCATACATTCCCACTGAGCGTCAATTAGATGATCTATTGACAAAGGGACTTCCTTCAGACAGATTTCAAGAACTTACTAGCAAGCTGGAAATGATAAATATCTATTCCTCAGCTTGAGGGGGAATGTTGTAAATATTAGTTATTTATTTAATTTTTATTACATGTTGTATTGGGCCAAGCCCATTAAGTCAAGTATTAAGTCAAGAATTAGGTTTTTTATTCTCTATAAATAGAGACATCTTTGTACAGATTATTTACATCATTCAATTATATTTTTGGATTCCCTTTTTCAAGTTAAATAGTGCCATCATGTGCTACATCAACACCATCTATTAATTTGAATTTTAAGTCGTCAACCTCATCCACTAGCAGCTCAACCTCTTTTTTGCTTGTCACTCTCAGCAGTCCCTACATGATTAATTGGATACCTGAGTGCTCACAAACCATAATCTGGGTAATTTTGTGGTACACAAGAATTAATAATAATAATAATTCAATTAAATCAAAGAATAATGAATTTAAACTCCTATTCCCAAAAAAAATAGTAATGTCACCACAAACTAACTACAGATTCTTCTTGTACTAAAAATTAACTTACATAAAAGTGAATCTCAAAATTTTTCTGAAGAACTCAGAATTTGCATAATTTGTTTACTTGGTCGTTCACTAATCACTTTCCCAGCACAATACATTATAAAAAAAAGATTTTGTTTGATTATTCAAATCTATAAGTACTAAAAAAACATAATTCAAGAAAAAACTCAAATTTCTAAATTTTTGCTATCCACTAGATACAAACTCTTGTCCACAACACAAAGACAAAAAAAAAAAAAAACCATCCAAACTTGATTGCGTGCAAAACAATTCAACACAAAGAGTATTATAATAAATCTTACATTATTTTATCCATGAATATAACAAAATTTTAAATCTTAGGGGGTGTTTTGGTAGAAGGATAAAATTTAAAATCCCAGAAAATTTAGGTTGGGAATATGAGATACTCATGTTTGGTACAAAGAAGTGTGAAAATCTTTCTAGGTTTCTTGCTTTCCCGGGCTTGTAAAATGTGAACAAATTTTCCAATGAAAAATACCACCTCACAGATGGTATTCTGAAAATCCCACATGGTGGGAAAATATTAACTAATTTTTCAGGCAATAATTATAAAATACCCCTAACCCGTTTAATTAGAAAAGGACATGTGATTAAATATTTAATCATGCATAAATGGGTTAAATTAAGTAAAAGATCTAATTAAATAAATTAGGGTTTCTTTTGAGATAAAAAGTACAGTCAGTGAGATTTTTGAGATAAAAATATGGTAGGAAAAATTACCCAAAATGCAAAAGTAAAGTTAGAAATATGACTGAAAAAATATTCTAGTTCATTGGGTAAAGTTTGGTATCGAATGAAGGCATGTAGATATATAAGTTGTTATCCAATTAAAGTAACTTAACTTTACAACCGTGAACTCCTTTATACATTTTGTCTTCCTGCGTGCCGTGTCTTTTTTCTTCTCTCTCTCTGCTGGTCGAAGTTCTTCCATGTGTGGGGTTTGGGTTTCAAATTCTTTTCCTTGATTTCTCACACAAACAACCACCAAAATACAAAGTGCTATACATGGAAGTTTAAGTAAAAATCGTGGTGAATCCATTCCATCCATTTGTGGGGACTGAAAATACTTGTGTGAGGAGCTCTCTCCTCCTAAAAATTCGGTCACTATTCATCCTAGTGAGAGAAGTTGATTTTTGAGTGGAGCCAAGCTTAGGTTTTGTTCCTTGGACCTTGGATAAGCGATTTGAGGTAAGAAATCTTCATTTTAATGGTTTGATTTATATGATTTAAGTTTTGAATATTATGAGCATATGTTATGAAAAATTTTGGAGTTTAAAATTTGAAATTGATGATGAATTAGTGTTATATATGAAGAGTTACAGTGTTAAATTAGCATGATTATGAGTTGGAATGTTGAAAAAATTCCCTTGAATCCCTCCCACTAGATTCAGCCATGGTGTGAAAAACTAGGGTTTAATGTTCAAAAAATAATTGGATACTTTGCGAAGGTTTATATGTATATGTAAGTTGTGAATTGAGTGGATTAATTGAATGACGCTTAGTGGTGTCTTATGTTTTGAGGAATAAATGGATGAATTAATGTGTAAAAAGGGTTTTATTACCTAATGATGATTATGGTTGTATGATAAGCTTGAATTTGATGACTAAAGCATTGGACTCGTGAAATTGGCATGATTTCTTGTATGTGCCTCTTAGCCATTTACAAAGGAAGTATGTTTCTAGAGTGCTTGTTGGTGCTAATGAGTACTTATGCGGCCTAAGGACTATATAATTAGATGTTTAAATCTTTGGTTGAGTTAGATAAAAAGAAAAATGAGTAAGTTCCTTCTTTAGGCCTTATATGTGATTATGACCATTTTCAAAGAAGGTATGTGCTAGGAGTTACTGTTTTGCAAAGCGAGCATACTTTTATGCGTGGAATAATATTCTAAGGTGTATGAACCTTCGCTTTGGTGAAATAAAAAAGAAAATAAGATAGCTCCTTTGTATGGCCTTAAGATGAGTTTTGGCCATTTTCAAAGGAGGTATATGTTTGGAGTTACTGTTTCGCCAAGTGAGAACACTTTTATACGTAAAATAATTTATGTAGGTGGCTAAGCTTGGGTTTAGGCACTAAACAAAGAGAAATCTTATAGCTCCTTTGTAATGGGCACTTTGCCTTAAATTGAAAAAATAAGTTTTTAGGTACTAAGAGGAGTAATGAGTGTTCTAAAGGCCTTTTGGGACTATCCTAAGACTAAGTGAATATGTGAAATTTTGTGGGAATTTGTTGAACAAATAACCACCCATTCATGGCCTAATATGATTAAGTAAAAAGAAAACTGGTTATGGCTTGTGAATTGGCATAAATGTAAAGAAATAAAAGTAAACAATAAAGTGTATGTCTTGTAATAACATGGCATATTTTATTGAGTTTTGTTTCAGATTCTTTCTCTAGGTGTGCCTATGGACTGAGCATCTTTGGATTTCCATGGAGCTAAATAGGTAATTTGTGGTACAAGTGAGCAAATTAGTAAAGTTTCAAAAGGTAAGCTCTATGTTTAAGGGGTCTTTTCCTACTTGAGTGCTCCACCATGGTTATTGAACGGTGGTCGGATTGTATGATTATTTGATGCATTGTATAGATGCATTCATATAAAGCTATTTGATAACATGATATGATTTGTTGAGATGTGATTTCTGATTGATTTTTGGCCATTGATTGTTTATGCACTGATGTCTGCTTGGGGTCCTCCCTCGGGACTGACTGTGTACACCTCTAATATGTTCTGGTTTCGCTTGGGGTCCTCCCTTGAGAACACGTGCGTTGATTTTCACTTGGGTTCTTCCCTTGGAAATGACTGCGTACGCCTCTGATAAGATATGTATATATGCTTTGTTCTGTTATGATATCTGTTATATGATATTTTGTATACTCTGTATCTGACTCTCATGCAGGAGTGGGCTCAGGGGTATGGAGAATTCTCTATAAACCTGAAGCTTATTGAGATTTGTTATCTCATCCCGTTTGAGGACATTATTTCTGGTGCACAGACTACCGGTGAGCCTTTATGGGGTAGAGATATGACCCGTGGATAGAGTTCTTCACGGACTGGATTTTGGGTAGCAGTATGCTACTATTATTTTGAGGATTGTTTATGTGTTTCAATATTCTTCGTTTTGAGGATCATGATGTCTGATCCTTTATTCTGTATATGGTTTGTATATGTTTTGTACATGTTTTTCGCTTTGATGCATGTACATCTGGGTATTCAGACATGTTTATATTATGATGTAGTATTCAATTATATGATTACCTGTTGGATATGCATGTTGTTAGTCATAGTGGCACGGAGCCAAGTTATGCATGTGCCCATGGATGGGTATATAGTCCTATATGGATATCTGGTACTGCTGAAATCATATATTGTATAAATTATTTATCAGGATACCTTGAGAGTGGAATTTGCAAATTCTCAGTTGTCCGATTTACAGAGAGTACTCTGTCCGATTTTCGTCTTCGTTAAATAAGAGTTAAACTAAGAGACATATGCAATGTGATATATCATGTGAAAAAAGATTAAAGAAAAAGAAAGAAAAAGTTAGCTCGTATTTTCGTAAGTTAAGTCTTCCGCTGTTTCTGTTTAGTATCATATGTATGTTAATTGAACCGGCTCGAGACGAGGATGTTACAATAATACCCGTGCTCTCTTCTCTTTTATTATCTTCGTCTCTTTGTCTCCTCCTACATTTTCCTTTTGTTCCCTTCACTTTCTTGTGCAAGAATCATTTCGGAGGAAAAGCTTTTGAGATCAAGTTCTGAAAAAATTGATTTGAGGTCTCTGGAAAATTGAACATTAAATTATCAACTTTGTGTTCTATCCAAATTATACGATGAAGTATCCTAAAATTCCCCTTTAGCTTCCAATGGAACCCGATGCACACCCCTCATAGTCCACCTAATCAATACCACATTTTAAGGCTGCCATATTCTGTATACATTCAGAGCAATGTCAATAAACAAAATTTTACCATGAAACCTCAATGCTTAGAAGATTAATTTGTACTTTTCAATACCAGAAGTATCCCGTCAGCTATCTCCTATGGATTTTCACTGTTTCTCTTTCAAGGTGAAATTCAAAAGAAAACATTGGAAGGAAACAAAATCAAGATGAATACTTTTGGTAGCATCACATCAATGTTGGATGATTGTGTAAAAATTTTAGAGTAAATACCTCTTTTCGTCCCTGGCAATTTTTACTAGGCATATTTTAGTCCCGAACAATAAAAAAGACTCATTTTAGTCCCTAATATTTGAAAAAAATGGTCACGTTTGTCCTTCTGTTAGTTGGCATCTGACGGCCCAACTAACGGAGCACACGTGGATCGTTACTTTGCTGAGTCACCGTTAAGTATGTCAGCGTGGAAGTAATACGACGTCGTTTTGAACATGTCTTATGTCTTGTTAGAGTTTTGGACAGCTGACCCTAACATCGAAGGCCCTATTTGGTCCCTGACAAATTTATCGAGACCCTATTCGGTCCTTAGCATTAAAAAAAATGCACATGAACGGTTTGTGGTTGGTGGTAGCAGATATACCAGGACCATTGGATTAAGCAACTTATAACTAATATTTGAAAGTCCAAAGCTGAGAAGAATAGTCATCACAATCCCTGAAGATTAAGTAAATAGGGCATAGCAGATATACCAGGACCTGCAACCATCAAAAGAATACAATAAGCTTTTCATTGTTACATCATACATGCTGAAATAACTCAAGTAACAACTAAGTATTACTAGGATTAAAACCCAAATCTAAACAGGGGAAAATAACGAACTATAAAAGTGGAAAGATTAGAAATCAATAAGTGATTGTTAGAATCATAGCTTTAATCCAGTATGAATTCTGAAACAGGTATAAGAGTTCAGTAACATATCATTATGCTGGAACCCAACAAGTGGAAGCATACAAAATGCGGCCCTTCCAACCTTGAAGCATCCAGTTGTTATCTTCATCAAAGACAAAATCTCTATGGTGCTGGTACCATTCTCTTAACTTATCCCTAAATTTGGACATTAGCTCCTTATCCAGTGGGAGCTGCCTAAAACCAGCCCTTCAATTCCTACCCTGCCATTGTTTGTATGTCTCGGGCCTCTCAACCCTCTCAAAACCTTCACGTGCTACAACATTCATAATCTCTCGGCCCATAAACTCTTTCTCAATCATCAACCTCCATTCATTGTCACGGGATATGAGAGTATCATACATATCATAAGCAGCAGAATAATGGAATAGTGCCTCCCTGAAGCGTGTGACAAAGAAAGGGGCATTGTAAGATCCATTTATTATGGATTGAACAAAAATATCTGACCTTGCTGCGTAATAGCTACCTTGTTTGTTTTCTTGGGCATGAGATGGGGGCAGGGGTTTTCATCTATTATCTAGGCAGGCATAATGTAAATCACTCAACTATGAATTGTCTACTGGGTTTTTGAAGTGTTAGATTCCTTGAAAGGAGTTTTGGAGGCATATATTTATCAATAGTCTACTTTATGGTTGAATTCCTCAATTAGGGTTATAAAAATGGTTATTCTGTTTCATCACAAAAAAGTTTGGAGTCTGGGTAGGTGGGAGAGAAGGAGGAGAAATGCCAAGTAAGAGTCAAAGACAAATGACAATTTGAATATAAACGGGTCATGATAGCCTTGCAGTGTTCATGTCCATTTATTTAGTGTTAAAGATTAAATAGGGTCTCGATAAATTTGTCAGAGACCAAATAGGTCTTTTGATGCTAAGGTCAGCTATCCAAAACTTCAACAAGATATAAGGCATGTTCAAAACGACGTCGTATTACTTCCACTCTGACATATTTAATCAAGACATAAGGTGTGTTCAAATCCTCGTTGCATGTGCTCGTTACGTGTGGGGTTGGGAAGGAGACCCGGCTGAGCTCGTCGACCGGGAGTTGAACCGGTTCAAACGGGTCGAGCCGGTAAAGAAGCGCAGCCACTACGACAGGAAGAACGATAGCAAAGAACGGTGTTAAAAGCCATGACCTCTTTGATGTTGCCGTGTTCTCAAAATCGTGTGGTTAAGCCGAGTCGGACATTCGATGTAATTGGGGGTAAACTGTAAGCTTTTAGTGTTGTCTAGTTTCACGCTTCAAGGATAAGGAGAGAGTTGCTATATACAATCTGATTCGAAGGACATAGTTTTGAGCGTGTTATATTCCATTACTATATAACCAATGCTTATCTACAATCTGATTTAAAGGACAGAAGTTGTTGCGTACTTTTAATTTTTAATAATATCTATTACAGATGATATATAATTATAATATGTCTCTTCAATTACTTTAGTTGATATGAAAAATGAAAAAAAAATATATAATTACGTAATACATAATATAAAAACAATTAAAAAAATACTTAACCCTAATTTTATACTACATTACAATATAATATAGGGCAATTATTTTCTCCAACAATCTTATATCACATACATAAAAACATGCCTGTATTATATATATATATATATATATATATATATATATATATATAATTTCCCTATATTATCTTTAACTTGTGAGCTCTATTTTATTGTTAGTGCTACAAAAAATTTTGCTCTTATTAAGTGAAAGAAATATTGCCCTATAATATAATGAAATAATTGAAAAGGACAAAGTTTAAAAATGAAAAAGAAAATAAAACAAAAAATATTAAGCAATTTTATATTTTATATTTTATATTTTTTTACGAATAGATGCATTAAATTGTAATTTCATTTTAATTAATTTTTAAACTCTCAATTTATAATACATTTTTTTATTAACCTGACATTAAACTCTTAATATAATTTATAATACATTTTTAAGAGAAATATAATAATCATGTTGCAGGAATGACACTATTCATTCCTACAATAAGGATCCGGTTTCATATTCTAACTTTTTTTTAAACATGGGACCCACACTTGATTTGTGTGTGCAGATAAAATAATTTTGTCATGTGACATGACAAAAAACGAACCCCATTTTTAAATGGGTTATATTTATCTCATTTTGTATGAGAGAAACAAATTTTCTACCCACAAGAAAAGAAATGGATCCCATCACTTTTTTTTTCTCTCCTCTTATTTATGGGTCTAACTTTTTTTTAGTACAACATGTGATAACAATTTTTCTATAAAATTATTTCCCGAAATCTTAACTATTTATATATATTAAATCTAAATTATTGATTCGTATTTTTTATTAAAATATATATTACCTTATTTTTTTTAAAAAAGGTATTCTGAAGTTAAAAAATCAAATATACAAAACTGTAGACTAGTATTTTTTTCGCTGGAACAAAAAAAAAATATTGGTGTAGGGAAAAAATTATCTCAAGTTTTCTATTTCGTATTTCTCATTTTTTAATTTAAGAAATTTTAAAAATAAGATAATATGTTTTTAAATAAAAAATATAACCTAATAGCTAGTGTGAATATAATAAGAATAAATAATTAACAATAATAATAAGGGATATGTTATTCTGCCTACTTTTATTTTGCCTACATTTGCCTACTCCTTTCAATATCGTTCGATTATAATCTCATCCAACGGTCAATATTTGCTATATAAAATAATCCCTTTTTTACCCTTTCTTTCTCCTCACTTCCTCCCACACCCTTTCTCTCTTCCTTTGCGATCAAGACAGAAAATAATGAGAAAATCGAAAGAAAAACCATCAATTAAAAAACCTCACTTATTTTGCCTATCCCTAGATAAAATATCTTCAAAATTAAAGGTGGCCAAAGAAAGAGTAACTAAAAATAATCCATATAATTCTATTTCATTCAGATCTAATAGTCCAACGCAAGTCTCATTTCCTCCTCTAGGAACCATTGTAAAAAATTAACAAAAATATTTGAAACATGTGATAACAAAGGAAAATCAAAACAACCTAACTAAAATCTTATCAGAAAATAATACAAAAGATTTACACTTATCAAGAATATTAGTTAACAACTCATATCAGCTAACCATCAAAAGAATAACAAATTAATCTATACAATCTTATCCCAATACTCCCCCTCTAGTTGGATCATGGAGGGAGGAGATGCCCAACTTGGACATTAAAAATTCAAACTGCTTCTTACCAAGAGCCTTAGTAAGAATGTCAGCTGGTTGTAAGGAGGTCTTGATATAAGCTGTAGAAATTGTTTTTGACATGAGATGCTCACGAACAAAATGGCAATCTAGCTCAATGTGTTTGGTGCGCTCATGGAAAACCGAATTTGAAGCTATGTGAAGAGCATATTGACTATCACAAAATAATTTCATGGATTGAGTATGATGAACACTAAGAGAATGAAGAAAAGATTTAAGCCATAGAAGCTCAGCTGTAGTACTTGCCATTGATCGGTATTCAGCTTCAGCGGAAGATCGAGAAACAGTATGTTGTTTCTTAGTTTTCCAGGAAATAAGAGAATTGCCAAGAATAACAAAATAACCTGTGACAGACCGTCTTGTAATAGGGCAGGTTGCCCAATCTGAATCACAAAAGGCTTTAAGTTGAAGGTCACAATCTGATTGAAGAAGAATCCCTTGTCCTGGATTTCTTTTAATATAACGAAGTACTCGGATGACTGCATCATAATGAGCTTGCTTCGGATGCTGCATGAACTGAGATAGAGAATGGACTGCATAGCTGAGCTCAGGACGGGTGATAGTAAGATATATTAACCTTCCTACAAGTCTTCTATATCGTGTAGGGTCTGAAAAAGCAGGACCATCATCTAGTGCTAACTTGACATTCTGCTCCATAGGAAAATCAACTGGTTTGCAACCAAGTAAACCACATTCTTTAAGAATATACAGCGCAAATTTTCGTTGGCATAAAAATAAACCAGTAGAGCTTCTTGCAAGTTCAATAACGAGGAAATATTTCAGCTTACCAAGATCCTTGATTTTAAACCAAGTGTGGAGATGTGATTTTACTTGAAGACAAATAGCAGAATTATTACTTGCTAAAATAATATCATCCACATAAACCAAAACCGCAACAAATTTATCACTAGTAGAATATGTAAAAAGTGTATAATCAGCTTTGGATTGTTGAAAACCAAAGGAAATAAATGAGAGGCAAAGCTTGGCAAACCAGTTTCTAGGTGATTGCTTCTAGGCGATTGCTTTAAACCGTAGAGGGATTTTTGAAGTTTACAAGCCTGACCTGGAGAGCTATTAGTGAATCCTAGAGGGAATTTCATGTAGACTTCTTCATTGAGATCACCATGAAGAAAAGCATTTTGAACGTCAAGTTGATGTAACTCTCAATCCTTTGCAACAGCCACAGATAAAAAAGTATGCACACTAACCATTTTTGCCACAGGTGCAAATGTTTCTGTATAGTCTTCTCCTTCAATCTGGTTATTGCCAGCAATGACTAAACGTGCTTTATAACGTTCAATGGAGCTATCAGATTTGTATTTTATGCAGAACACCCATTTGCAAGGAATAGCTTTCTTTCCAGGAGGCAAGTTAGTAATAACCCAAGTTGTATTAGCTTCCAATGCATCAATTTCGAGTTGCATAGCGACTTGTCACATTTTATTTTGCATGGCCTCCTTGAACGTAGTATGTTCAATATGTGCACCAACAACTGCAATAAATCTCTGATGCTGCGTAGAAAATTTATTGTTAGACAAAAATTGATCTATAGGATACGGTTTACCTGAGGCGACTGAAGGAGTGATGTTGGTAGAAGAGGGTGTAGTCGTGGAATTGCATTGATAGTCACTAAGATAGGCAGGAGCTTTATGTTGTCTTCGCGCACGTTGATTCGGTGCAACTACTGGCAACATGGCAGATACAGAGCTCCCCCTATCGTGAAAGGTAATAATAGGAGACAAATGAGAAGAATTAGCATCAGTATTCTCGGAAGAGGAAGGCACATTCACCGCTTTGGAAACTGCTGGGGATACCACTACCGCGTCGGAAGCTGAAGTCACCGCGTCAGAAGCTGCAGGAGATGCAACCACCGCCTCGGAAGCTGCTGAAGTTGAACTCACCACGTCAGAAACTGGTTCGGGTAAATTGGCATATGGTGGTTCATAAATTTCCGAATTTGCTTGCGGTATACTAGTTTGAGAAGAAGAAAGCCTGTTGTGTAGAGCAAAAGGAAATTTATCCTCATGAAAATTAACATCGCGAGAAATAAATACCTCATTTGATTCCAAATCAAAAAGCTCCCAACCCTTCTTATTGAACGGATAACCAAGGAGAATGCAGCGTTTCAATCTAGCAGCAAATTTGTCTGATGGTTTAGGCACTACAGTAGCATAACATAGACATCCAATAACTCGCAAGTGATCATATGATGGAGCTTTTCCATGAAGAACTTCAAAAGGAGTTTTGCCATCAAGGAGTTTTGTGGGAGTTCGATTTATGAGATGAGCAGCGTTGAGAATGCAATCACTCCAAAAATGAAAAGGCAGATTACCATCAAATCGTAGTGCACGAGCTACATTAAGAATGTGACGATGCTTTCTTTCCACTCGCCCATTTTGTTGGGGTGTGTAGGTACATGATTGCTTATGAAGAATACCAAAATCTGCCAATAAAGTTTGCATCATAGATGACATAAATTCACTTCCATTATCTGTTTGAATGCTTTTTACTGATGTTTGAAATTGAGTGGAAACCATGTTAAGAAAAAATCGAAAATGTGAATATGTTTCTCCTTTATTTTGCATTAAAAATACCCACACATTTTGACTGCAATCGTCCACAATAGTAAAAAAATATTTAGCACCAGTGAAGGAGACAGTAGCATAAAGACCCCAGAGATCATAGTGAATTAAATCAAAAACATGCAAGCTGCATTTTTTATTTATTGAAAATGGACTGCGAGCCTGTTTAGCTCTAGAACATACATCACAAAAACCAACATTATTCGAACTTGAAATAAAAGGAAGCAGTGAAAGATAATGTCGAGAAGGATGACCAAGTCTTTTATGCCACAAAGAGTAAGAATCCGAAATTTGTATTGCATTAGTGAAAATTGACGAATTCCTCAAGACATACACCCCTTCCCGCACATCACCCCATGCAATCGTTGTCCTCAAGTGTTGGTCCTGCAAGATGCAATTTTTGTCAGTAAAAATTACGTAGCATGTATTTGACTTTATTAACTGAGAGACTGAAATCAGGTTGCAGGTGAGAGATGGAACATATAGCACATTAGTTAGAACTAATGAAGAAGTTAATGAAACAGTGCCACTCTTTACTGCAGTTGTTTGATTTCCATTAGGCAAACCCACGGTACAAAGGGATATGGATCGAATATCAAGATAAAAAAGCAACGTTACCAATCATGTGTTGGGATGCACCACTATCAATAAACCATGAAATAGAAGTATGCGTGTTACCAGAAAGCTTGTCAGATGACTGTTTAGAAGAATCAACCAGAGCCAGCAATTGTTGAAGCACTTCCGGTGTAAGGCTCGGCAAAGAGGCAGTACCGGTTGTGGAATTTTCTAGTTAGGTGGTGATGGTGTGCGCAGCTTGGGCAGAAGAGGCAGCATGACTGCGTCCTCTGGTGTGACGTCCGCGACTACAAGTGTAAAAGGGAGAACGGGGATCAGTAATTTTGAAATTTTTGCTTGAAGCAGCCATGGTTCTGGCTAGCAAAGCAAGGAAGAAGAAAGGCCTAGATCTTTTGGCTCTGATACCATAACAATAATATTTGAAATATGTGACTTGATTAATTGAACAGCTAAAGGCTTGTTTAAATAAAGCCATGATACAAAGGAAAATCAAAACAACCTAACTAAAATCTTATCAGAAAATAATACAAAAGATTTACACTTATCAAAAATATTAGCTAATAACTCATATCAGCTAACAAACAAAAGAATAACAAATTAATCTAACAAATTAATCTATACAATCTTATCCGAATAAAAATGCAATATATCGTTCGATTAATAAATGCAAGATTAATTGCTCGATTAGTTTATGTATTTTCTCTTCAAATACAGAAAATAATAAGTTTGATGTTCTTATTAAAACACATACTCATTGATCAATATATCGCTATTGATTTTAATAGCACACTCGATTCTTATTAGCATGAGGGGACCATGAAATTCCTGAGAAGTTCTTTGAACCTACTGTATTGTCTCTCATCGGTTTTAACAGGAGCATTATCAAGGTCCTCAATTTCCTTCCTGCTCTTTACATTTCTTGCTATTGAAATCTAGTTTGTTCAAGTCATCTGCAATTCCCACATAACCATACAGAATATTCTCCACTTCATCTCCCTGATCGTATGTGTTTGAAGATATTTTGTTTATGGATGGGCAAAATAAGTGAGATTTTTTAATTGATGGTGGAATGTGTTTTTCGTTTGATTTTCTAGTTAGTTTCAGTCTTGGTCGCAGAGGAAGAGAGAAAGGGGAGGAGAGAGAAAAGGTGTGGGAGGAAGTGAAGAGAAAGAAAAGGAAAAAAAAAAGTTTATTTTATATCACAAATATTGACAGTTGAATGAGATTGTAATCGAACGATATTGAAAGAGGTAGGCAAAGGTAAGCAAAATAAGAATAGGCAGAATAACATATCCAAGTTTAAAAACCAACATGAAATCAAAATTAAAAGATTATAAACATAATATTTAAGGTTCTCTTCACTTTTTCCTTTTTAGAATTACATGTATGGGCGGAGACAGGCGTATTCTATAAGACTCCTAAATATAGCAAAGTGATAAATGGAACTTTTACATGAATCCCAATTTACGCCAACAACATGACGCTTGGCATAAACTTATAATTTGCTAGTACATCATAATCTTATGAGATGTTCTTTGTAGTTCAAATTGTGGGGAGAGCTGGATACTGCTCAATATCAAGACGTATAACAAAAGGGTAATAAATGGAGCCGCAATATATATGTTTACCTATTTTAATCCCACTAGTCAATGATAACTCGGGATCATAATAGTGTGCAGTTGGTTTTCCTTCCAAATCGACGGCTATAACTCCTCCATTCTTCGACAAAGGTAGACTCACTACATACTTTGTAACCATCGCTATAGCCTTCCGAATGAAAGGGTATCTAATTATGAAATCCAAATCAGGTGTAAAGGCCTGCCAGTAATGCACAAAAACAACATTCATGAGTAAACAAGACAGAAAGATCCAGCACTTTCCTTTTTCTTTTGGAGAATGACAGTTTAGTGTAATTAATTTCATAAATAATATTCCCTAAGCCCTTGGTTTTGTATTTACCTTTTCAAAAATAATAATTTGTACATGATTTTCTTTCCTCGGTTACAAAATTGAATGTTAATCCATTAATTGATATATAGATAAATAATGAAGTTGAGGGCTACGTTACCGTGGCTATTCCAATCCAATACTTCCCTTGTCCATCATAATGAATGTTATCAGGCATGCCAGGTAGGTCACAGAATTTTTCTATACTTCCTTTTTTAGAGCCCTGTATGTAATATTTCTTGCACTTCATCCTGCACAATCAGAGCAAACTGAAATAAGTCAAACAACTTTCAGAATTCTGCAAGCGGTTTGTACTTAAGTTCGTATTCAAATAACCTTTACTTAATAAGTTAAGTGCCTTAATTTGACAGAGATGGTTGATAAGAGTATGTACAAAATTTAATTTGATTTCCTCTTATCCAATAGCAAGTAACTTACAGGACAGTTTCACAGAAGACCACAAAATGTTGATCTGGTGAGACTGCAACTCCGTTGGGAAAGTAGAGGTCGCGAGCAAGCAGGGTTGTGTTTTTTGTTGCTGGATTATAGCTCAAGAATCTACCATTTGGCTTGCCTTCCAAGATGTCCAAGAGGGCCTCCTTTATTGAGTATTTGTATGAAGCATCAGTGAAATAAATAGTGCCATCGTGTGCTACATCAACACCATCTGTTAACTTGAATTTTAAGCCCTCAACCTCGTCCACAAGCATCTCAACCTCCTTTTCTCTTGTCACTCTCAGCAGTCCCTGCATCATTAAGTGGATACTAGAGTGCTCACAAACCATAATCAGGGTAATTTTGTGGTACACAAGAATAAGAAAAAATAACAATCAGGGTAATTTTGTGGTACACAAGAATAAGAAAAAATAACAATCAAATTAAATCAATGAAAAATGAATTTAAACTCCCATCTTCAAGAAAGTGGTAATGTCAAAAACTAAAAAGATTGGTCTTAGTCTCACAAATAAATTCTTCCCATCATAAAAATGAGCTTAGATAAAATTGAATCTGAAACATTTTGTTACGATTCAGATCCAAAGTATCGGAAACATAAGGTTTTGATATAAAGTTTATATAGACTTTGGGTTCTCTTACTTTACAAGCTAGCTTTTTGGGTGAGATTCTCCCAAGATTTGTATCACAATTTCTGAAAACACTCAGATTTTGCATAATCTCTTTACACGGTCGTTCACCAATCATTTCCCGGAGCATATTTGTATAGACAGTAAAGTAAAAATAATTCGAAGGTTTTCATTGTTAACAATAGGCTTAGTTCCAGTCTTGATCTATTTGGTTTACTAATATGCATATTTCTTTTATGCATTCCTATCGAATTTCTGCACTATGCTGGTGCTACCTCACAAAAGAAAATAATTACATATGAATAGAATTCTAGAAAATAATTATTTGAATGAATAAGAAGAGAATGATCTTCATTGCATGTAAAATTGTTCATACATCATATTTGTCGCACATACACAATATTTATACCATTTATCATGTGTGCGTTTGATTTGCTAAAAGTAAAGCACAACACATTACATATATATATAAAAAAGTATTTTGTTTGATTGTTCAAATCCGTTAGTTCTAAAAAATCACAATTTAAGAAACAAATCAAATTTCTAAATTTTTGCTATCCACCGGATACAAACTCTTGTCAACACCAGGTAGAGAAAAAGAAAAAGAAAACCACTAATCCCTACCCCTTCATTATCCAAACTTCATTGCATGCAAAACAATACAACACAAAGAGTATTGAATAAATCTTACATTATTTTGTGGAAGAAAATGTTTGATATCCTAAAGAACACAACTTTGTGTTGAAAAAATTGCCTTTTGTGTATATTTAATGAATTTTTATATTATTCGTAACAGGAGCTGTTTATGACAAATGTTATTTTCTTCAAAGGACCCGAGATAAGTTATTTTTTATGAGTTCAAAATTATGTCGTGAAAATTAAGATATTTTTATAATTTTAATATATTGTAGGATTATATTAGTCTTTATTATTATAACTTTTTAATCTTATACTCCTAAAACAATATTATTTTGAAATCACCAAAAAAAAAACAATATTATTTTCTTGTACTGTACATAATACTTATCTCTAAGCTTAGGAGCTAAGTATTCACGGCTAATGAAAGTGACTCACCTTATCCGCGTCAGCAACTATGAGTGCACCATGTTGGTCAAAAGATAGCCCAAGCGGTCTTCCCCCGGTGTTGACCCAATCTTCAACCACCGAATCAGCCACCGATGACTCATTCAACGCGACTCGTTTGATCCATCCATCTTCACACCCCGTGTAAATGACACGCGCCGCAGAATCGTAAGCCAAGTCTTCAGGTCCCGCCACGTGTCCCTCTGCCACAGCTTCAGATCCTCGTTGCATGTGCTCGTTACGTGCGGGGGCTGAGAAGGAGACCCGGCTGAGCTCGTCGACTGGGAGTTGAACCGGTTCGAACGGGTCGAGCCGGTAAAGAAGCGCAGCCACTGCGACAGGAAGAACGATAGCAAAGAACGGTGTTAAAAGCCATGACCTTCTTGATGTTGTCGTGTTTGTACTCTCAAAATCGTGTGGTGAACCTGAGTCGGACATTCGAGGTAGTTGGCGGTAATCTGTAAGCTTTCACTGTTGTCTGTTGGCTAGTTTCACGCTTCACGGATAAGCGGAGTGATGCTATTGCTACTTACAATCTAGTATTTGTAAATTTATATAAGGTAAATGTGATGTAATAATGTAAATATTATATACTGTAATAATTACAAAAGGACAAAGTTTTGAAAGTTACTTTTAATTTCGTTTTAATTAATTTTCGAAGTCTCGATTTATAATACATCTTTCTACTAACATGACGTCAAATTTTAACCATTTATATTTATATTGTCTAAATTATTGATTCATATTTTTTATTAAAATTTATATTACATTATTTTTTAAATTTCTTAAGTTAAAAAATACAGAAATACAAAACTTGAGACATCGCCTTTTTTTTTCTCTGGAACAAAAAAAATTAATATTTTAATTTTTGAATTTTGTACTTGTATTTTTTTAATTTCAGAATTTTAAAAAAATAAGATAATATAGTTTTAAATAAAACATTTAAACTAATAGTGTGAATATAATAAGAATAAATAATTAGGATTAGTTCAATAATGGTAAATTAACCCTCTAAGTTAACGAAAAGATATACTATAACAATAGTTAAACTTTACAAACCAATATGAAATCAAAAATTAAAGGATTATATATAAAACATAATATTTAAGGTGGTTTCTCTTCACTTTTTTCTTTTTCAAACTACATGTTTGGACGGAGACAGAGAGGCGTCTTTTATAACACCTCTAACTAGTTAAGAAAATTTAAAGTATAACCAAATAGCGGAAAGTTTTTCTACACAATTAATCTAAAACGCATACACACGATATGGTAAGTCCACAAAGAAATAAACAATTTAGAACTCTGCATTACATTAGGAGCGTTGGTACCCTTTTCGAAGCATCAAAAGCTACCTATCTATTTACCTGTATACATCGTGCCATAACAGTGACTCAATATATAAATCTCCACGTGACATCATACATTAGTAAATAATTCATCATGGGTAGCAAGGCGAGATAGAACTCACGAATCACGGTATAGTCTAATCACGACAACCACGTCCTTCTTTTCACTTGAAGACAGTAGTACATCGTCCTCACCATGGATCAGAAAAGCACGCTAAACTTTTTTTTTTTTTGAGTTACCCAACCCTAATTATCTCTTTGAGACGAGTTGGCTCCCTCCGGTATTTCCACGAGCTTCGACTCTTTGAGCCGGCTACGAGACTAATCCGAGTGCGGGGGAACAGTGATGGCTAAAGGTTCAGCTCCCTCCCCAAGAATGCATTCAGCGGGAATCGAACACATATTCAACCCCACTAACTCAGCGCCAAGTTACCAACTGAGCTGCACCCATTGGGTCCAAGCACGCTAAACCTCTTTTATTTCGTAAGTGAAATATATATGGGCAATATTATTAGAGGAAGAATATTCTTATTATCAAAATTTTCTACTACTAATTTACTATCTATCTAATCATCATTGTATCAACATTTATTCTTTTTTCAAAAAAATTTTAGCATTCTCTCTCTTTGATTCAATGGTAATTAGATAAGTAGTAAGTTAGTAGTAGAAAATTTTGGTAGTAAAAATATCATTGCTCGTATTATTATCAAGCAAATGGAGAGAATTTTTGTTTGCTGCACACTCATCGATCATCGCACTGTTCTTTCTATTTTTTTCTTTCTCCTCATGCATATAAAAAAATTTATATGGATGATCATATAAAAAACAAATAAAAAGAAAAATATAAGCCTTATATATTTTTATATATATGTAAAAAATAAAATTATCTTCTATAACATGATGAGAAACAGTAATCCATATATATGAGTTTATTATTTTTCCTGCCATAAGATATAAAATAATCTTCAACAATCACAAAATTATGTCGTTTTGAGGGTTGAAAAAATTAATGAACAGAATTTTATTAAAATTTATATAACAAAGAAACAAACAAAATTTCTAAAATATCCTTCATTAACTCTCTCAAAATCTCAAAGCCAAATAGTTTTGTGAATGCTAAGAATATGTCATCTCCCATGGTAGAAGAAACATTTTCATTTATATATATATATATATATATATATATATATATATATATATGTATGAGGTAGGATCATTTGACATCAGTGTCAAATTTGAAGTTTGACACCTCATCTGAGAGCCGTTGGATAAAAAAAGATCAATGGTACCATATGCTTACAAATCAAAGTCGTTGATCTTTTTTAATCTAACGGCTCTCAGATGAGGTGGCAAACTTCAAATTTGACACCAGTGTCAAAGGATCCTACCTATATATATATATATATATATATATATATATATATATATATATATATATATATATATGAAAATATTACTCTTATTTTACATGAGATAATTATCTCATGTTCTCTCACTTCAAAAATTGCACTCCCTCTTTTTTCTTTCTTTCTTTTTTTTGTTTTTTTATGGTGGGCCCCACTTGAATTCTCTCTATAGCATGAGAGAACTAGTCTCATGTAACATGAAATAATATTCCCTATATATAACCATTTTTCCCCTCATTAATAAATTAATAATCATTTTGTCACTTACCCAGAACTATCTACCAACATGTCCCTCTTTAATCGATTAACTTGAATATTTAATCGATTAAATGGTCAAAATAGGCAAAAATGGTTGACTCGAGATTTAATCGATTAACTTGAATATTTAATTGATTAAAACTTATATTTAATCGATTAAATATCACAAATGAACGTGAAAACATTAATTGAATGAGACAAACGAGAAAAACTCGCTACGTTCAAAGGGGATGATTAAGGTTTAGTTTACTATAATGATTAAGTTTTGGCTGCCCCAAGTGTTCGTTTGAAATATGTCTTACTTGCTGTGAAGAAATACGAAATGGAAGTATTTCACCCCGGCTTGAACTGAAGTTTGAATATGTTAATCAGGGCAGTGAATACATGCATGGTGGTCATCCTCAACCAGTATATTGTGATTTAGGGACTTTAGAGGGGTTGTGGAAGTATTAGATGGAAGTATAATGATTAAATTTAGGTACTATTGACATATATACTGATTGGAATGCTAATAGTGATGGAAGTATTAGATGTGCTCCAAAAGAAATGAGGGGTTGTGGTGACTATGTATTGGAGCTGAAGTCCATACTTCCAAATGGATGGATTTCTAAGTTGGAAGCCAAAATTCGTGACATGCTGAAGAATTTTTGCAAAATTGAGCACAAAACTCTTCAGAAAGAAGCAATATTAAGCAGCAAATCTATGATAAGAGCTTCTTTTAGAGATGACACGAATGATAATAACATATATTGTCCAGTATCAAGTGACTTGTCAGAAGAAGGGTTATTTCTCTTCCAACAGTATTGGATTAAAGGTGAACCAATCATAGTTCGGGATGTTCTTAAACAAGGGACAGGTCTGAGTTGGGAGCCAAAGGTCACTTGGCGAGCATTATGTGAAAATTTGGATTCAGGGAACAGCTCAAATGCGTTAATAAATCAAGATTGGTTCTCGTTACGCAGTGAACCAACGAGTTTTCCTTGTTTGTCTCATTCAATCAATGTTTTCACGCTCATTTGGTATATTTAATCGATTAACTATAAGTTTTAATCGATTAAATATCTCTCTTAATCGATTAAAGAGGGATATTTAATCGATTAAATCTCGAGTCAATCATTTTTATCTGTTTTGACCATTTAATCGATTAAATATTCAAGTTAATCGATTAAAGAGGGGAAAATTGGTGGATAGTTTTGAATAAGGAGCAAAATGGTTATTAATTAATTAATAAAAGGTAAAAGGGTCAAAAAGGCTCGATATTTCTGCTGCATTTTTTTCTTTTCTTTTTATTTTAAACATAGTGGACCCCACATTTATTGTCTCTATAGCATGACAAGAGAATTGTCCTACAACATGACATTTGTTTTTCCTATATATATGGCTTTAATGTTTCTAAAGTGAATGTGGATAAGTTATTTACATTCGCTGCTAAAACGACGTCGTTTTGAGTTGAAAAATTAAAAAATTATAATAAAAAAGACTATTATAACCCTGAAATAAATTATAATTACAAAGATACCTTGATTTCCGCCTGGAAACGACGTCATTTTGGGCTCAATGTAGATAACTTATCTACATTGACTGTAGCAAAAGCGAACCCTATATATATATATAAAAGTCAAAATCTTCTTATACCGGTATAAGATTAATAAATTTTATATTCAATTTTAAGAATTAATTTTTGCATATATGATGGTTATAATTTATTGAAAATTAATAATGAATTAATGAAAATAATAATATTAATTACAATCGTTTAATGGACGGAAATCAACAGATAAAATTGAATGTAAGGTTTATTATTCTTACACAAATAATAATTGATCTTATCCCTATATATATATATATATATATATATATATATATATATATATATATATATATATATATATATATATATAGAAATATATTTGTCCTTTTAAAGAGCGGTCATTTTAGTTAAAACTAATATTCTTTATTTAAAATTTAAAGTAAAAAAACCACCCACTTTCTCTCCCCGATGATTTTCATTGTATATCTCTTTCTTTTACTTAAAAGGACACAATTTTATATCCTTTAAAAGGATAAGCACCAAACCCTATATATATATATATACATATATATATATATATATATATATATATATATATATATACATATATATATATACATATATATGGGAAAATATTTTCTCCTTTTAAAGGAGAAATTTTTTCTCCTACTAATGACTCATGGCATAAGTGGGTCCCACCTTGAATTTTTTTTTGTCAACTATTTTGTATACCTCACTTATACCATACTAGTAGGAAAAAAAATTAACTTTTAAAAGGAGAAAATAATTGCCATATATATATATATATATATATATATATATATATATATATATATATAGGCAATATTTATCTCAAGCTACTGGAGATAGAAAATTGTTCCTACACACTCAACCAAAAATGGGATCCACCGGGAGAGAGAGAGAGAGAGAGAGAAAAAAAAGATTAGCTCCATTATCGATGTGAGTTTAGGAGAAAATTTCATTTTCCTATTACTTGAAAGTATATTTTATATATATATATATGATGATATTTCTCTGAGGATCTTTTGTTTACCTGGAAAAAAATTTGAGGATCTTATCCAGCTGTAATGAATTCAAGAAAAGTACAATTTTTTTATACATTGATCATTATGATATATATAATTATTCATCATTGAAATCATATTTTTATACATTCACTTCAACATACCTTGTTGGTCTTGGCCATTTTATTTTTAATCAAGTCATAAAATCTTTGCTTGAGTATATGATTTGAGCTAAAAACATCGTATGGGTTTCATTTTTTCGTAAGATTTTCGTGTGTGGCTGTGTTTGAAAAAAGAGAATGGAGAGATAAGACGTGTGTCTCTTCCCATATGCAGCATAATTCATAAGAAAATTAAGGTAGAGTGAAGATAAATTATCTGCCAAGTCTCATAAATGTGTTTATCTTAGTTATCTTCGCTCATAAAATGGTTGTCCTGGTCGACCCAATCGATTAGCCCAATATAGCAGGCCCAGTGCCAAGGTCTAAGCCATCTATGCCCCACCAACCTTGCTGCCCCAACACTGCCTTCCCTATTGGCACACAATAGGTTTCCCAACATGGGACACTAGAATGTCTTATTTGGAATGCTCTCTCATCCCCTTTGTCTTCACAGGCACCCCAAGTGTCTCCCGCTTTATCCTTTCCCCACTCAGCAGCTGCTCTCAACACTGCAGCAGCTGCAACGCGCTTTGTCTCAGTAAGGCAAGGCTGAAATGGCTCTTCCATATGGTAGTTGACCAAACTCACTCCACCACAGAGGTAAATGGCTTAAGCCTAACTATAAATACCCTATTTCTGCACCACAAGGGGGGCATATCACTAACTTATGAGATGTTACTGTGTACTTTAGAGAGCCATTGCAACCACTAAACACCATTTTCCCTTTGTCATACACATCATTTGGGACCGGGACCTTCCTGCATACCCTTTATCTATATTATTGCTACCAAAGAAACCTTATTGTGATTGCAACATCCTTCTAGGTTACATATTTGACTCTCTTGCCTTACTAACGATTCATTGGCGCCGTCTGTGGGAAAAGGTAAACTCTGATTCCCATCATTTTACCGGAAGTTCTCTAAGAAAGTTAGAAACTCCATTTTCCCCTACTTTTGCCACCATCACGATGGTCCTCACCAGGAGAACAACTCAGCCCCGGGAAACCACTCCAGATGGTCATGCCACACCATACATTCAGACTTCGCACCTTCAGCTCAATCAGCACCAGCTCTTCGAGTCCCTCCAACTGCAATCCAACCAACCATATCCCAGATGCTGTTAAATCGACCGTGGCCATTTCTGTTGTTTTAGATCCTATAACACCTCACATATTTAAAATACAATATTAAAGATTTAATTGTGGGTTAGAAGGTTTAATTAGTGGAGATCCTGAGTTTTAGGTCAAAATACACACGAGGGTAAAATAGTAATTTGACAAATATGTAACCTTAATATATGAAATGGTAAAATTATACCTTATTTGATGAAAATAATACTCGAAATGGATTTTAGAATGAAATTTGGAGTGGATAGGCAATTTTCTGAAAAATTGATGAATAGTGATTTTTACCGGATAAAATATTGTCGTACAATTCTACCGGTTAATTCATAAATGAGATTACTGCTCTATGATTGGATATATGATGAAATAGGTATTTAGAATCAAGAAAAATGATTAGTAAAAATATTCGGCGAATTCTGATGGTTTGGGAGGTGTTAGTATATGGATGTCCTAGAGACAATCTTTTGATTAGATTAGAACATAAGTGGACTTTGTATTGTCGCAAATAAATAAAAGCATTCTTTATCCTGTTTCATATTTTGTCTCGATATTACTGTTAATATTATATATGAGTAACTGGATAAACCCCTTGGAATAAAATAGGTATCTCTTGAGTATCTGTGATGAGATCACGATCATGAGGATTCAAGGATACTGGATGTTTATTCCTAATTTTATGTTCCTAGTCTAGGGACACTGAGAATGGGGATCAGTGATCTCGGGTAAGACTAGCACAACTTATCTACTTGTATACGGATGCAAGGTAAAAACCTCATGAGCTACAGATATGGAGATGTCTTAGCTAAAATCGTGGGTGGACCTATAAGGGTATAGCTCGCACTGAACAGACCCACAAAATAGACTCTTTGAGGAAATCTCACAGAGAGTATCATTAGAGTAGTCTCTTTATATTTGGGTATGTCTTTCCTTAGACCAGAAGTTATTACCTAGACTGTGTTCTAGAAGGCATGCTTTGACTGTATACCTCGTCTGCCTGAAACATGGAGACTCATAGGTATACTGTTGGGCTTGTCCTGAAAGAGCACAGGGCTAGGGTGATAAGCTGAAGGAATTCGTCAAATCTCTGTGAGAGATTAGGTTATCTGTAAACCGGAGAAATCGGGATGACATTTACAGGGACTCAGGAATCTATGCATAGTACAAGAGATCATGAGATGATCTGCCTTTAGAGTCAGTAAATTGAAGATTCCCTATTTCGAATAAAGCTTACCCTAAACCGCAAGGGTTGATACGTTTCCTTACCCTAGGTTTTATGGGAAGGTAACCGAGACGAAAGGAAATACGTACGGCAACCAAATATGTGTAATAGGATGATCAAGTCATTAATCTAACTAGTTCTGGTGCAACAAAGCATTGCTAGTGCTCTGTGTTGTCATTAGATGGGTTGTGGGCTTATTGGGCCCAAACCCATTTATGTCAGTGGCTATGTTGGACCTAATGGGTCACACACTAACACCTAATTGTCTAGATGAACTAGCATTAAAGGTATTGGGCCTAATAATGGTCGTTAGTCCAAGAAGTAGTTTGGAAGTCCACCTTGAGGGTGGAGGGCGCATGGATCACACAGTAATGGGCTTGGATAGTCCAAGACACTACTAATTAATTTAATTGGTTAAATTAATTATCAAAAATTTAAATTTTGGAATTTGAATTTTGAAATTTGAATTTTGAATTGGAAATTTGAAATTTGAAATTTGAATTTTGAATTCAAATTTTGAAATTTGAATTTTGAAATTTGAAATTTGAATTTTGAATTTGAATATTTGAATATTCGAATTTAAATATTTGAATTCAAATTTGAATTGGCTATGAAAAGTTGTTTCATAACAAAAGAATAAGATAAGATCTTGTTGGAACAAATCACTAGTATCAAGATGAGATCTTTTGGACATGATCCAAGAAGATTGGGGCGCTGATTTTGGCTATTGGTGAGTGTCATTTAGTCATCAAAATCAGCTCCAAAAGATACGGTCTGTTCAGAGAATATTTGAGCGAGTTGATTCAAGTTTGAATGCAACTACTCAAACGTATCTGGACTCCTTTTGGGATTGAATGGGGCGCACAGTATGAGTGGTCATGTGATGACCATCAGGTCAGAATCTTGATTAGATAAAGACCTTAGCTCATAAGGATTCAATGGAGAGGTTGTCGGGAGTTTTGAATTGCAACAACTCCTTTATCTCCTCATTTGTTGTGCGCCACTTTCAATGGAGAGGTTGTGGACATTGAAGATTGCCATAGCATTTTGGAGATATTTATACATGATTTATTGTATATGCTCATTTGATATTATGACTTAGTGTGTGAACATTGGTCTTGAATGAGATGTATTGTCATGCTTAGGGTTGTTCATGCTTTTGATATCCAAGTCATATGTTTATTATTTTGGTTATGTGGAAACATGTTGTAGAAGCATCAATGACTATGTAATAGTTTAATTTGTTAGTTGATGTAAATGTAATTGGATATATTGAGGAAATTGGCGTGTAATATTAATGTATGTGATGGAAGAGCTTTAGGCCTATTGTAGCTTAATATGGTAAATGTTGTTGAATGCATGAAAGTGGAAAAAGTGTATGAATTGGATAATGACTTGTGATTTAAGCAACTATGGATAATACATTGGATATTAACTAATGATAAGCAATGTGATTGATAATGAGGATTGTAAGTGCACCAAGGAATATTGATCCTTTGGATTAGGGATGTGCATGGGTCGAACCAAACCGAATTTTTTGAATAACCGAACCGAATTGGTTTAAATGGTTCGGTTTGAAAATGGTTCGGTTCGAAAGTGGTTCGGTTCGATGCGGAAGTGGTTCGGTTCGGTTGAAAACGGTTCAGTTTGGTTCGGTTCGGAACCGGTTCGGGTCGATCTTATTTTGAAAAAAAAAATTAAAATTTAAAAAATAAAGTTATAAAAATCGATTTGGTTTGGTTCGGAAACGGTTCGGAAACGGTTCGGTTCAGTTCAGAAACGGTTCGGTTCTTAAACTGGTTCAAAAAATCGGTTCGGTTGGTTCTAAAAATCGGTTCGGTTCATGAACTGGTTCTTTAAAAACTGGTTCAGTTCATGAACTGGATTTTAAAAACCGGTTATTTAAGGGCGGTTCGGTTCGATTCAATTTTTTGGTTATTTTACATACCCCTACTTTGGATACTACCCTATGGTCAATTATATACTCTTTTATTAAAATAGAGGATATGCTGTCAAAATTTCTAAGAAATAGCCAAATTTTACCTAATTTTGGGAGACCATATCTCCCTCCACAATTGTCCAATTATAGCGTGCCATATCTTATTTTAAATCTTAGGATGTTATCTATATTGTCATAAAATTTGGTGTCATTCGGAGTTGTATAATGCACTGTGTGTCAAAATGAGTGGAGAATGCCCAAAAGTGATATTTTGGGACTACTCTTGGGTTTCTCTTTCAAAAATTTGTATCTCCCTCATTTCTTACTGAAATTAGGCTTATGATATATCAAATTGAAGATCTAGGCTTCTTCTATACCATATAAAAATTTTAGAGCAATGAGATAAGTATAACTCCCTTAGTGATAGAAACTGTGAAGGATGTTTGGATCCCTACGCGTAGAGTGTTGACTGTTTTGAGGAATTAACTTACGGCGAGCGTATCGGGAGCCATAGAACTCCAATTGAGGCATGTGATACCTCGTTGGAAATTCAGAAGAGTCTAGTTTAACATATCAAAAGTTGGTTATAATATGTAGAGTGGATTATTTGCAGTTTAAATAAAATCGCGGGTACCCGATGTGGGAAAAATGTCATGTTGTGTATTTTTGTTTTGTTGATTTATGAGAACCACCTAACAACCTTAAATTCCTATTGTATGATGTTAAGCAATAATCATTATGTTTCTGCAATAATTTTGAGTTACAATCACTGTTTATAAAATGATTAATATGAATGTTTTAAAAATGCAAGATTTTTGTAGATGATATTAAAAAGTAAAAGTTTTCCCGTATTTTGAAATGACCCGCTGTGATTATAACTGTACTTAATATCATAATTGATGATAACATAATCGGATGCATACAGGGTGTTACAGACCCAGTTACCCTAATTATATGAATTTTAAATTAGAGGGTTATAATAATGACCTTATCGTCATAAATAGAATGAGGATGAAATTCTAAGAATTTTGATATCCATATTGAGGGTATTTTGCACAGATGAATTTTCATATGTTAATTTTGATTGCTGACGCAGCAACAGTCAGTAGAAAGCTCCAGTTAGCAAATTATAGTTAGAGAGCTAATCTAATGAAATAAACATCATGAATGAGGTTAGGATATGATTTGATGAAGATTGATACCCATATTGGAGTATTTTTGAAAAGTCACTTCTGCTGGGTATTTTGTACTGCTGTAGCAGCAGCCGGTAGAATCCTGAAACGGGAAAAAGATGAGAAAATTGAAATAAAGACCAATATATGCCTAACAAGTCATAATTAGACCAAAAATGTTAAAGTTAAGAAGATTATAAAATCCGGGTACAGTTAAGAACACCGATAAAGACTATAGTGCAATTAAACAACTGTTCGTGGATCTGTGATCGACTATTCAAATTTTTAAGTTATGAACATGATAATTAATTAAAATTAATGTTAAGTAATTAAAGTTAGAGTCTTGAGAGTTTTCGGGTAAAAATTTGATGACGGATCAGTTAAAAATTACACCAGGTCTCACTAAAGGACGGATGCCACTTAAGTGACATTGCACCCATAATTAGGGCACCTTCCCCCCATTTTTTTGATCAGATTTGCAGCTCTCATTTCTCCTTATCTCTCTAAATTTCAAATTTTGAAAACTCTCTCACTTCTGTCTAAGATCCCATCACCTAAATCTTTCCAAAACACAAAACTTCCTTCATCAAAGTTGTTCCTCTCACTCTCCTCTTCACCACCATACCATTTTTTTGGTGTGGAGCCAAAATTCCGTAGCCTTAGCTTCTTGGACAGCCATGGTTTGGTGAAGAAAGATGGCCATAGAGTTGTGTTTTTAAACTCTCTTGAAGAACCACACTTGTTCACTTGGTTCCTTTGATTTTGGGTAAGTTCTCTTGATTTTTTCATGAAAAACATCATCTTTTCCTCTTATGTTCTTGAGCTCTAACTCATGAGCATGTTCATGAAGGTTTGTTCTTGCTTAAAGGAGGGTTCTTGGTGGAAAAAAGTGGATCCTTGAGCTAAAGGAGGAACCTTGAAGATGTAAGCTTCCATGGAGCAAAATAACTCAAAAGTCTTCCCTTTTATGCCTTATGTGCCACGATTTTGTTTGTGTCATGAAGGAATATTGTTTAAAAAAAAAATTATGTCATGGTTTGATGATGATTCTTAAGTGTGTGTGTGTTTGGAACCATGGAATGATGGATTGGATGACTAAAGGTGCCAGCTTCGACCTTTGAGTGATGTTCATGTAAAAAGATGACTATGAACCCTAAAATAGACCATGAACATTTTACCCATATCATGTAAGGATAGGGTTTGATGATAAAAAATGTGATTAAGTTGTTAAGTGTGGAAAAATGATTAGAAAGATTAACTAGGTGGGTTAACTCTAAGTAAAACTCACTAATCATGATTAATAACGGCTATAAACCCTAATTAAAATAGCTCATCAAATCTGTCCATAAAGTATATAAGGGTTTAGTTGTGTTAAAATTAAGGAGATAAAGAATTAGGAGATTAATTAAGGGTAGAGATTAATTAACAAAAGTAATTAAGGATTTAACTCTAAAATTGGACTAAAGTAGGGTTTAGGTACACTAATTAAGTAATCAGTAAAATTTGAGTATCATGACATAATGGGACTAAGGAGATTTCATAATGTGACTTAATAATAGAAAAATCCAAGAATTAAAGTGAATTAGGATTTATAATAATAAATAATTAAGGTTTGTTAAGTAAACACATTTAGGGCTATATAATCAGTTTTTAGGCAAAATTGGAGAGAGCATATCTCCCTCCACAGAGATAATATAGGGCTGTTCCTTATATCAAATTGAAGCTTGAGATATTAGCTATGTGATGTCAAATTTGGGTACCAATTGAAGATGTATTCCATTATGTATGTTTGTTTGAGTGAGGATTGCCTAGGGAGGCCATGTGCAGGGGTTGTACATGGCTGCAACTTCCACGAATTATTTCTCCCTCAATTTTTACTCAAATTAGGCTCATAATATGTTGAATTAAAGCTAAAGGTGTCTAGTTTTCTGCATAAAACGTTGAGATTAATTAGTTTAGTAGATTGTCCAGAATCGCAGAAATGGTAAATGATGTTTAGGGCTATGTTCGGAGTTGGCAAACAGCTTTGTTTGTCCAAATTCAAATGGTGATAATCGGATCTAGAAAACTCCAAATTAGGCATGTAATACCTTGTTAGAAATCTAATTAAGTATAGATTAACATAATAAAAGATGAGAATTTTATAACAAGTGAGTTACGCATAGTAACTAGAAAACAGAAGCATGTACAGTTTTGGAAAAATCGTAAAAGTGATATTTAGGCTAAGTGGGCTTATCGGAACCCTTAGTAACTTATAATAATCATATATTTGGCTTGGATGAGTTGAAAATAATCTAATTTACCTAAGTGAGCCTTGCATGTGCTTCTAAGCTATGTAAGTAATTGAAGATTTAGGTGGCTTGTAATAATGCACTAAACTACGTAATTATGTAATAATTGGTCTAGACTTGTAATGGGCATATGAGTATGAAAAGTGGATTCATTAAATGATTAAGTCATGGATATGACTTAATATGTTATTAATGATGTGAATGGTTCCTACTCTAGTTGTGCCTAGAGAACCGTGCACTTGAGGATTTTGTTGGAGCATACGTATTATATTGGAGTGTGGGCTTGTGCTAAGCTCCCTGAGGTAAGCTTCTAGTTCTAGTTGACTCCTCTCTCTTGTGGCCCCACCATGATGGTGTGCATTATGGTTGTATTGTATGAAAATAAATGGTATGATGTATATGTGCATTCATTCACATTCATATAAATGTTATATGATCTTGATGTTATGATGATGCAATGATGATATATGTTATGAGGATCTTGGCCAGCAATTATGGTATGTAGGCTGCCTATGACTTGACTCTGGGGCCTGTATCATACAGAGGTTGTGTTGATTGTCTATGGCATGACCCTGGAAGTCACACAGGTGTAACTGTCTATGGCTTGACCCTGGAAGTTACACATGTGTAACCGTCTATGGCTTTGACCCTGGGGTTACACAAGAATGATATGATGATGCTATGTTTATGTTGTATGCTTGTATTATATGCTTTATATCTGACTTGTCATGCAGAAAGTGGGCTCAGGGGATTAGAGGATCCTCTATGAACCTTGAGCTTACTGAGATGTGGTTATCTCACCCCGTTTGGGGACATCATTTCAGGTACCCAGAGTAGTGGTGATGCTTCTAGGGGCAAGGCCCCTGTATTGGAGTAGTTGATGATGCAGCTGATAATTTTATGTTGTGATTAAACTTGATGTTGGCATGTAGACTTGTTACCATGGTTAATTATCTTATGGAGATTAATGTATGTATCTATTTAGGCTCATGATTGTATCCTTAGAGCCATGGATAATTTACTGATGCTTTTATACTTTGAATTAATATAGACTTGATGCATGTATTCAGTTAATTTGGGTATGAAGCCTTATTGTTTGTATTGACCCATTGAGGGGATTGCAGTCCGTGTGGGACTTGCAAGATATCTGTTTAAATTATTGTATCAATTAGGTTATCTGTATGTGTGGGACCATGTTTCCAGTTATCCAAAATACAGTTGTTATGCTGTCTGTGAGACTCCGTCATGAATGACACTTGATGTCATATCTTGAAGGTCAATGGCCACTAATACTGGCTAATGGGATTAATTAGTAGATGTATGTTTAGATTTACGCTTTTGCAGTATCTCAAGTGAACGTTTTTAGAAAGGTTTTCATAAAATGTTTTGAAAAAAGTTTATTCATATTTTCTTAAGATGATTTATTATTCTTTTAAAATAAAGTCTTCTGCTGTGTACGCTAAGTATCATAATAATAACAATCGGAGTACTACGGGGTGTTACATTTATGGTATCAGAGCAGTTTCACCGGGACGTTCACTGATTTATTGCTTAAGTGTTAACTAGCTATAGAGTGTTTCTTTGAGTGCTTTGATAATGCATATGTCATCACTGGGATGAGCGTAGCTAACTCATTCCGAGTGTAGTTATGTGCAGTAATCATGGCTCCTCAAAGAAGGACCCGTAGGGTAATTGAGGATCCATCACCAGATCCCGTAGCAGCTGCTCTAGCAGCTCTTCAGCAAACCTTGAATACTGCCAGGGAAGCTGATCCACAGAGGTTGGCTGTGGCCAGACAGAGAGAGAAAGAGTACATGAGGAAGACCAGTGAGGATCTCATGGCTAAGAACATATTAGCGAACGTGGAGATGATGAGACTATTTTGGCTGAGGTTCGAGTAGAACCTCCACACCTCCACTACCTCCACCACCGCCATCACCACAGCAGGACATACAGGAGTATTATAGGACCCGAGACAAGGATATTGCAGGCAAGAGTTTCCATGAAAAGACTACTCCCTGGAACGAGAAGAGAAGAGCTTGCAGGTGAAGCAGAACGGGAAAAAGTCTTAGAGAAATGGAAACTTTAAGAAGGAAAATGGAAGAGCTGAGAATGGGAAGACTCATACTTATGCTAAGTGTGGGAGGCCTCATTATGGTGTCTGCCGGATTGAGCAGAATGTATGCTACAATTGTTGTCAAGTAGGACATTTTGCTAAAGAGTGCCCGACGAAAAGGGGACAGTTTGCAACTATTCAGGCTGTTCCGATGTAGGCTATTCCGACTTCCACTACTATTTAGGAGCATCTAGTACCTCCAGTTGCACGAGTTTATGCTGTCACCCAGCAGGAAGAGGAAAAGTCTCCAAATATGATCTGAGGTACCATTTCCATGGATGGCCATGATTTTGATGCATTATTTGACTCAGGAGCCACCCACTCTTTTATTTTGGGTTTTGTTGCGAATGTTTTGAACTTACCTAGGTATGCATTTACGCCTCCTATGATAGTGAAAACTGCCACCGGAGACTTGATTTTCACTTCTTTGATGTGTAAGAAAGTCAAGTTCAATTATGAAGAGAAGGAATATGTGGTTGATCTGATTGTGCTTGAGGGTATGAATTTGCACATTATTCTGGGCATGGATTAGTTAGTCAAACATGGAGTTATGGTTGACTATTGTAGTAGGAAGATTTATTTCTCTGCTAAGAATGAGAAGAAGGACTCCCCATATTTATCAGTCTTGCAGATGATTAAGGCTCTAAATGCGGGAGATGCAGGATATATCATGTTAGGAAAATTGGTTGGTGTCTCTAAGGAGCCAACTTCTAGTATGTGACATTGAGGATGTATTTTCAGAAGAGATCCCACAGTTTCCACCAGAAAGGGAGATAGAATTCTCCATTGACCTAGTGCCTGATGTGAGGCCTATCTCATTGGCTCCATATCGGATGGCAGCAGTGGAGTTAGTAGAGTTGAAGAAGCAGTTAAAAGAATTGTCCCGCAAGAATTTTATCAGACCGAGTGTATCTCCTTGGGGTGTACCATCTCCTGGGGGTGCACCAGTTATCTTTGTGAAGAAGAAGGATGAGACTATGAGATTTTGCACTGATTATCGACAGTTAAACAAGGTGTCAGTAAAGAACAAGTACCCTCTACCACGCATTGATGATTTGTCGGATCAACTTAGAGGTGCTTCTGTGTTTTCGAAAATTGATCTTCGTTCCGGATATCACCAGATCCGGGTAAAGGCCGAGGATATTCTGAAGACGGCTTTCCGATCCAGATATGGGCACTATGAGTATCTAGTGATCCCATTTGGGCTTACTAATGCCTCGGCCGTGTTCATGAGTTATATGAACCGAATTTTCAAACCACATTTAGATTAGTTTGTTGTGGTATTCATTAATGATATTCTGATATACTCCAAGAGTAAAGAGGAGAATGCAGAGCATTTAAAGATAGTCTTACAGATTCTGAGAGAGCATCAGTTATATGCCAAACCGTCCAAGTATGACTTTTGGTTGCATGAGATCCAGTTTCTTGGACGCGTCATTTCATCTGCAGGAGTGGCTGTTGATCCGAGTAAAATAGAAGCGGTGTTGGATTGGGAGAGACCTAAGACTGTTACTGAAATCCAGAGTTTTCTGGGTTTAGCCGGATACTACAGGCGGTTTATCAATGGATTCTCCGGAATCGCCTTGCCGTTGACTAGGTTGACCCGAAAAGGGGTGCCATTTGCATGGACCATTGGGTGTGATATGAGCTTTCAAGAGTTGAAAGATAAGTTGACTACCACACCGGTTTTGATTTTTCCTGATCCAGAAAAGAGATTTGAGATTTATTGTGATGCATCCAAGTATGGATTAGGGTGCGTGTTGATGCTGAAACGAAAGGTAGTGGCCTATGCATCTAGACAGTTGAGACCACATGAGGAGAACTACCCTACTCATGATCTTGAGTTAGCGGCTGTGGTTTTTGCATTGAAAATATGGAGACACTTCTTGTATGGTTCGACCTTCACAGTTTTTAGTGACCACAAGAGCCTGAAGTACCTATTTGATCAAAATGAGCTTAATATGAATGAAAGGAGATGGATGGAATTTCTGAAGGATTATGAGTTTGAGCTTCAGTATCACCCTGGAAAGGCCAATGTGGTGGCTGATGCTTTGAGTAGGAAGACTACGAGTGTGGCTAGCATGATGATTACAGAGTATGAATTGATTGAGAAGTTCAGAGATTTGAGAATTTCTGTGACACCACTTGAGACTTCATATTTCATGACTACAGTTGAAGTCCAAAATTCATTAATGGAAAGAGTTAAAGCGGCCCAAGTGCTTGACGAAGGGATTCAAATGATGAAAGGGCAAGATTTTGTGTTTATCGATGCTTTTAATGTGAAATACTACAAAGATCGGTTAATTGTTCCAAAGGGGGCCAATGGTAGAAGAAGTGTTAACAGAGGGCCATATGGGTAAGTACACTATTCACCCATGTGCAACCTGTAACAGCCCGTTGTACACCGCTATTGTTAACATTAATTATGATATTAAGCGCAGTCACAATCACAACAATTCATTTATAAATATGCGAGTAAACTTTTTTCGTTTTATTACGCGAGTATTTAAAACAATAAAAAAGCGTAATAATTAAAAGTTGTGATCGTAATTGTAAAATCTTTGCGAAATAATTATTTAAACTATCTATATATCATAAAATACTTCTCTCAAGTCACTAAGGGTCCCCATAAACCCACTTAGCTAAAATCTCACTTTTACGTTTTCTACCTACCCGAACATGGTTCGGTAATTAAATTACTGCAGATAAACCGCATGACGCGCGCTCCTCATCTTTTAGTATGTTATTCTAAACTCAATTATCTTTCTAACGAACTATCGCACGAGTCATAAAGTTCTTGTTTGCTCCGGATATCACCGTTTGAACTTGGACAAGCAAATCTGCTAGCCAACCTCAAACTGGCTCCAAACAGCCTTCACTCTATCAATTATTCTGGAAAATAAACTTAATCAATTACTCTCAAATTTTTATACAGTATACTAGACACCTCAAGATTCAATTTAACATATCATGCACCTAATTTGAACTAGAAGCGAAGCGGGAATAAAATTCCCAAAAACTGCCAGAAACAGCCCCTGCACAGGTGCGTTCTGGACAGTCCCAACTCTCGGGCTTCCACAGGGCTGCGTGCAACCTAGAAAATTCCCCAATTTTAACACAAGTTAGAGGACACCTCAAGCTTTAAAACGGTGTATGGAAAGTCCCCATTGGACTTTTGTGGAGGGAGATATGCTCTCCCAAAGTTCACCTAAATTTTGCCAATTTTTAGAAATTTCGCCAGAGTTTCTTTTGTTTTTCAATTAAATCCCACCTTTTAAAGGTGTGTTATCTAACCTCAAATGTACCTAATAGACATGGGTGGCACACAAGGACCAGCAATGCCTTGGTGCTCTTACAACCCTTCACATTTTATATCAATTAGCTTACTTTTCAATTCAATCATCCCATTACAAAATCTTAAGTCATTTCAATCACATTAATTCCTTTGCATGCAATTATTTGACATAAAATATAAGTCAAATCCTAGAATAGGCCTATTTCCCTTTCATCATATAACATGCTTCAATATTACATCAAGTCTCCAATGAACATATTACAATTTACAACTTCAATTACAAATATTACAATGTAAGACCTCCAAAATGAAATGTAATAACATAAACTAAACTTAGACAAATATGACATGAACATCATGATACAATGCATGATCCTAACTCAATATGATGTTCAAGTCCGAAGTCTAGCCTAGGCCCCATGGCCCCAAAATGCAAAATAAACATAAGTCCTCGTGCTCAACCTATACGGGCCTCTTACCCCCCGCTCCAGTACCACAGCCACTACCTGAAATAAAGTTCCCAAAGCGGGATGAGATATACACATATATCTCAGTAACCCAGAGGTTCTGGAGAATACTCTGCTCAATGGCTCACTTCGATGCATATTAACAACATAATATAACATTTAAAAACGGGATAAAGCAAGGGATTTAGTGAAGCATAGGAAACAAAATACGATGAAGCTGGAATGGTCGATGCCAATACCACGCAAGATCCGGCCTAGTGGCCTCGGCACATAGCCTACGGTTTTCAAACCAAGGAGTGTTCCCAGAATTCAACCAAGGCACCCTCCATCCATATCCACCCGAGACTTCCTAGTGTGCTCCTCTTCAGATGACACACCACGACCCCAAGTCAACTGGAACTCCCTCATGGAGACCTATCCAGTTGAAGTCCATAACGCCCGAAGGCAACTGTCTACGGGTTAGAGACTCGGTACATCCTATGTACCACCATACATACAATATGCATGAACATGTTATACTACATTATTCACATACATTTCCTACCATTACCCTCAACAGGCATGGTGGAGCACACATGGGGATCAAACCCCAATACCAAGGGATTACCTGAATAATCTCCTTCTTACAGCTCTAATTTAATACGTTCCCGAGCTTGGTACAAATAGAAATGCCAAAATCCCTTTGGTCTGGGACCAAAGGTAACCCACCAAGCTCACGGTTCTGAATTCAATTCCGCGGGAGGCAACCTACAATGATCACACAAGCATCATCAATACAAGGTGAAATCCACAATATTCCAAAACACCAAAAATCTTCCTCTACACATGGTAGGTTCGGCCAACATAGGCTTAAATCCCAAAATATTTTCCTAAATTTTCTTTTTATTTTTCTTTAGCATCCTAAGGCTACCACAACACCATTGTAGGTGCCACTTTCCCTTGTACACCATCACAACCTCATTTTTCCAATTATTTCTTCTAGGTCCAAAAGCACTTCACATACACTTCAATTATTTTTCATTTAATTTTTCATGCATCAACTCATCACACAACACCTCTAAATACCATTTAACAACACAATACATCAATTGCATGATTTTACAACATCACACTCCAATTTCCCCAATATGGCCGAATTCTATCATGCTTCTCAACTAAGTTTATCCAATCCAATTCAACATTCCCACATATCATACAATCCTACTATTAACTCATATAAACACTCAATTACACAATCCTACAATACATCAATTTCACAAAGTCATGAAACCATAACCAAAATTTACTAAGTTAAAATCCCAAATTCACCAATAATTTTTATCACATCAATCACTATGAAACATCATTCTAAGCCACATTTGTGTAATGCACAATTTCAATTTGAGCTCTCTAACTACATCAATTACACAACTCATGCTCTAGGTTTTCCAAATTTAATTTCATGAATCAAGCCATAAAATGTGTTGAAATATACTCACAAGCTTGGCCTAGGACCCCTCCAAGTGATCCCCAAGCAATGGCTTGAACAAACGACTCCAAAATCACAAAAATCCTTCCAAATTTTGTGGCTGGTTTTGCCCCATTTCTCTCAAATGAGAGGGTTTCAAAGAAAACTAATCGGTGGGTTGTGTTCGGATGATGATTTCTAACAACTCTGCTCACAAACTTTTCTTGATTCGGGGTTGTATGGAAGGAGTTATGAGAGAAAGAAAATTTGGGAGCAAATCTCCCCTTCCATGGAAACAAGCACAGTTTTGGTGAGGGAGGAGGAGAGAGAGTGAGCTGATTTGGAGGTGAGGTCCAAGTGGCAAGGCCTACTTAAGTGAGGTGGGCCCACCACCACCTCACGCGATTTCAAACTAATTCGAATTTTCCTCTTATTCCGCTAAACGTTCATAATTTCCTAAACTAACTAGAAACTCTAATTTTTAACATTAACCATTGTCCTTTAATTGCCCTTGATCAGATGAACCCAGAGTTTTTCGGTCGTTCGGAGAAATCATAGTTTTAAACTGTTACGCGCGTTGTGGGCAAGATTCAATCAGCACGCTTTACGGTTCAACTGTACCGTAATATTTTTATCTGGTAAGAAACTTGCCTAACCACTCAATTTTTCGTTCTGAATCCATTTCTAGGGTTAGTTTTATCATTTAAGACCTCCTACTCAATTTTACTTTCCTAGGGTTACATGTTTGGCTAATTACCGTTTTACCCTTCCTATGTATTTTGGTCTTAATTTCAGGATTTTCACTAATCCTACCCTTTAATCCATATTTTCATATATAATATACGTTTTAGAATTACTAATGGCTAGCATGATGATTGCAGAGTATGAATTGATTGAGAAGTTCAGAGATTTGAGAATTTATGTGACACCACTTGAGACTTCAAATTTCATGACTACAGTTGAAGTTCGAAATTCATTAATGGAGAGAGTTCAAACGGCCCAAGTGCTTGACGAAGGGATTCAAATGATGAAAGGGCAAGATTTTGTGTTTATCGATGCTTCTAATGTGAAATACTATAAAGATCGGTTAATTGTTCCAGAGGGGCCAATGGCAGAAGAAGTGTTAACAGAGGGCCATATGGGTAAGTACACCATGCACCCAGGTGCAACCAAGATGTATCAAGATTTGAAACAGAATTTTTGGTGGTCAGGGATGAAGAAAGACATAGCCCAGTTTGTGAATAAGTGTCTTATTTGTCAGAAGGTGAAAATTAAGCATCAGAAGCCTTCTGGTTTGTTACAGCCATTAGATATTTCGGAGTAGAAGTGGACGAGTATATCCATAGACTTTGTTGTTGGATTAACTGGCTCTGCCTCCCAACTTGGCGAATCTACATGACGTCTTCCATGTGCGTTAGCTCCACAGATATATATCTGATGATTCACACATTGTACAACATGATGACACAGAGATTAAGAAGTATTTGAAGTTCGTTGTTGGACCTTTTAAGGTTCTTGCTCGAGATGAGAAACAACTTCGAAATAGAGTTATTCCCATGATCAAGATTCAATGGGAGGGATTGACACTTGAGGATGCCACATGGGAGCGGGAGGATGATATTCTCTGGCGTTATCCCGATTTTGATATCAGGTATGATCCGATTTTGAGGACAAAATCTTTTTAAAAGGTGTGGTGAATATAATAACCCAAATTATATGACTTTTAAATTAGAGGGTTATAATAAGGACCTTATGGTCATAAATAGAATGAGGATGAAATTCTAAGAATTTTGATATCCATATTGAGGGTATTTTTGCACAGATGAATTTTCATCTGTTAATTTTGATTGCTGACGCAGTAACAGTTAGTAGAAAGCTCCAAGTTAACAAATTATAGTTAGAGAGCTAATCTAATGTTATAAACATCATGAATGAGTTTAGGATATGATTTGATGAAGATTGATACCCATATTGGGGTATTTTTGAAAAGTCACTTCTGCTGAGTATTTTGTATTGCTGCAGCAGCAACCGGTAGAATCCCGAAACGGGAAAAAGATGACAAAATGGATATAAAGACAAATATATTCCTAACAAGTCATAATTAGACCAAAAATGTTAAAGTTAAGAAGATTATGAAATCCGGGTACAGTTAAGAACACTGGTAAAGACTACAGTGCAATTAAACAACTGTTAGTGGATCTGTGATCTACTAATCAAATTTTTAAGTTGTGAACATGATAATTAGATAAAATTAATGTTAAGTACTTAAAGTTAGAGTCTTGAGAGTTTTCGAGTAAAAATTTGACAACGGATCAGTTAAAAATTACACCGGGTCTCACTAAAGGACGAATGTCACTTAAGTGACATGACACCCCTAATTAGGGCACCTTCCCCCCATTTTTTTGATTAGATTTGCAGCCCCCATTTCTCCTTCTCTCTCTAAATTTCAAATTTTGAAAACTTTCTCACTTCTCTCTAAGATCCCATCACCTAAACATCTCCAAAACACAAAACTTCCCTCATCAAAGTTGTTCCTCTCACTTCCCTCTTCACCACCATACCATTTTTATGGTGTGGAGCCAAAATTTCCTAGCCTTATCTTCTTGGAAAGCCATGGTTTGGTGAAGAAAGATGGTCATGGAGTTGTGTTTTTAAACTCTCTTGAAGAACCACACTTGTTCACTTGGTTCCTTTGATTTTGGGTATGTTCTCTTGATTTTTTTCATGAAAAACCTCATCTTTTCCTCTTGCGTTCTTGAGCTCTAACTTATGAGCATGTTCATGAAGGTTTGTTTTTACTTAAAAGAGGGTTCTTGGTGGAAAAAGGTGGAGCCTTGAGCTAAAGGAGGAACCTTGAAGATGTAAGCTTCCAAGGAGCAAAATAACTAAAAAGTCTTCCCTTTTATGCCTTATGTGCCACGGTTTTATTTGTGTCATAAAGGAATATTGTTTAAAAAAAAATTTGTCATGGTTTGATGATGATTCTTAAGTGTGTGTGTGTGTGTGTGTTTGGAACCATGGAATGATGGATTGGATGACTAAAGGTGCCACCTTTGGACCTTTGAGTGATGTTCATGTAAAAAGATGACTATGAACCCTAAAATGGACCATGAACATTTAAGCCATATCATGTAAGGATAGGGTTTGATGACAAAAAAATGTGATTAAGTTGTTAAGTGTGGAGAATTGATTAGAAAGATTAACTAAGTGAGTTAACTCTAAGTAAAACTCACTAATCATGATTAATAACGGCTAAAAACCCTAATTAAAACAGCTCATCAAATCTGTCCATAAAGTATATAAGGGTTTAGTTGTGTTAAAATTAAGGAGATGAGGAATTAGGAGATTAATTAAGCGTAGGGATTAATTAACAAAAGTAATTAAGGATTTAACTCTAAAATTGGACTAAAGTAGGGTTTAGGTATACTAATTAAGTAATTAGTAAAATTTAAGTATCATGACATAATGGGACTAAGGATATTTCAAAATGTGACTTAATAATAGACAAATCCAAGAATTAAAGTGAATTAGGATTTATAATCAAAAATAATTAAGGTTTGTTAAGTAAACACATTTAGGGCTATATAATCAGTTTTTAGGTAAAATTGGAGAGAGCATATCTCCCTCCATAGAGGTAATATAGGGCTGTGCCTTACATCAAATTGAAGCTTGAGATATTAGCTATATGGTGTCAAAATTTGGTACTAATTGAATATGTATTCCATTATATATGTTCGTTTGAGTGAGGACTGCCCAGGGAGGCCATGTGCAAGGGTTGTACATGGCTGCAACTTCCACGAATTATTTCTCCCTCAATTATTACTCAAATTAGGCTCATAATATGTTGAATTAAAACTAAAGGTGTCTAGTTTTCTGCATAAAAATTGGAGATTAATTGTTTTAGTAGATTGTCCATAATCGCAAAAATGGTAAAGTATGTTTAGGGCTCTGTTCGGAGTTGGCAAACAGCTTTGTTTGTCCAACTTCAAATGGTGATAACCGGAGCTAGAAAACTCTAAATTAGGAATGTGATACCTTGTTGGAAATCTAATTTAGTCGAGATTAACAAAATAAAATATGAGAATTTTATAACAAGTGAGTTACTCACAGTAACTTGAAAACAGAAGCATGTACAGTTATGGGAAAATCATAAAAGTGATATTTAGGCTAAGTGGGCTAATGGGAACCCTTAGTAACTTATAATAATCATATATATGGCTTGGATGAGTTGAAAATAATCTAATTTACCTAAGTGAGCCTTGCATGTGATTCTAATCTATGTAAGTAATTGAAGATTTAGGTGGTTTGTAATAAGGCACTAAAATACGTAATTATGTAATAATTGGTCTAGACTTGTAATAGGCATATTATTGGCATATGAGTATGAAAAGTGGAATCATTAAATGATTAAGTCGTGGATATGACTTGATTAATTAATATATAATTAATTATGTGAATGGTTCCTACTCTAGGTGTGCCTAGAGAACCGTGCACTTGAGGATTTTGTTGGAGCATACGTATTATATTGGAGTGTGGGCTTGTGCTAAGCTCCCTGAGATAAGCTCCTAGTTCTAGTTGACTCCTCTCTCTTGTGGCCCCACCATGATGGTGTACATTATGGTTGTATTGTATGAAAGTAAATGGTATGATGTATATGTGCATTCATTCACATTCATATAAATGTTATATGATCTTGATGTTATGATGATGCACTGCTGATATATGTTATGGGGATCTTGGCCAGTGATTATGGTATGTAGGCTGCCTATGACTTGACTCTAGGGCCTGTATCATACAGAGGTTGTGTTGATTGTCTATGGCTTGACCCTGGAAGTCACACAGGTGTAACTATCTATGGCTTGACCCTGGAAGTTACACATTTGTAATCGTCTATGGCTTTGACCTTGGGATTACACAAGGATGATATGATGATGCTATGTTTATGTTGTATGATTGTATTATATGCTTTATATCTGACTTGTCATACAGTAAGTGGGCTCTGGGGATTAGAGGATCCTTTATGAACCTTGAGCTTACTGAGATGTGGTTATCTCACCCCGTTTGGGGACATCATTTCAGGTACCCAGAGTAGTGGTGATGCTTCTAGGGGCAAGGCCCCCGCATTGGAGTAGTTGATGATGCAACTGATGATTTTATGTTATGATTGAACTTGATGTTGACATGTAGACTTGTTACCATGGTTAATTATTTTATGGAGATTAATGTATGTATTTATTTAGGCTCATGATTGTATCCTTAGAGCCATGGATAATTTACTAATGCTTTTATACTTTGAATTAATATAGACTTGATGCATGTATTCAGTTAATTTGGGTATGAAGCCTTATTGTTTGTATTGACCCATTGAGGGGATTGCAGACTGTGTGGGACTTGCAAGATATCTGTTTAAATTATTGTATCAATTAGGTTATCTGTACGTGTGGGACCATGTTCCCAGTTATCCAAAATACAGCTGTTATACTGTCTGTGAGACTTCGTTAGGAATGACACTTGATGTCATATCTTGATGGTCAATGGCCACTAATACTGGCTAATGTGATTAATTAGTAGATGTATGTTTAGATTTACGCTTTCACAATATCTCAAGTGAACGTTTTTAGAAAGGTTTTCATAAAATGTTTTGAAAAAAGTTTATTCATATTTTCTTAAGATGATTTATTATTATTTTAAAATAAATTATTCTGTTGTGAACGCTAAGTATCATAATAATAACAACCGGAGTACTACGGGGTGTTACAGATCCAGCATACAGCAACCACCCCTTCAACATGAAGGCTCTTAACTCCAAGGTGGATTATATTTGGCCGCCCATAATGCATCCTCCAACCCCTCTAGACGTAACAAGCCTCTAACCAATATTCTATGACTCACTCTCATACTTGACTTCAACAACATCCCCACATATGTTGGAGATACTGATCTGTTTGAGTGGATCCAAAAGTTTGAAGAGGTTATGACTTTGAACAGAGAAACAAACCTCCTCATATGCAGAACTTTCCCTACACTTCTAGGCGGAAGAGCTCTCACCTGGTACACCAAGTTGACAACCGAAAGCATTTCCTTATGGGATGATTTACCAAGCAGACCAGTACCAAAGATCATTAACTCACTTGAGAAGATACGCCATCAACCTAGAGAATCCCTTAGGTTATACCTCGACCATTTTGGCAAGGAAGCATTGTTAATTAATGGTCTTGACCCTAAGGTCCAGGTTCACATCCTCCTGTCCGATTTATGACGAGGAGCCTTTGCCTACTAGTTAGTCCGACATGAAGTGACAAACATATAAGAAGTAAAGAAGAAAGCTCATGAGTTCATGAGGAATTGCAAGTTGCTCGTCGCAAGTTTTTTCACCAAATCCTCTAGTGAAGGATCGCCACTAGTCTTCTATTATGTAGGTGGTTGTCGTTGCACTTGTTGTGGAGGTGCAAATTGTCTTTGTAGGTAAGGATGAAAACTCTGCTAGTTTTAGTTCTGATTCTGATTCCACTTTAGATTAGGGTGATGCTTCTAGCTAGGGTTATCGGTGTTTTCTGCTAATTAATTCTGTTTCTGCAATTTGTCTCACCATTGAAGTCAACTCGTCAAGTCTGTTTTCTATTCTCTGATTATCTGTGCTTCATGCTATTGCTGGTGTTACTACTGCATTCTGGACTGGGGGAGTTTGGACTTGGAACACTGCACTGCTGTTTGCTCTGGTGCCAAACTGCTGAGCATTGGCTGCCATGTCTGCTATCAATTCTTTGGTTGCAGTAGGTGTATTGTTGACTAGAACTCCATCACTAGCTACATCTATCATACTTCTGTCTATGGAAAGCAAGCCTTTATAAAAGTAAACAATCAACAGTTGATCAAGTATTTGATGGTGCGGACAACTCGCACACAACCTCTTGAATCTCTCGCAATATTCATATAGGTTCTCCTCGTTCGCTTGTCTTATGCCACTTATCTCTTTTTTGATCGAAGTGACTCTTGAAGAAGGGGAGAATTTCTCCACAAAGAGTTCTTCCATATTGTTCCAGCTTCCAATAGATTGATGGTTGAAGGTAGTATAGCTAGTCCTTAGCTCCACCGTCCAGAGAGAAATGAAAAGCTATCAGCTTGATTTGCTCCTCATCAACTTCTTGTGGCCACATTGTATTGCACAACACATGGAAATCCTTCAGACGCTTATTAGGATCCTCACTTGCAAAACCATAAAACTTTTGCAACAAATGCATAAAGGTTGATAATTATAAACATAAGTCAAGTCAACTGTTTAAGACTTCTGCTATCTATGTTTTCAGAATTAATTAAGGAACTACTAGAAGAAGTAAAGTTTTCTCTATAAAAAAAATTAGGAAAATTAATAAGATCAACTAAATCAAAATGTTCAGTATGCTCACAAACAGGGTTGAGCTCAACAACACCACTATATGTTAACCTACGAGCCCTTCTATGAGCATGAAATATTCTTTTTATCTCAAGATCAAATGCAAACAGATCATGACAATTCGATTACTCTGAGCCATACATCATAGGCATAGGCAGTATGCAAAAGTACTACGAAAACATACGAAACTTACGAAAAACAATAGAAATTAATCAAAATAAATACAGAAACACTATCAGATGATTTTTAAAAATTATAGGACCACCACACAAAAAGTGTAATCCTATCTAGGAATCCAAAAATCAAATATATTTTTTTTTCAAAAATTAAAAAGATGGTCTAAATGATGGAATTTGGTCAAACCATGGCCTACATCATAAGGCTAGGCCTAATGACTTTTGATCGGATGATCTGTCTCCTTTGACTCACCAATTTTGGGGTCAATTGAGCAAATCGAACAAGTGCAAAAATACAGGATATGCCTTGAAACTAACGAAAAACAACAAAAAAGGGTTAGTAAATAATCGAATTTAGCAAAAATAATAGCGGGTTCACTACCTTCTAGGAAATGACCTTTGCTCAGAAGGTCAAATTCCTTTGGGAATGAAACCCTTGAGAATGATCTAGGTAAGACAGGTATCTTCCCCATCAATAAAACACCAAAAATGGCAAAATAACTAACTAAACTAGATGCTCCCACACTTGTCGGATTCCTGATATCGTTTTTCAGACAAAATCAAGTTGTAGTCAGAACCCAGAGTTTGAAGCACCTACAACCCACCTACCAGCCACACCGCACGGAGTTGGAGCAGACGAAGACCAGGCACGAGATCTGACGATGGTGTGCTTCTCTGGTAAATCTTTTTACACATGCACTCATATAATACACCAAGGTATTTTGGTCTCAAAATGTTATATTCAGATTTCGAGTTAATGAAAAAAAAAAATCCCATGGCTTGGGTGAAATTCTGTTTTAGGTGTGTGTAGTTGAAGAAGGAAATGATGGGGAAATAATTATGTTGGGATTTTGTTCACTTTCCTCATACCAAATATGGTAAAGAAATTTTATCCACCTCATTTTTTCGTCATTCCAACTAAAATCTCCATACAAAACAATCCCTTATGGTACCAACATCTATATGCAGTGTAATACCCCGTGGTTAAAACTAGAGGAAGCAAAAAGAAAAAAAAATTGAAATAAAAACAGTTCTATCTACAGTGCCAGTGTAAAAGATAATACGTTTTGCACCCAACTCGGAAAAACTGAAACTTCAAGCAAAGGTAGAGGGATTTTCTGGCGAGGTTACACTCGTCGGTCGCACTTCAGTTTGGAGAGAAAATCAGACAATACAACAACAGAGGTTTTTTCTTTCTTTTTTGGAGTCTTTTGACAGAGAAAGAGAGAAGAGAAATGGTTGCTGACATGATGTAAAATTGTCAAATTGGTGATAATTTTTCTCAAGGGTTTTTTTATCCCTTCTCTAACTTTTACGATCGGCTATACAGCCCATATTTCTTTAGCCGCTTGCACTTTTTTTATACATCATATGCATAATTTTCTTCTCATTAATTTTTCAAGTTTTTATGTTTTTTATATTAAATTTTATTTGATAAATTTTTAAAATATAATTGTTACGTACGTAAATATATTGATATTTTACTTTTAATATATGTGTGATGTTAATGCATATTTATTAAATATTTTGATCTAATAAACTAATCATTTGAGGAAAAGGTTAGTTGAAGATGATAATATCCTCTTCAATGCCAAGGTTTTTTTTTCCGCAAATTATTTTGCATTTATTTTCATATATAATTATGGATAATTCTGAATAGACGTAAATATAAATTTTGCTAGATAGCATAAAAATTATTATAAATAAATTTTGAATATAAAATATAAATTTTTATAAATATCTATCCAAATCATAATATATAACTAATAACCTAATCGAGTACACGAACATTTCAAGTTTAATAACATTGCTTTGAATATTATTGTCGTATTTTTATATAAGCATTTTTATAATATTGTCGCTTTTGTACTGTGGGTCATGCTATTACCCAACGTATCCACCAGCTTGAATTCCTACCGTGCGTATCAATGGATTGGATGCAAATGCTAATGAAATAATCAACTTCTGCAGGGACAATCTGCCCCATTACCTGGCTCATAACACAGTTATTTTTCGACATCTACCAATTACATAAACAGGTAAGATACAGAAATATATTACAAGGGAGAACTTGGGCAGCATTTCTGGACCCAAGATTGTAACGAATTGTATTTGATTGCTCAAGTTAGTAAAGAGAATAATAAAAAGGATAGGTGTTCTACATGAAATCCCATCCTTATTATGATAAATATAGGTAAGTGATGAATGAAATTTCCACATGAATCCCAATTTTTGCCACCAACAAGACACTATGGAGAAACTAAAAATTTGCTATCAAATCATCAACTTATGAGATGTTCTTTGTTGTTGAAATTGTGGGCAGAGCAGGATACTGCTCAATATCAAGACGTATTACAAAGTTGTAGAGAATGGAGCTGCAATATATATGTTTACCGATTTTAATCACACTAGTCAATGATAATTCGGGATCATAATAGTGTGCAGTTGGTTTTCCTTCCAAATCGACGGCTATAACTCCTCCATTCCTCGACAAAGGTAGACTCACTACATACTTTGTAACCATTGCTATAGCCTTCCGAATGAAAGGGTATCTAATTATGAAATCCAAATCAGGTGTAAAGGCCTGCCAGTAATGCACAAAAACAACATTTATGAGTAAACAAGGCAGAAAGATCCAACACTTTCCTTTTTCTTTTGGAGAGTGATAGTTTAGAGTCATTTCATAAATCAAATTCCCTAAGCCCTTGGTTTAGTATTTACTTTTTCAAAAAATAGTAATTTTAACATAATTTTCTTTCCCCTTTGGTTAAAAAATTGAATGCTAGACCATTAATTGATGTATAGATAAATAATGAAGTTGGGGGCTACGTTACCGTTGCTATTCCAATCCAATACTTCCCTTGTCCATCATAATGAATGTTATCAGGCATGCCAGGTAGATCACAGAATTTTTCTATGCTTCCTTTTTTAGAGCCCTGTATGTAATATTTCTTGCACTTCATCCTGCACAATCAGAGCAATCTGAAATAAGTCAAACAACTTTCAGAATTATGCAAGAGGTTTGGGCTTAAGTTCATATTCAAATAACCTTTACTTACTCAGTTAAGTGCCTTATTTTCACAGAGATGGTTGATTAGAGTATGTACAAAATTTAATTTGATTTCCTCTTATCAAACAGCAAGTAACTTACAGGACAGTTTCACAGAAGACCACAAAATGTTGATCCGGTGAGACTGCAACTCCATTGGGAAAGTAGAGGTCGCGGACAAGTAGGGTTGTCTTCTTTGTTGCTGGATTATAGCTAAAGAATCTACCATTTGGCTTGCCTTCCAAGATGTCGAAGAGGGACTCCTTTATTGAGTATTTGTATGAAGCATCTGTGAAATAAATAGTACCATCATGTGCTACATCAACACCATCTGTTAATTTGAATTTTAAGCCCTGAACCTCATCCACTAGCAGCTCAACCTCCTTTTCTCTTGTCACTCTTAGCAGTCCCTGCATCATTAAGTGGATACGTGAGTGCTCACAAACCATAATCAGAGTAATATTGTTCTACACAAGAATTAAAAAACGTTCGAACTAAATCAAGGAATAATGAATTTAAACTCTTATCCCCAAGAAAAAGGTAATGTCACGAGCTAACTAAAAAAAAGTGGAGTTATTCACACAAACAGATTCTGAAGCACTCAGATTTTGCATAATCGATCTCTTTCGATCTCTTTACATAGTGGTCCACCAATGACTTTCCCATTGAAAGTGTATTTGTTATTAATACGCTTTGTTCATAATACGCTTAATTCCACCAATCACTCGTGATTAACAGTAACGTAAAAATAATTTTAAGCTTCTCTTTGTTCATAATACGCTTAATTTCACTTTTGATCTATTTGGTTTACTAATTGAAACTATTTATCTCTTATATTATTAATTTGAGTGCATCTAAGAAATTTTGGTCCTCTTATTATTTTAATTTGAACAGTGTTGTCATTTCATTTATTTGAATCAAGCAAGCAAAACAAGGATTAAGGACAGTGTGTCCATGACCTGCGCTGCACTTCGAATTAATCTCATAGTTAGCTCAAAAAGTTAAAGTTTATAAAGATATAAAGGAGAGCTTACTCACCTCAAAAAGGTATTAGGGTACTTCCAAGAATTAACAAAAAGATTATTAACTCAACCTACTCTGGACTTATAGCTTTCATCCTAGTCAATCTAAAATTTTCAAAACAAGAACCTATATCAATAATATAAATTTATTCTTTCTTTTTCACTTTTTCATAAAAACATGAAATAATTTGTTTCTTTAAAAAAAAGGGAAATGGTTCATGTAAGAATTTTTATTTAATAAGAGAATGATCTTCTTCTTTTTATTTATTTTTTTATAAGAAAATGGTTCATATAAGAGAAGGAACAAATATTTCTAAAGTTACTTTACATAATCTTTTTTACAACATGTGATTTTAATTATGTCTTACCAATAACACATAGTTAAAATCACGCGACATATAATTTATCCAAAGTAATTGTACAAAAAGTTAACCCATAAGAGAATGATCTTAATTGCATGTAAAACTGCACATACATTATATTTGTTGCACATACTTGATATTTATATCATTCCTTAGTATGTGAAGAATGTGTTGTTAGCAAACAACATCGTTCTGAATTTGCAAAAGGGAACTCATGGAGAGCAAAGGGAATTTTGCAATTGGTGCATTCAGACATTTGTGGTCCAATAAATCCAATTTCTAATGGAGGTAAAAAATATTTAATTACCTTTATTGATGATTTTTCTAGAAAAACGTGGGTTTATTTTTTACAGGAAAAGTCAGAAGCTTTCTCTACATTTAAAAATTTCAAAGCTCGTGTGGAGAATGAGACAGGAAGGATGATTCAGACACTTCGCACAGATCGTGGTGGTGAATATTGCTCAAAAGAATTTGAAGTTTTTTGTGAAGAACATGGCATCCGAAAAGAGCTTACAACTGCGTATACACCACAACAAAATGGTGTATCAGAGAGGAAGAATAGAACCATCCTCAACATGGTTAGAAGCTTGTTGGTAAGAGGAAGAGTTCCAAAGACGTTTTGGCCAGAAGCAGTAAACTGGTGTATTCATGTCTTGAACAGAAGTCCAACCTTTGCAGTTCGAAATATGACGCCAGAAGCGGCTTGGAGTGGGAGAAAACCAAATGTGGATCACTTTAGAATTTTTGGATGCATTGCATATGCTCTTGTCCCGGAACAGAAAAGAAAAAAACTTGATGACAAGGCTGAAAAATGTGTCTTTCTAGGTGTAAGTGATACATCTAAAGCATATAAATTATTTAATCCACTGACGAAAAAAATTGTGGTTAGCAGGGATGTTGTTTTTGATGAAGAAAACACTTGGGATTGGAATATGCAGCAGCCTACCGAAGTTCTTTGTGATATTGATTCTGAACAAGAGCAAATTTCAGCATCTAGTATGCCTGAAAATTCGTCTATTGCAACTTCTTCAGCTAGTCAATCCTCACCAACAGTAGTTAGAGTTAACGAAGAAGAAACTCAATCTCTTCGTCGTGTTAGAAGAAGGCCTGCTTGGATGGAAGATTATGAGGTAACTGGAATTGAAGATCCAATTACTCACTTTGCTTTGTTTTCAGAATGTGATCCCGTGACTTTTGAGAGTGCTGTCAAAGAAGAAAAATGGCGAAAAGCAATGGATGCTGAAATTGATGCAATTGAGAGGAATGATACTTGGGAGTTAACTGATCTTCCAAATGGACACAAAATCATTGGTGTGAAGTGGGTGTTTAAAACAAAGAGACTCTAACAGTATTTACGCATTATAGTATAATGAAAAATAACTAACCAAACTTCTCAATGTTAAGAAACATATATATATATATATATATATATATATATATATATAGAGGTAGGATCCTTTGACACCGGTGTCAAATTTGACACCTCATCTAATAACCGTTAGATCAAAAAAGATCAATGGTATCACATGCTTGAGACGTCAAATTTCAAATTTGATGTCAAAGGATCCTACCTCATATATATATATATATATATAGTTTGCTTGTCGTATGGATCACTTAATCAAATCCAATAATTCATGAAAGGGACTCACTCACCTTATCGGCGTCAGCAACAATGAGCGCACCATGTTGGTCAAAAGCTAGCCCAAGTGGTCTTCCTCCAGTGTTGACCCAATTTTCAACCCCCGAGTCATTCAACCCGACTCGTTTGATCCACCCATCCTCACACCCCGTGTAAATGACACGCACCGTAGCGTCGTAAGCCAAGTCTTCAGGTCCCGCCACGTGTCCCTCAGACAAAGTTTCAGATCCTCGTCTCATGTGCTCGTAACGCGCGGGGGCTGCTAAGGTGGGCCGGCTCAGCTCTTGGGCAGGTAGCCGAGCAGGTTCGAACGGGTCGAGCCGGTAGAGAAGCGCAACCACCGCCACAGGAAGAACGATAACAAAGAACTGTTTGAAAAACCATGACCTTTTACTAGTTTTGTCAAAATCGTGGGGTGAAGCTGATTCGGCATGTCTTGACTCGGACATTGTATATAAGATTATAGACTATAGTTGGTGATAACTTGTAAGCTTTTACTGTTGGCCAGTTTCACGCTTCAAGGATAAGAATAGAGTGCTCCTTAATTACATTTGGAGTTCTTGGAAAGATATATAAGCATAAACGCGATGCAATCATGAAAATATAATAATATTATCATAATTGAAATGGACATTGGAGTTGATGGAAACTATAATGCAAGGTAGTGGTTCTCTTCTATTTTACCTTTTTAAAATTACACCCGTGGTCAGAAACTGACGTACTTGCATTGTGGTTGTCAGGTATATATTATTTTAAATGATTATTAAGATTTATGAAGGGCAACTTGCCCGGGCGGCATAATATTTTTTATTTTTTTAAATTAATGCGTTTATATGAGTTTCCAAACTCTATTGATGTTTTTTTTTTTTCCTTTTCGGTCTTTATTTTCTTTCCGAAAAATCGAGTCCTAACCACACTCTTCATCGTAGGTGGCGGGGTTGCTATCGTGCATTTTCCGAGATTTCAGCCTTATCAATGGATCTGATCCATGCGGGTCCAAAATAGAAATTGGCCTAACGTAAATGGAATATGATACCTTCTTCGTGTGTTATAATATTTTTGTCAATACGTTAACCATTTTTTCTTTCACATTGTAATCTCTAAAAAAAAATAGGAAATGGATCTTCTTCTCTCAGGTGTAATTTAACATGATCATATCAAGTGAGAAGATCTTAACCTATTAATAATTAAATCAACAGTGATGATTGTGTAACTTCCTATCCTTATATTTTTTCTCTTTCCTTCCTTATCACCGTTAACTCATCCATGTATGATTATGATTGTCTCACATGACATGATCATGTTAATTAGCACATAAGAGGATCCACTCAAAAAATATATATGAGAAAAAATCGTTGTGTTACCTAACAGATCAATTGGGAGGTTGTAGTTAGAATATTGTTAGTGAAACTTAACAGTAGTAACGTTACACATCTTCATCTTATATATCTTTTGAAGGATTAAATAGGTAGTTGCAATTTTGTGATTGCATGCACGTGAGAATAACTGAAGGCAGAATAGGAACTTGATGCACTATAAAATAATAAGTGATGCATGTAAATTTTGGAATCAATGAATCAGTTACTTCTGATTTTTCCTCTTATCTCTCTTTTGTGTGAGTTAGAACAAAATTCCCAACAGGGGTACTTTCATCTTGAACAAATCACCATATTCAAGATCTTGCAAAAGCTTTTCGATTATTTCGGCAACGATTAGAAATCCTTTCGATGTCAATCAAACTCTAATATAGCACTTAAAACCCAGCCTTGATAATTACCAAAATCAAATTGCTCTTCTTATGGTTTACGTGCAGAAAGTCCACAATATTGTGTTAGCCATGGATGCTCGTTCAAGAGAGTCCTGGAGACACTAACATCAACACCTTCACCCAGTGGCGGACCTATGTATGTTTTAGCGTGTGCAAGTGCACTTACAAATTTGGTGGAGAAAAAAAAAAAAAAAAAAATATATATATATATATATATATATATTTTTTTTTTTTTTTTGGGTCATGAACAAAAATCATAGAATCCAATTTAATCTCTTAAAAAAAAGTCAACTCGTGATCCCTTTAAAATCCAAAATACACCCATGTTAGTCCTTTTGAGGGATTAAAGTGGATCTTTTTGAATTTCAGATGACCATAATTTTAATTATCTGGGTCTATTTTTGAATTCTGAGGGATCACGAGTAGACTTTTTTTCCCTAAAAGATTAAATTGAGGCCCGTAATTTTTGTTGAGAACCCAAAATATTCTATTGTAACAGTTTAGTTGACTCTTGATTACTTTTTTTATATTAAGTTAAAGTTTTTTTTTTATATATATTCTTTTGTATTTTAATATATTTAAAATTTTCTTTAAAAATTTTTTACTTTATTCTTTTATTCTAAGTGTGCAGACATTAAAAAAAAAATTTAGGTTCGTTATTGCCTTCACCATTCTTTCGAAACCACTCATCCACCTTCTTCTCCCTCTTTTGGGTTTACCACTGTCGTTTCAGTCTTAGATTCACTAGCCTCGCAGCCATCGAGTTCTTTCTCACTCACCAGCCTCCACGATTATGTTTCCGACAGTTGTGACAACCTCTGTGGTGCTACCTCCTTTGCTAATTGACGATAATCATTTGTATGTTTCGACATAGGTGTCAAAGCATCCTCTGTTACATCTTTTGGGATTGGGTGTTCCTTCACCACCATGAGCTATTACTAGAAAAAAAAAACTTGATTAGTGACGAAATTCTATGGGATTCCGTCGCAAATTTATTTGCAACGGAATTTTATCATTTGTGATGAAAATTATTGTTTGTGACAAAATTTGCGACGGAATTTTTCGTCGCAAATAAGTTTTTTTTCTAGTAGGATTGTCTTGCTTGCGTTGGAGTTTCAAGACCAAAACTTAAATGTCCAAATTGGTGAGGCAAAAACTACTACTAGAATAATCAGAACTATTACTAGAATATGCCATTAGATTGTCTAGTGATAAGATATTTGTGTAATTTGCATAAGTTATAGTTTCAAATCGCAATGACACCATTATATCCAAGAAAAGAACTTTTAGTATAATAAGACCATTTTCATTTCGAAGACTAGGAAAGACCCTGAGAAGGCGTGTTCACCTTCTCTAATATTGTCAAGGATCCTTTCAATGCCACTCTATCCATTCATCAATTCCTGGAGGATGACTTATGTTCTACATTTTGCCTTTTGTCGTGAGATTCATTATTTGGAGCCCAAAAGGATCCACAAGTTTCTCTTTCCAAAGGACCTTGAGGAGAAGGTCCATTTCGAGGGTTAGAAGTGTTACGTAACTGATCAATTAGGAGGTTGTCGAGTAGTTAGAATATTGTTAGTAAAATTAACAGTAGTAAGTTGCATATGAAGGAATAATTAGGTAGTTGCAGGTTTTTACTACATACAGTTGAGAATAACTAAAGACATAATAGGAATGTGATATACTATAAATAAGTATCAGAAATCCTTTTTTCATTTCACTACAGATTGTTCTCTTATATGTTATATTCACATCGATTTTTGTGCCACTCTTTTTTTAATGCCTTGCATTTTTCTGTGTCCGCGGGAACGAGGGTTTATCTACAGTGAAATGAGAAAACTAATTCCCAATATGTAATGCATGTAAAGTTTTGGAATCAATGAACCTTGCACTTTTGAGTTTTACTCTTATTCTCTCATTTTCTTAGAATTAGGAACATAATTCCTAACAAATTGTCATAATGAATCTTGCAAAGTATTCATGATGAATATCATAAGGCCACTTGAGTAATAAAGTTTTGTGCTATAAAAACAAAAACATGTAAAGAATAAACATGTTGTGTTATTGATTGATTAAAAACCTAACTAGTTTGTTAATTAAAATCATAATATCTCGATTAAGGATAAAAAGTTCTTTACCACTTAAATTATCAATTATTAGCAGTCACATTTATTTTTTATTAGTTCTTTAAAATTTGTACGGACGCAGTCATTTGTCTAGTGTGGAATATATTTTTTCCTAAGTATTTTATTATTATTTTGGAATCATGATCCTTTAAAAATAAATTACCTCCACTCTAGTTTCTCAAGATTCATTAATACATAGTTTTTCGGTTTATTAAATGGGAGAATTTAAATTACATTGTTTTTGTTATGAAACTAAAGGATAACAGGAATATAGTAAATACAATAGAAAGAGAGAAAATGAGAACAAGAAGAAAGAAGGTAGTTTTCATTGTATTATGATTGACCATTTATAAGATCTGTACATTGTCTCTATTCATAGACTCTATACTATAATGAGTTACAATAAAATAAATGACAACAATGAATCCTCCTAATTACATATTAGAAGTTACAAAAGTTACACATTATTTCTTTAATTGGAAGTTATGGACATCCACAATAATATTATTTATAACACTCTCCTTTGGATATCCATTAACATATTATACCTTATTAAAAACCTTACTAGGAAAAAAAAAACCCTATGGGGAAAAAAATCATAATGAAGGAAAAAGAATATACATTTCTAATAATATGGATCGTAAGCTGCCTTAATAAAAATCTTACTAGGAAAACCCAATGAAACAAAATCTTGGTGAAGAAAAAAGAGTGCAGTACATATTTTACTCCCCCTGATTATAACATTATTTTATATCTATAATCCAAAAATCTCAGTCTCATATATCAGCTTCTCAAAAGTTTGAATTAAGCAATGTCTGCAAAATTGGCAAAAGCATCGTACTAAGAAATTTTTTCAAAAGATTTTTTGGGTAAAAGCTGGTTTGATAAGTTGTGCCAAACTAATACAGTCAAACACATCAGTTGACTCTATGGGATCAGTCCCGTCATTTCAGATTACGGGACCACCCTCCACGTCAGCTGCTCCCTGTAAGAACTTGCACCGTTAATTAAGGAAGTTAATTAATTAATTATGTGAAATTAGGAATTAATTCCATAATTGACCCTAATTATTATTATGAGGCTTAAATAATTGTAGTAAGTGGGTAATAATGCTGAAAGTCGCTTTTCGGACGAAAAGTGCAGATACCGGTTCTGCTACTCATTATAAATGTGTACCGATGAAGTATCCCAGAAAATTATAATAAGTGCATGAATATTCTTATAATAATATGTAGGACTGTGATTTTAAGTTTCAAGTTAAAATAATGAGAACTGATGCCAGAACTGATACTGGCTATGGAAAAGCGCGTACCGGAAAGGTTCTGCGAAAAATATAAGAAAAATATGATAATTCTTGTAAAATTGAGTAGGTTCAGAATCCTGAGTTTGGGATTAAAATGCTAAGCGTAGCATTTAGCGCTAATACAATGAGATTAAACTGACTATATATATGACTTTTGCACTAAACCCTAGGCATTCTGTTATTTTCTACGTGGAAGGGTGGCTGACCAATTTCTCTAAACACTATTCCATGGCTTCTTCACCCATTTTGTGAACCTTGTGACCCTTTTCTTCCATTTCTCTTCACTTTATACCTTGGGTTTGTGAGAAGGATCCTTGTGAGGGTAAAAAGGGGCTGTGTTCTTGTTGTTCAACCACTGTTTGGGTTATTGAGGGGGCTGACCTTCTTGTTTTGGGTTGAGGGAGCTTGATGTTGGCATTTGAGGTCTGTAACACCCCGTGTTAACCCGGTTTGTTAACATGTCATTGTATTAAGCCACGCTTAATTAAAATTTGCGGAATATCTTTTTCTTTTCAATTATGACGTCATTATCATTACCAACTTGATTACTTAATCGTTTTCATAAAAACATCGCCTGTATATATATTGCAAAGACATCTAAGTGAAATACCTCATTAAATAAAGAACATAAGTATGTCTCTAGTCTCAGAACTACAACACGTAGACAGGACAACCTACTAGCTTATACAACACAAATAAACTTAAACATAACGGAAATCAAAGTGGCGCATGGACAAACCCTATGCTCACCAAATAAGGCAACAGGCCCAACATAAGTCTCAGCTCAATAATCATAAATGACAGAAGACATAAACAGCATCCAAATCCAGTCATGTCAGCATACAGTATAATATATCAACTAAACTCCGGCCTCCTACCACTAGAGGAATCAATCCCCGCATTACCTGAACCTGAAATATGTGCTCCAAACGTAGGTGAGATCTCTAAACATAAATATCAGTAAGACAAGGGGTCCTCAAGGATCTTCCACCCCAAGCTCACTTACATGTGCAATATAAGCTCAAAAGCATTTAACAATATAAGTTCTAAAATAGTGCAATGCAACAGATATTCATGTTATGTGTGTTCTAACAATTCTACTGATCAGAGAAGTGCAGGAATACGTCTATTACCCACACAGTATCAGCCCATGCTGTATTCGCCCACAGGATCGCCACATGGCCTTCTGTGTAGGCGTCACACCACATACATATCATAAAGCATTTGCACTTAACAGCTCCATATCATTTCAATAAAAAAGTACATGAAAACACATCATGCTTATAAACCATACCCCAATGGGACATGATGGAACCAACAATAGCTAAACCGAGGACACGAAAGCTTACCTTGCAAGCTAGCTATCCAAGCCAAGAGTCCACAATACCTAAGAGTCCACAAACAACAAGATCACAATCTGTTTGGACCAACAATATTATCAATATTTATGCACAACAAGCATATGATTTAAAGACAACGCCCTTCCTTTACGTTTTACGTCTTAAGGCTTCTCACAAAGCCACAAGCCCTTAACCACTTAGATTCTGAGTTAGGTTAATTATTACAGAAGTCCCCTTGGACCAAACATGGGTCCACAAACCCAGAATATCCGGATATTCCTTGGGGACATATCCGGATATCAATATCCGGATATCCAGAAACACATATCCGGATATCCGTATCCAGATATCCATATCTGGATATTTCTGTCCAAATATTCGGATATTTCGCGACAGAATGCAGTTTCTGCATTTCGAGAAGATATCCTTCAAAGGTCCAACTTTTACCAATACAAAACGTCCAAGGATCCATTTTTAAGCATATACAGGTTCATAAACGTGTTGGTTATCTCATTTTAACAAATTACATGCAAAGACACCAACTTTAACCCATTAAACTCATGGTTAAAGGTTCAACCACTTACCCAAGCTTCAAACTCAGAAAAAGGAAGGCTCTTGGAGCTCACTTGAAGCTCCCAAGGTTCTGACTTCACAAAGTAAACGAAAATGCAATCAAAGGTGGGTTCTTTCTTCACAAAAGTGACTCCATGGCACCGCAAAACCAAGCACAAAGTTCACACCCTCTCAAAACTCAAAGTCAGCACCTCACACTAACACAACTGACCCTTCAACTCAGATACATGCACCATTTACACTCTCCAATGCTCTCACCCAAGTGTTTACAATGGGGAAGAGGAAGAAATCAAGTAAAAAGGTGACAACTTGGTGGTTTATCAAAGGGAGAAGAGCATGAACAGAGTGGAGGCTGACCACAGCTCCAAAACCCACGTAGAAAACAGATTATGGCCTAGGGTTCTGTGCATAAGTTGTATATATAGTCACTTAACAATTAAACACACAGTATTAACATTAATTGCTATGCTTAGCATTTTAATCCCAAACTCATGATTCTTAACCTACTCATTTTTCTAAGATTTATCATATTTTTATTTTATTTTTCACAGCACCTTTCCGGTACGCGCTTTTCGTAGCCAGTATCAGCTCTGGCATCCAATTCTTATTATTTTGACTTGAAACTTGTTTTACAAGTCCTACATATTATTCTAAGAATATTCATGTACTTATTATAAATTTCTGGGATACTTCATCGGTACGCATTTATACTGACTAGCAGAACTGGTATCTGCACTTTTCGTCAGAAAAGCGACTTTCAGCCTTATTAATCACTTTCTATAATTATTAAAGCCGCATAATAATTATTAGGGTCAATTATAGAATTATTTCCTAATTTCTCATAATTAATTAATTAATTTCCTTAATTAACGGTGCAGGTTGTTCTTACATTCACCCCACCTTTTTAAGGATTTTGTCCTCAAAATAAGAAACATACCTATCTCGGAAGTCGGGATACTGTCGGAGAAGCTTGTCCTCTTGCTCCGAAGTACACTCCTCTGGAGTTCTTCCTGTCCATTGTACTTTGACCATTGGAATGATCTTGCTCCTCAACTGCTTCTCGCCTCGATCGAGAATCTTGAGTGGTCCGACGAGAGTCTTTAGGTTCTCCTGAACCTCCACATCATCCGGTTGCACCACGTGCAAAGGATCTGCTATGTACTTCCGAAGCTGAGACACGTGAAACACGTCGTGGATGTTGGCCAAGTTCGGAGGCAAGGCAAGCCGGTAGGCAACAGGTCCTACTCTACCAAGAATCTGGTATGGCCCAATAAACCTCGGGCTCAACTTCCTCACTCCGAGTGCCCGACCAACACCGGTGACAGGTGAAAGTCTCACAAACACGTGCTCACCCTCACTGAACTCCAGTGGATGATGCTTAACATCATAATAGCTCTTCTGGAAATTCTGCGCTTGCTTCAGCTTATCTCTGATCATCTGAATCTGCTGGGTAGTATCTTGGACAAAGTCCAAGCCAAACAACTCCTTATCTCCAAGCTCAGACCAACAGGTAGGAGTCCGACACCTCCTACCATATAACGCCTCGTATGGTGCCATGCTCAGACTAGCATGGAAACTGTTATACGAAAATTCAACCAACGGAAGGTACCTATCTCATGTTGAACCCTGCTCCAACGTGCAAGCCCTCAACATGTCCTCCAATGTCTGGATGATCCGCTCAGTCTGTCCATCAGTCTGAGGGTGATAGGCTGTACTCAGTCTCAACTACGTACCAAAAGCGTCATGTAGCGCCTCCCAGAACCGAGATGTGAACTTCGAGTCCCTATCACTAATGATACTCTCGGGCACCCCGGGAAGCCTCACGATCTCACGAACATAAAGTTTGGCCAACGGCTCAGTAGTGAAGCTCACCTTCACTGGAAGAAAATGGGAAGACTTCGTCACTCTGTCCACAATGACCCAGATAGAGTCATAACCAGCCTGAGTCTTCGGCAAACCCACCACGAAGTCCATGGAAATGCTATCCCACTTCCATTCCGGAATCTCAAGAGGTTGAAGCTTACCAGAAGGCTTCTGGTGTTCTATCTTCACTTCTGGAAAATCAAGCACTTGGACACAAACACAACGATGTCCTTCTTCATGCCCAGCCACCAATAATTTCTCTTCAAGTCCTGTTACATCTTTGTAGCACCAGGGTGGACAATAAACTGACCTTTATGAGCCTCTGTCATCACCTCAATAGTCAAAGGACCTCGAGGAACCACAATCCTCTTCTAAAAGGTCAACAATCCATCCTCATTCCAAGACACTCTGTCCTGGTTCTTCACATAATCTAGGCACTCTCTTTGCACTTGTGCCTCTTTGATCTTTTCCATAAGCTCGTTCTCAACTTGCAAGGTTTCCATCTCGAGAAGTGCACCTCCAAACAAGGAAGTCACCATCATATCTCGAAACTGCTCAATGATATCATAATCACCCATGGTCAAACTGATAGACTCACGGATTTTTGACTCAAAGCATCAGCTACCACATTGGCCTTGCTAGAATGGTACTTCAGCTCACAGTCGTAGTCCTTCAGATATTCCATCCATCTCCTCTGTCTCATGTTCAGCTCCTTTTGATCAAACAAATACTTTAAGCTCTTATGATCACTGAACACTGCAAACTTCATGCCAAATAAGTAATGCCTCAAAAACTTGAAAGCAAAGACAATGGCCGCCAACTCCAAGTCATGAGTCGGGTAATTCTCCTCATGAGGCTTCAACTGCCTAGAATCATAGGCAATCACTCTGCCCAACTGCATCAATACACAACAGAGCCCCTTTCCAGAGGCATCGGTGTACAGCTCAACTTTCGCAGCAAGATCAGGAAGGACCAACACAGGTGCAGTAGTCAGTCTCTCCTTCAATTCCTGAAAGCATTACTCACACTCGTGAGTCCACACAAATAGAGTCTCCTTCCGAGTAAGGCGAGTCAATGACAGAACCAGCATGGAAAATCCCTTGATGAACCTTCGATAATACCCTACCAAATCCAGAAAACTCCTCACCTCAGTAACTGTCTTAGGCCTCTCCCAATAAAGCACGGCCTCGATCTTATTCGGATCCACTGCAACTCCTTCTGCAGAAATAACATGCCCAAGGAACTTTACAGACTTGAGCCAAAACTCACACTTTGAAGGCTTAGTATAAAGCTTTTTCTCCTTCGGCACTTGCAACACAATCCTCAAATGCTCAGCATGCTCTTCCTCCATCTTGGAGTAAATCAAAATGTCGTCAATGAAGACGATCATAAACTGATCCTGATACGGCTGGAAAATCCTGTTCATGTAATCCATGAACACAGTAGGTGCATTGGTGAGTCCAAACGGAATCACCAAATACTCATAATGACCGTATCTCGAACGAAATACGGTCTTTGGGACATCCTCCGGCTTTACCCGAATCTGATGGTATCCGAACCGGAGATCAATCTTAGAATACACACAAGCTCCCTTAAGTTGATCCAACAGATCATCAATACGAGGAAGGGGATACTTGTTCTTGATTGTCACCTTGTTCAACTGCCTGTAGTCGATGCACAATCGCATAGTCCCATCTTTCTTTTTCACAAAAATGACCGGTGCTCCCCATGGAGACACACTCGGCCGAATGAAGCCTTTCCCTGAAAAGTCCTCAATGTGCTTCTTCAGCTCCGCCAACTCTTGTGGCAACATCCAATATGGAGCTAATGAAATAAGTCCCACACCAAGCAACAAGTCAATGGAGAGCTCTATCTCCCGCTGTGGCGGAACTCAGGAATCTCCTCAAGAAACACCTCGAGGAATTCCTTAACCACAAGAATGCCAGCGACATCCTCTTGTGCCCCACTCACCAAACCTCCCAACATAACATATCTGAATGCCCCTGCACTCAAGGCTCTGCTAGCCTGCAATAATGATATATAAGACAAGGAACTGGCTGTGGAGTCACACGGAGACATCATTACTCTCTTGGCACAACAGTCAATCATCACACAATTCCTGGACAACCAATCCATGCCTAGAATAATCTCCAAGTTAGCCATCGGCAATCATATCAGATCTACCGAGTAACCACGGCCATCCCACCGAAACACGACATCTCGATGAACAGTGGTAGAATCACACTTTTCTCCGGAGGCGGTGGTCACCCGCAACGGTGGAGAAAGCACAGACATGGGCAACTTAAGCCCCACGGTAATCGGGGTTGCAATAAAAGAGTGCGTAGCCCCAGAGTCAAATAAAACAGCAACAGAAGATCCACCAATGGACACAGTACATCTAACAAGGTTCGGAGCTCTATTCGACTGCTGACGATCCAGTGTATAAACTCGCCCCGTGGCAGGTGGCACTGTAGGTGAAAGGGGAACCATCTGCAATGGAACTGCCTGAACTGCTGCAGCTCTTACCGTCGACGACGAACACTCTCTAGCATAGTGGCCCTCCTTGCCACACAGGAAATAGATAGTCTGGCCGGTAGCACACGGCCCAAGATGAACCTTCCCACATCCCGTGCATCTGGGAGTAGGAGGTCCCGCTGCACACCCCTGAGTAGTAGTAGTCCTCTTGAATTGATTTGGCGCCTGCCTAGCAGCCAACTGCTTCCCTTTGCCCTTCCCAGCAAACTTCCTGTCCTTCCAGGAAGTGGAACTACCAGTTCCCTTTGTATCAGCAATCTTGGCCCTCTTGGCCTTACTCGAGTTGCAGAAATCCTCAATGTCCCGACACTGCTGCACCAGTGTCCCGAAGTCTCTAGACGCAGACCCCGCAAGGTAACCAGCAATATCCTCACTAAGTCCCCTACGGAACTTAGCAGCCAAGAAGATAGGAGTAGGCCTCTCTATCCGAAAGTGAGCGAACTTAACCAGCTCATTGAACTTTGCCAGGTACTCGTCAACAGACAACGAGCCCTGCACCAACCTGTCGAACTCCCCCTGCATCCTCTCATGCGCATCATAAGGAAAGAACCGACCCAGAAAGCAATCCTCAAAGAATAGCCATGTCATAATATGACCCTCTATCTCAAAAGCGTGAGAGGTGTTCGTCCACCACTCATGTGCATCACCTTCCAGAATGTAGGTTGCAAACATCAGCTTCTGCGGATCAGTACACTGCATGACCCGGAAAATCTTGTCCAATGCCTGGAGCCATCTCGCAGCAGCAATGGGATCATAAGACCCATCAAAGGAAGGTGGCTTATGCATACGGAAAGCATTAAGCCGGCGGTCTAAAGCATCACGATCCTCAACAGACTCCACATAGGGTTCCATCACCCCAGTAGCATGACCAGTTCCCTCAACATGGCTCTAGCTCTCGTCCTGCAGACTAGGTGGAGGTGGAGGCGGTGGTGGCGGTGGGAACTGACCCTCATTGCGGCCAGCCCGCAACGCCTCCAACATGACCCTCATCATAGTCATGTTCGCCAGTCTGTTTGCTTCTAGTACATCCTCAGTGGCTTTCTTGTTCGCCTCTCTGACGGCGTCAAACATAGCCTGGTTTGCCACTCTCATGGCCTCCTGGTCGGCAAGTTGTGCTGCCTACATCTCAGCCAATGCAGCCAGGGCAGGATCAGGTTGATCCTAACTAATGTCTCGGCTCCTCCAAGGTAGTACCACGACTCTGCACAAGTTACACAAAGAATGAGTTGATCAGGCCCACGCAATGTGGTCACACATGCATTATCATAACAAAACCCGCCAGAGAAAACACATAAGACAGACTCGCAACCAAACATCCTAAGTTATTGCAATACATACAGGCTTTTCCCTAGAAAGTGCTCTGAAATCATAAAAGGTAACACCCTGTGTTAACCCAGTTTGTTAGCATGTCATCGTATTAAGCCACGCTTAATTAAAATTTGCGGAATATCTTTTTCTTTTCAATTATTACGTCATTATCATTACCAACTTGATTACTTAATCGTTTTTCATAAAAACATCGCCTGTATATATATTTCAAAGACATCTAACTGAAATACCTCATTAAATAAAGAACATAAGTATGTCTCTAGTCTCAGAACTACAACACGTAGACCGGACAGCTTACTAGCTTATACAACACAGATAAACTTAAACATAACAGAAATCAAAGTGGCATGGACAAACCCCATACTCACCAAATAAGGCAACAAGCCCAACATAAGTCTCAGCACAATAATCATAAATGACAGAAGACATAAACAGCATCCAAATCCAGTCATGTCAGCATACAACATAATATATCAACTAAGCTCTGGCTTCCTGCCACTGGAGGAATCAATCCCCGCTTTACCTGAACCTGAAATATGTGCCCCAAACATGGGGTGAGATCTCTAAACATAAATCTCAGTAAGACAAGGGGTCCTCAAGGATCTTCCACCCCAAGCTTTCTTACATGTGAAATATAAGTTCAAAAGCATTTAACAATATAAGTTCTAAAATAGTGCAATGCAACAGATATTCATGTCATGTGTGTTCTAACAATTCTACTGATCAGAGAAGTGCAGGAATACGTCTATTACCCATACAGTAGCAGCCCATGCTGTATTCGCCCACAGGATCTCCCCATGGCCTCCTGTGTAGGTGTCACACCACATACATATCATAAAACATTTGCACTTAACAGCTCCATAACATTTCAATAAAACAGTACATGAAAACATAGCATGCATATAAACCATACCCCCATGGGACATAGTGGAACCAACAATGGCTAAACCGAGGACACGAAAGCTTACCTTGCAAGCTAGCTATCTAAGCCAAGAGTCCACAATACCTCAGAGTCCACAAACAACAAGATCACAATCTGTTTGGACCAACAATATTATCAATATTTATGCAAAACAAGCATATGATTTAAAGACAACGTCTTTCCTTTACGTTTTACGTCTTAAGGCTTCTCACAAAGCCACAAGCCCTTAATCACTTAGATTCTGACTTAGGTTAATTATTACAGAAGTCCCCTTGGACCAAACATGGGTCCATAAACCCAGAATACCATTCTGTATGAACAATACCTTCACTGTCCACGAAAACCCAGAATATCCAGATATTCCTCGGGGCCATATTCGGATATCCATATCAAGAAATTTCTCGAGGACATATCCGGATATCCGTATCCGGATATCCGTATCCGGATATCAATATCTGAATATTTCTGTCCAAATATCCGGATATTTCGCGACAGAATGCAGTTTCTGCATTTCGCGAAGATATCCTTCAAAGGTCCAACTTTTACCAATACAAAACGTCCAAGGATCTATTTTTAAGCATATACAGGTTCATAAACGTGTTGGTTATCTCATTTTAACAAATTACATGCCAAGACACCAACTTTAACCCATTAAACTCTTGATTAAAGGTTCAACCACTTACCCAAGCTTCAAACTCAGAAAAAGAAAGGCTCTTGGAGCTCACTTGAAGCTCCCAAGGTTCTGACTTCACAAAGTAAACGAAAATGCAATCAAAGGTGGGTTCTTTCTTCACAAAAGTGACTCCATGGCACCACAAAACCAAGCACAAAGTTCACACCCTCTCAAAACTCAAAGTCAGCACCTCACACTAACACAACTGACCCTTCAACTCAGAAACATGCACCATTTACACTCTCAAATGCTTACACCCAAGTGTTTACAATGGGGAAGATGAAGAAATCAAGTAAAAAGGTGACAACTTGGTGGTTTATCAAAGGGAGAAGAGCATGAACAGAGTGGAGGCTGACCACAGCTCCAAAACCCACGTAAAAAACAGATTATGGCCTAGGGTTCTGTGCATAAGTTGTATATATAGTTACTAAACAAATAAACACACAGTATTAACATTAATTGCTACGCTTAGCATTTTAATCCCAAACTCAGGATTCTTAACCTACTCATTTTTCTAAGATTTATCATATTTTTATTTTATTTTTCGCAGCACCTTTTTGGTACGCGCTTTTCATAGCCAGTATCAGTTCTGGCACGCAATTCTTATTATTTTGACTTGAAACTTGTTTTACAAGTCCTACATATTATTCTAAGTATATTCATGCACTTATTATAATTTTCCAGGATACTTCATCGGTACGCATTTATACCGACTAGCAGAACCGGGTATAAATGCATGACCCGAAAAATCTTGTCCAATGCCTGGAGCCATCTCGCAGCAGCAATGGGATCATAAGACCCATCAAAGGAAGGTGGCTTATGCTTACGGAAAGCATTAAGCCGGCGGTCTAAAGCATCACGGTCCTTAGCAGGCTCCACATAGGGTTCCATCACCCCAGTAGCATGACCAGTGCCCTCAACATGGCTCTGGCTCTTGTCCTGCAGACTAGGTGGAGGTGGAGGCGGTGGTGGCGGTGGGAACTGACCGTCATTGCGGCCAGCCCGCAACGCCTCCAACATGACCCTCATCATAGTCATGTTCGCCAGTCTGTTTGCTTCCAGTACATCCTCAGTGGCTTTCCTGTTCGCCTCTCTGACGGCGTCCAACATAGCCTGGTTTGCCACTCTCATGGCCTCCTGGTCGGCAAGTCGTGCTGCCTACATCTCAGCCAATGCAGCCAGGACAGGATCAGGTTGATCCTAACTAATGTCTCGGTTCCACCGAGGTAGTACCACCACTCTGCACAAGTTACACAAAGAATGAGTTGATCAGGCCCACGCAATGTGGTCACACATGCATTATCATAATAAAACCCGCAAGAGAAAACACATAAGACAGACTCGCAACCAAACATCCTAAGTTATTGCAATACATACAGGCTTTTCCCTAAAAAGTGCTCTGAAACCATAAAATGTAACACCCCGTGTTAACCCGGTTTGTTAACATGTCGTCGTATTAAGCCACGCTTAATTAAAATTTGCGGAATATCTTTTTCTTTTCAATTACCAACTTGATTACTTAATCGTTTTCATAAAAACATCGCCTATATATATATATATATATATATATTGCAAAGACATCTAACTGAAATAGCTCATTAAATAAAGAACAAAAGTATGTCTCTAGTCTTAGAACTACAACACGTAGACCAGACAACCTACTATCTTATACAACACAGATAAACTTAAACATAACGGAAATCAAAGTGGCATGGACAAACCCCATGCTCACCAAATAAGGCAACAGGCCCAACATAAGTCTCAGCTCAATAATCATAAATGACAGAAGACATAAACAGCATCCAAATCCAGTCATGTCAGCATACAACATAATATATTAACTAAGCTCTGGCCTCTTGCCACTAGAGGAATCAATCCCCACATTACCTGAACCTGAAATATGTGCCCCAAAGGTGGGGTGAGATCTCTAAACATAAATCTCAGTAAGACAATGGGTCCTCAAGGATCTTTCACCCCAAGCTCACTTACATGTGAAATATAAGTTCAAAAGCATTTAACAATATAAGTTCTAAAATAGTGCAATGCAACAGATATTCATGTCATGTGTGTTCTAACAATTCTACTGATAAGAGAAGTGCAGAAATATGTCTATTACCCACACAGTATCAACCCATGCTGTATTCGCCCACAGGATCGCCCCATGGCCTCCTGTGTAGGCGTCACACCACATACATATCATAAAACATTTGCACTTAACAGCTCAATAGCATTTCAATAAAACAGTACATGAGAACACATCATGTATATAAACCATACCCCCATGGGACATAGTGGAACCAACAATGGCTAAACTGAGGACACGAAAGCTTACCTTGCAAGCTAGCTATCCAAGCCAAGAGTCCACAATACCTCAGAGTCCACAAACAGCAAGATCACAATTCTGTTTGGACCAACAATATTATCAATATTTATGCACAACAAACATATGATTTAAAGACAACGCCCTTCCTTTACGTTTTACGTCTTCCGGCTTCTCACAAAGCCACAAGCCCTTAATCACTTAGATTCTGACTTAGGTTAATTATTACAGAAGTCCCCTTGGACCAAACATGGGTCCACAAACCCAGAATACCATTCTGTATGAACAATACCTTCACTGTCCACGAAAACCCATAATATCCGGATATTCCTCGGGAACATATCCGGATATCCATATCCAGAAATTTCTCGAGGACATATCCGGATATCAATTTCCAGATATCCAGAAACACAAATCCGGATATCCATATCCGGATATTCGTATCCGGATATCAATATCCGGATATTTCACAACAGAATGCAGTTTCTGCATTTCATCAAGATATCCTTCAAAGGTCCAACTTTTACCAATACAAAATGTCCAAGGATCCATTTTTAAGCATATACAGGTTCATAAACGTGTTGGTTATCTCATTTTAACAAATTACATGCCAAGACACCAACTTTAACCCATTAAACTCATGATTAAAGGTTCAACCACTTACCCAAGCTTCAAACTCAGAAAAAGGAAGGCTCTTGGAGCTCACTTGAAGCTCCCAAGGTTCTAACTTCATAAAGTAAACGAAAATGCAATCAAAGATGGGTTCTTTCTTCACAAAAGTGACTCTATGGCAGCACAAAACCAAGCACAAAGTTCACACCCTCTCAAAACTCAAAGTCAGCACCTCACACTAACACAATTGACCCTTCAACTCAGAAACATGCGCAATTTACACTCTCCAATGCTCACACCCAAGTGTTTACAATGGGGAAGATGAAGAAATCAAGTAAAAAAGTGACAACTTGGTGGTTTATCAAAGGGAGAAGAGCATGAACAGAATGGAGGCTGACCACAGCTCCAAAACCAACCTAGAAAACAGATTATGGCCTAGGGTTTTGTGCATAAGTTGTATATATAGTCACTTAACAATTAAACACACAGTATTAACAGTAATTGCTACGCTTAGCATTTTAATCCCAAACTCAGGATTCTTAACCTACTCATTTTTCTAAGATTTATCATATTTTTATTTTATTTTTCGCAGCACCTTTCCGGTACGCGCTTTTCATAGCCAGTATCAGTTCTGGCACCCAATTCTCATTATTTTGACTTGAAACTTGTTTTACAATTCCTACATATTATTCTAAGAATATTCATGCACTTATTATAATTTTCCGGGATACTTCATCGGTACGCATTTATACGACTAGCAGAACCGGTATCTGCACTTTTCGTCATAAAAGCGACTTTCAGCCTTATTAATCGCTTTCTATAATTATTAAAGCCTCATAATAATTATTAGGGTCAATTATGGAATTATTTCCTAATTTCTCATAATTAATTAATTAATTTCCTTAATTAACGATGCGGGTTCTTACAAGGTCAAGTAGTGACCTTTGAGGAGAAAGAACTCATCTTTGTGTGCCATTTTCATGCACCTTCAAAGTCAAAATCTTTGGAGCTGGTTGTGAGCTCCAAGAGCAGCCTTTGCTTCTGTTTTGAAGCCTTGGGGTTCTTTAACTTGATCATGAGTTTTATTGGGTTAAAATTTTAGTCTTGGCATGTAATATGTTAATATGAAGTAATCAACACATATATGAATCTATATATGCCTAAAAATGGATCCTTGGACGTATTAAAATAGTAAAAGTTGGACCTTTGGTTGATATCTTCACGAAATGCAGAAACTGTATTCTGTCGCAAAATATCCGGATATGGGGATCTGAATATCTGGATATTGGCAGTGAGATATCCGAATATTGATATCCGGATATGTCCCTGACAAATATCCGAATATTCTGGGTTTTCGAAGAACAGTAGCTTACTGTTCATCCAGAATCGATGTTTGGGGTTTGTGGACCCTAGATTGATGAAGTTGAACTTCTGTAATAATTATGTAAGTCAGAATCTAAGTGATTAAGGGCTTGTGGCTTTGTGAGAAGCCTAAAGACATGAAACGTAAAGGAAAGGCGTTGTCTTTATATTGTATGATTGTAGAGTTGATTATTGATATGTTAATTGGTCCATAACAGATTGTGATTCTGCTGTGTTTGGACATTGAGCTTGTGTGGACTCTTGGATTGGATAGTTAGCTTAAGAGGTAAGCTCTCGTGTCCTCGGTTTAGCCATTGTTGGTTCCACCATGTCCCATGGGGGTATGGTTATATGCATGCTGTGTTACATGCTTTGATATTTGAAATGCTTTTGAGCTGATATGTGCAATGGCTTATGATATGTATATGGTGTTCACCCGATGGGATGGAATCCTAAGGGTAGGTACGGCAGGGCGCGTACTGTGTGGATAATAGACGTATTCCTACATTTCTCTAGCCAATAGATTATAGCATTGGCACACATGATATGATTATCTGCTATTATGCACTGTTTTGGAAATGATGTTGATAAACTGCTTTTGAACTTATATTGCACATGTAAGTGAGCTTGGGGTGGAAGATCCGTGAAGACCCCTTGTCTTACTGAGATTTCTTGTTTAGAGATCTCACCCCATGTTTGGGGATGCTTATTTCAGGTTCGGGTAACTTGGGGGCTGATGCCTCTGGCGGCAGGAGGCCGGAGCTTAGTTGATTATATTTATGATGTATGCATGACTGGATTTGGATGCTGTTTATGTTTTCTGCCTTATATTATTATGTTACTGCAGTTGAGACTTCTGTTGGGCTTGTTGCCTTATTTGGGTGAGCACGGGGTTTGTCCATGCCACTTTGATGTTAGTACTTTGGTTTGAGTTGTATAACCTATCAGGATTTGTCCGGTCTACGTGTTGTAGTTCCGTGACTAGAGACATATTTATGTTATTAATTTAATGAGGTATTTCAGTTAGTTGTTTAATTACAATTTACATATATGCGATGTTTTGAAAATGATTAAGTAATCAAGTTGGTAATGAATAATGACGTCATAATTGAAAATAAAAAGATATTCTGCATTTTTAATTAAGCACAGCTTAATACGATGATATGATAACATTACCGGATATATATGGGGTGTTACACTCCCAGCCCCATCACCAAGCTGACGGGACACACAATCCCTTCAAAAATACCTACACCATTGGTCTTGTCATGTTCTGCGATGGCACTAGCATAACATGTTTTGTGCACTTTCTTTCCTTCCCTACGAGGCTAAGAAAAAAGGATACAAAGGATATGGTAGCAAAATTTATTTTGTAAAAAGATATAGAGAATAAAAAAGGAGAAATGAAAAAGGTAAGGAAAGAGATGTGCTATATGATAATCGACCACAGAGGTAACTTCACTGTCAAATGCTAATTTACTAATTATCCTTCCATTGCTGAAATTGAACACCTGGTACATAATATAATTTCCAATAAAAATGTGTCATCAGGTACTTGCAAGTGTACCAGCAAATGAATTAGTTCTCAAATTATATCCTATGCAATGAACTGAGCCTGAATTTTTTTTTAAAAGGAGGAAAATTACAAACATATTTTCTTTAAAGTTATAATTATTTTTATTACTAAAAAAGTAAAAATAATGCTCATAATTACAGATTTTTATAAATTTTTAATGGATCATTAATTATATAAAATAAGATATATAATTATTAAATAATTATATTTTTTATATATTATCTATATTTTATATACAAAATATAATTATAAGCATTATATAATTATTTATCTCTAATGAGTTAATTAATTATAAGAATTAATTCAGATCTCTAAAGGAAGATCAAAGGTGAAGTGTATCGTGGCTACCGTCTCCTTTTACAATCTTTATTTATCTCTTTTTCTTGCGTTCTTGATTTTCTTGAATGTTCTTGATTGATTTTAAATTTACTTTCAATTATTTTTCTTTTAATTCAAAATTTATTTTCTAAATCAAGTTGGATATTCCAAATTAAAAGGACTAGTTAGGATAATAATTGGTGCATTAATCCTCGTGAGAACGATCTTTTCTCATCACTTTATTACTTAAAACGATCGGTATACTTACTGATTTCGCAACAAATTTTTGGCGCCGTTGCCAAAGATTAATTTACGCCAATATTATTCGTAGCTTTAGATCTTTAAGATTGGACTTTTATTTTCTTAATTTTAATTTTTTAATATTTTTTTTTTAAATTTATTTTTTGAAATTTTATTTTTATTATTCTATTTTTATTATTTTATTTTTTGATAAATTTTTAATTATTTTTTGTGTTGTTTTGTTTTTGTTCTCTATGATGTACTATTAACATCATGGTTGAACAATTTGAAATTTCACTAGATTTGGAGGAAGAATTGCTCGACATTGAAGATGCAAAACTTTTTGGGGGTGAATATGTGTAACACCCTGTAGTACTCCGGTTGTTAACATACATGATATTTAGCGTACACAACAAAAAATTTTATTAAATAATTAAGGGAAAAGTGTGTGTCCTTTTAAAGGACACACACTTATATCCTTTTAAGAGAGATAAAGGAACAAATTATGGGGAGAGAGAATGGAGGAAAAAATTTGTAATTTAAAATTTAAAAAAACATACTACATTCATCTAAAAGGACCATCATTTTAAATGACAAACACTAAACCCAATAATTAAAGAGACGTCTTGTAAAAATACGAATAAACTTTTTCCAAAACATTTTCTGAAAGCATTTCTAAAAACGTTCACATGAGATATTGCGAAAGCGTAAAACTAAAACATATATCTACTAATTAATCCCATTAGCCAGTATTAGTGGCCATTGACTAACCGAATATGACCACAAGTGTCATTCCTGCCAGAGTCTTACGGACAGCATAACGACTGTTTAACGGATAACTGGGAGATAAGAATCTCACACACAATCACACCCGATAAACACAGTTAAATAACAGACAACTTGCTAGTCCCACACGAAAATAGGAAGTAAATAGAAAAGTGTAAAAGTAGTAGTGTCTACATTCATTCAACCTCTTTCATCAAGCATGTTTCCGAAATTCATCATAGTAATATGGTCTTTCATTTTTAGACTTTTAATTTTTTTACTTATTACAAAACCGGAAAGTGCAATGCACCAACTAAAGAATAAGATAAACCATTTTTGAAACCAATAAACCAAACCTGATTGTGGTTTCTAGGAATAGATATAGGACTGTAGAATGAATGTTGAGCGGCAACCCCAAATGTAGACATTGCTTAACAGGCAAAACCCTGCACAATGAAGCAATAAGAAAACCAATGAGCAATGGGGAAACCTAGTGAGAAACCAACTTGAAAACAATGAGGGCTTTTGTTTGAGAGGTGTGTCTTTCTCCCAAATGAGCAACAACGAATAGCTGAGAGAAAGAGCAACGAAAAGCTTTCTTTTTCTTCTTTTCTTTAGTCACATTTAAATTTTGACAAGAGAATATCCACTCACTTTATTGTATTTACTTATATATCCTCGTTATCTTTTTTCTTTCTGAGTTATACATTAACTTCAAAACTTTTAGGTTATTACTAACCTAACTAAATTCTACATCATAATTTATAATTCCCCCAAGAAATTAAGAATGTTTTGTGAGAGAAGAGTGTGCATTTGCTTAGTTTTAGCATTAATGTTGATAAGTTTGTTGGCTTTGTAGGTGTTCAAGCATAATTTTCACTAAAATAAAAGACGATATATCTTTTCTTGGGTCAGACATCTCCTATATTATTCTAACACCTCTTCCATTTCTTTCAAAAAAAATTCTTGAGATTTATTTGTTTAAGGATATCTTTTTACTTTTTTGTTTTCTTAAACTTGGTAGTTTGTTTATTGGGATAATTTATGTTGATTTTCTGGCTTAGTATCTTTCTTTCCATGCTATTAATGCGCTCCCCCTTGTTTGGGAAAATTGTAGCAGTGCCTTATGTTGCAGGAAATTAGTGGAGAGAAAATGAATTGCAATTCTCAACACCTCCACATTCGATCTCCTCCAATCAGAGAAGAGGAAGGACACTTTTAATGCAGAAGGGAACATGATGATAAAAGACTTTTGGTGGCATAAAGGAGAGGACCTCACGTCCTACTCTTCTGATTTATGTAATATGCTCTTCAATATAAGCTGATTTCTTTTAGTAGGCAAGGGAGAAGTAAAGGAATCCTTCTAGGTTGAACTTTTAATGTAAGCTTGTTGCCATTAAAAGATTTTGTGATGTTTCAATTTTACTGTTCTGATTAACTGGCGTTAAGGGAAAATATCGGGGGATTAGCTCTCTGGCGAGAAGGATTCCCGAACCTAGAAATATTTGTTGTGTGTAGAGTTTCTTTATAGAAACTTCTGCATGTCACCTTAGGGATAAGAGGCAAGCACAATCTTCCTTGGATCTTAACATAATAGGACTCCTAAGTCCTAAGGTTGTTTGGGGCATAGGGATATGCGTAGACCATCTTAGGCAGTAAAAACTTGAATGATAGAGGGATCTGTATTCAAGACAATGAAAGGCACCTTAAGCTAAACCCATTGTGGGAGCATTGTTGAGTCTTGAGAGCAATCTAGTGAGGCGAAAATACTATCTCAAGTCTACACTTTGACTATTGTGTTCTTCATACTCTTTTCACTTTTATTCTACTCTCTATTGCAATTGCTCTTATTTCCTCAAAGACATTAATTCTTTTTGTTCTTTATTCATTGTTCTATTTTTAGTTTTTGATTTCCAAAAACTGCTCCTCATTTATTTATTTCTTGCATCTTATACAAGCGCTACACTCATTAAGTCTCAGTGATAAATCCAGTACATGACCATTACACACTACAAAAAAACAGGCATTTAGCGGCGGTTCATTTTTGGTATACGCGACGGTTACAATCGCCCCTAATTGCAAAAATGAATTTAGCGACAGTTGTAACCGTCGCGTATACCAAAATGAACCGCCGCAAAATGTATGTTTTTTTGTAGTGACAGAATCATCAACTCTGTTTGGGGCTGAATACGAACAAGGGTAGAATAAGTTTCATTCTTGTACTTTGAGTTGAGCTTGGATCATATTATTGGATTTGCCTTCCAAATGGATAGAAGTATCCAAATTAGGGTCGTGAGTTTTATTTCCTCCCTTAGGGGGCTTTAACTGGTAAACACTTGTGTTATCTATTCGAATTACTCTTAATTGCTTATGATTATTATCTTTAAATTTGCATTGGTTTAATTATATAAAATTATACAACTCAATTCACTTCCCTCTTAACTTCATATGAGACCAACACAATTAACCCTTATTTTGTAAAATGACAGCTTTTACTTATTATTTATTATATTTTTTAGGGTTTAATGTGTGTTCTTTTAAAGGGCACGAGGTTTTGTCCTTTAGCAGTTATAATTATGTACTATAGGTAGTCCATAGTTATAATATTAAGGTTGTACTTTTTTCATTTTTCACGTCAGCAGATAACTTCTGAAGAGAGAGAGAGGAAAAAAAATACAATTTTAATATTATAACTATGTACTACTCGTAGTACATAATTATAACTGTTAAAAGGACAAAAAAATTTCTCATTTTTTTAACTTGAAATAATTTTTTTTAAAAAGTAAATAATAATTTGTAACTTAAAAAATATTTTGATACGAAGCTTAATTTTTTTTAATTTTAATAGATTTAAGATCCGTTTGTTATACAATTTTGTTGTGAAAGCGAGAAAGTATCTCTTTAATTCCAAGGCACTTTTTAAGAAGATAGATTTTTCTTACATGGGTTTGCATTCATCATTTAATATGACCACAAAATTTTTTCTACACACAACATTTTGTGTGACCCACATGTTTTGAAGAAAAAAAAATTATGGCACGCAAAATGAATCTCTATAACATAACACAATCATTTTTCCTACAACATAACTCTTATAAAACTCTCAGTAAAAATGCCTTTATTTTGTACAATGAACAATGTAAAACATAAATAACATAATTATATTATGTAAAAGATAAATATTATATTTATATAATTAATGAAATATTTAAGTACTGTAAATTTTTTATTTTGATCATACAAACTATAGATAAATAAATTAACTTGATAGTTTAAATAAGTAATTTTTTAAAAGGCATAAAATTCAGACTTGAAATTGCAAGAGGGAGCTTTGAAAGTTTACTTTGTTAAATTAACATTTTTGAAAGAGTAAGTTAGACTTTAGGCATATATATTAGGTCAAAATAAGTTACCGTAATTCTCACCATATTGCAACTAGTTTTTGGTGCCACTAGATCAATTACATGCACAGATGCATTTGTTGACTACCAACTACTTGAAATTGCAGGAGGAGCTTTGATAGAATTGCCATATAAAAAGAACAGATGAATTCCCAATTTTAGTATAGATAGTGAACTGTTCAGTGATTAAGAAAACCGTATTTGTATCCCATGAAAGGTATATAATATTTATTTAGGGATACTCTTAGAAGCAATGGTATATATAAAGCTCTTGCAGAGCTTCCCAGATGTTGTATGACACTGGGAGGTGGTGTTGGGTGGCTATTGTAGTTCTCCACTTTGACGTAGTAACAGCTCATAGAAATAATAAAATAGTCCTCCTTCTCAGTGGAAAGCGGTATTTATAAATGGGATTTGACCTTCTCATCATGGAGAAAGAATAAGAAAGAAAGGGGCAAACCGTACCAACATAGCCTGGACCTGGTTTTGCTGGGGCAAGATGCACTGTAGCCATTGTCAGCATACAATAACTGCTTGTGCATGGAAAATCAAGGAAAATATCCCCGGGGAGACACTACTTATCTCCTTGGAAATTGTTCTCCGTATGCCTCAAGTATGAGTTCATCATATTGGGCCTAGATCATGGGACTAGCCAATTGCGCTGACCACAACAGTTAGTGACTCTAATGATTGCCAATCTACCATTGCATTTTTTTAGAATGGATCTGTAATACAAACTTTACATGATAGTGAGATAATGTAAAAAGAGAGAGAAATATAAAGGAGAAATATGAAGATCTTAATAATATGCACCGAGTTAGAATTTGCGAGATTCTATTTAAGGTATTTTGAGCCGATTCCATTTCAATTGACTTTTATCATGTAAAAAATTACATCATCTTATATTTAACTAGGGTTAGAAAAACGGGCCAATCTGATTCAATCCGACCTAACCCGTGTTCAACCCGAAAAAAATGAGCCGGGTTAGAGTTGATTCGAAAAATAAACGAACCAGAAAACTCAACCCAACCCGACCCGAGTCGGGTTAGGGTTGGCTCGCGGGTTGACTCGAAAAAATAAAAAATAAAATAAAATTCTATTGATGTTATAACTTCTAAATTTTCCCCCTAAATTATTAATTCATTCAATACAAAAACATTATACAGGTAAACCATAGAAAATTTCTTTTACATTTGAACTGGACTTATTGGCAGTTGACACTGCATTTACACTGTCACACATACTATAAAAAAAGGTCCTTAATGCACAGTTTTGGACTTATTGGCAGCTGTATGGTATTTTCGTTTGGGTCTTTGGAATTGAGATTTTAGCTTTTAGCTTTTCACCTTACCTTCATTAATTTTTATACTTTTATATTAAAAAAATCATAACCCGCGAGCCAACCCGTTTGACCCTTGAGTTGGCTCGGTTTTTTTCGAACTGAAACGAGTCGGGCTGACTCGAGTTACTAACTCATTTTTCCTAATCCAACCCGACTCATTTTAGCCGGGTCACGAGCCAACCCGATAGGTTAGCTTCTATTTGCCAAGCCTATATTTAACTACTTTAATAATTAATGTAAACAAATTGTTTTACACTAAAATCATTGCACATGACAATATATTTCCTATTAAATTTAAATAACTAACTACTCAACTAGCGATGGACAAGTACATGCAAGTTGGTCCAGAGTTTTTGGGGTGGTGGGCTTTATTAAATTCATGCCACCCTTAACAAGTAAAGTTGTTTTCACATTCAAATTCACAGCGTTGCCCCATTTTTTAAGCAATCTCGTCTGGCAGAGATGTTCTTTGTTGTTCATTTTGAGGGAAGGGCAGGATATTTATCCACATCAAGACGTATTATAAAGGGATACGTAATGGAGCCACAATATATATGATTTCCAATTGGGATCCCACTTGCAATTAATGATAATTCGAGATCATAATAGTGTGCTTTTGGTTTTCCTTCCAGATCCACAACTAGAACTCCTCCACTCTTCTCTACTTGTACTCTTCCTATATACTTTGCAACCATTGCAGCAACTTTCCGAATGAATGGGTATCTAAGTGCTAAATCCAATTCACTAGTTAAGGACTGCCATTAACACAACAAAAAACATTAATCAGTCAACAAGACACAAATATCTGTTTGGGTTCAAGTCAAGTGAGTTAGTTGATTTTCAATTTTACTCAAAACTATAATTTTGGAGAGATCTAGGGGTGTTTGGTAAGAAGATTTTGATAGAATCGTTGAAAAAGTGGGGTGGAGAAAATATGTTTACCATGTTTGGTACGAGATAAGTTGAAAAATACAGGTCTAAAATGTTTCCCACGGAATTTTTTTTCAACTAGACACTGGCTAAAAAAAATGCAATTTGAAGGTTGGTATTTAATTTATCCAATCAACCGAGAATCTTGCTTATAAAATTTGTGGCAGAAATGCCCTTGTGTGTTTATAAAATTTGTGGCCAAAAACACTTCATGGTCATCCAAATAGATCTACTCCTTCGTCTCCGTCTTCGTTATTTTGCCTGGTATGCAGCTCAAAGTGCAAGTTACTGCGAAGTGCGTGTGCAAACAACACTGCGTTTGAGTGTGGTATAAAGCCATTGTGGTGTGTGGTTGAAAGAGCACGTGAGTTGTTTGATGGTATGCTACCAGAGGAGAAGAATTTCATTTCTTGGAATTCAATGATTAGAGGGTATTGAGATGTGAAGATGGGCTTGAGTTTGCTTGGAATTTGTTTCTTAAGATGCCTGAGAGATACTCGGTTTCTTTGAGCAAAATGTTTGATGGTTGTGTAAAGCATGGGAGGATGGAGGATGCTCAAGCATTGTTTGATGAAATGCCAGAAAGGAATTTGGTCAGTTGGGCAACTATGATCGATGGTTATGCCTAATCTGGTGATGTTGTTGCTGCAAGGAGTTTGTTTGATGAAATGCCAGGGAGAGACATCATTTCTTGTTACTCAATGATGGCTGGCTATGTTCGGAATGGGTATTGCATTGAGGCTTTGAAAGTATTCCATGATATGAGGAGGGCAACAAATATTCAAACACAATGGGTATTTTTGTAATTTTATTCCACGTTCTCACATATTTCACAACCAACCAAACATGACATTATAAAAATAACTCAATATTTTCAGCAAAAATTTTAGCCTATCAAATACCTATTTGTAACTTGCCTGAGATAAAAAAAATCATGCCATATTCTCGGTAACTTTTTTTTTCTCGATAAAAAAAATATCTCTCGTACCAAACGCCCCAGGGTCAATTCATTAAACCATATTCCACTTAATTTTGGTTCAGTATGGATTTCATTTTGCATAACTACAAACCAAATGACATGATTATTTATTTAGTTAAGTTATGGTGGTAATGCAGTGCTTAGTTGTACACCTGAACATAACACATAAATTTATTTTTTCCTTTATGCAAAACTGAATATTAGACTACTTAATGATACTAAAGTATAAATAATGAAGTTGAGGACTACTTTACCGTGGCCATGCCAATATAATACTTCCCTCCCCCAACATAATGAATATTATCCGGCATGCCAGGAAGGTCACGACAAAATTCACTTATCAATCCTTTTTTAGGACCCTGTATGTAAAACTTTCTGCACCTCCTCCTGCAGAATCAGCACACTCGGAAATAAGTGGAACAATAACCATTTTGTCATGCGTGGTCAAAAAAATTATCAGCTTACCATGTCAAAAGTAAATTTTTCCAGAATGCCACGTGAGATAATTCGCTACACTGTATAGCGAAATATGCTTGCAAATAATTCGCTACACAGTGTAGCGAATTATGTCACGTCAGAACACGTGTCAAGCAGGACGTAATTCGCTACACTGTGTAGCAAATTATGTTCGCGAATGATTTTTTGACACGTGGCACACTTTCGCAGGAAAAAGCTGACGTGTCATAATTCGCTACTACTGGTAGCGAATTTGGTCTGCAATATAACCACGTGTCACGAAATTATTGCCCACGAAATTCGCTACCAATGGTAGCAAATTATGACACGTGACAGTCTGGTAAAAAATACTGTTCGCGTGGTATTTGGGTAAAAAATTTGACAAAACGTAGCATTTTGGTTACTGTTCCGAAATAAGTATAGTCAAATAACTTTCAGAATTATACATGGCGTTAGACTTAAGATCAAATTCAAATAATATCATAGAGATATAATATAAAACTATAGAAAAATTCATCACATACAAGTTTTGTTAGAGAGATATAAAATTATTAATATGGTATCGCCCAACATCTTAAATTTTTGGGTTGAAGTGATTCTTTACATGGTATCAGAATCGACATGACGAAGTGATCATGAGTTCGATCCTCACTGTTCCTATTTTAAAATAAAATATAATTAAATATTGTGGAGTTTCTTAGCACAGATAGGAGGGGCCTGGTGTATTGTCCACACTTCAAGCTCAATGAGCTCTTGTATGAGGAGACGTGTCAGAAAAATATAAAATTATTAATGTAATCTTATCCAATAGTTTAAACTTTTGGGTTGAATTAGTTCTTTACATGGTATCAGAGCTGGAGTGACCTAGTGGTCACGAGTTCGATCCTCACCGGCCCTCACTTTGTGGTGGAATTAAGTAGCACAAGGTAAACAAAAAAATAAATCTGTGCAGCACAAGGTGTAAAGAACTATTTCATCTCAAAACCTTAAAGCGATGAGTAAGACTACATTAATGATTTTTATCTCTCTCTATCACACCCTTTCGTGTAAGTGCTTTTTGACTTGAAGCATAAATATTGCACAGACCCATTTTTTGGTTTACCTTATGCTACTTAATTCCATCACAAAGTGGAAGGCACAAAGGATCAAACTCGTGACCACTTGGTCACTTTAGCTCTAATACCATGAAAAAAACTATTTTAATCAAAAATCTTAAGGAGATGGATGAAAAAAAAAAGGATATGTGCAATATCCACGCTTCAAGCCTAAATGGCTCTTACATTAGGTGGTGTGTTAGAGAAATATAAAAATCATTAATGCAGCCTAACCCATTGCCTTAAGGTTTTGGGTTGAAATAGTTACATGGTATAACAGCCGAAGTGAACCAAATGGTCACGAGTTCGATCCTCATCGCTCTCACTTTGTGGTGCAATTAAGTAAGCACAAGATAAATAAAAAATGGGCCTGTACCACACAAGGTAGACCAAAAAATGGCCTATGCAATATTTACGTTTCAAGCTCAAATAACTCTTGCATGAGAGGGTGTGTTAGAGAGATATAAAATCATTAATGTAGCTTCACCCAACGTCTTAAGATTTTGGCTTGAACTGATTTTTTATAAATAAAGCACAAGCTTTAGTATAAAAAGAAAATCAATGGTATAAAAAACCAAATCAATCCAAAAGCTTAAACTGACACACTCATTTTTTATTTTTATTTTTATTTTTCTTGTGCTGATTTAAACTTATTTTTTAATTTTTTATTAGAGAATGTGGACGGTGAAATTTGAATAGTAATACCATATAATACAATTAATTCAATTTATCAAATTAATTAATTGGGTGAACCTTATATTAATGATTTTCATAGTATATTTATGTAAGAGTGGATACTTTAAGCTAGCACTACTCACAGGACAGTTTCACAGAAGACCACGAAATTTTGATCTGGTGAGACTGCAACTCCATTGGCAAAGTAGAGGTTACGGGCAAGCAAGGTTACGTTCTTTGTTGCTGGATTATAGTTCATGAATCTACCATGAGGTTTGCCTTCTAAGATGTCAAAGACGTAATCCTTTACGTTGTATTTGTATGAAGCGTCTGTGAAATATATATTACCATCATCTGCTACATCAACACCATCTGTTAATTTGAATTTCAAGCCCTCAACCTCATCTGCCAGCACCTCAACCTTCTTTTCCCTTGTCACTCTCACCAGTCCCTGTGTCATTAATTAAATACCCGATAATATTCAGACCAATAATCAAATAATCTCCAATAAATAAAGTAACCACGACTTTAAACTCCAATAAAGAGAAAAAAATAAAAAAGTAATGTATTACTAACATGAGTATTTGTTTATTCATACAGAAATTCGAGGATTTTTTACCCTTGTGATGCAAAAATGTAAAATATGACTGGTTTAACTATTTTGTCAAATTATTTACCAATTTAATGAAAGTGCAACATGCATAGGATGTATGTGCATTTCATTTTGCATCACCTCCATGTGCAACTTGCAAAAATCAGGGCAATAGTGCATGTTCAAGTGGCATACGCAAGTCATGTGCATCTTGCAAAACGTGATATTTGACAGACGTGTTTTGACTTTTGTACAAATAACGCATGAGAATGATACCTGACTTAAACACATACACTCTCCTTGTGCATTTTACTCGTATTAGATTGGTAAATAATTTGCCAAACGAGTTAAACTAGTAATTTGTCTTATATTTTGCATCAAAAAGGTCAAAAAGCCATAATTCAATCCTAATATATTAAATTTAACTTCAATTTAATAAAATTGATTCTCACATATATCAAACATTTTCTGAACCTTTCACTTTCATAAATATATTCAAAGTTGGACTTAAAAAAGTTACGCAGAAAAGACATGTTGGCCACTGGTGTTTCTATTAATATAATTTTGGCTTGTATAATTTTCGCCAGCAACTAGTGTCATTTAAACTACTCACACTAATTTATGGTAATTCGGTTGGGTGTTGGAGAATTGAGCAGAGAGTAAGAGTATGTATTTAATCCTCTCCAGTACCGTTTTTTGAAAGAGATTTAGAGCTTTAATTCCAGGATCTGCACAGAATCAGACTAGTCGCAAAGCGATAAAACGGTTAAAATATCTCAAAAAAAAATAAAAAAAATTTAAACTACTCAACATAATAGTAGCCTTAGCTTACATATAAAATAGTTACATTTACAATGAGAAAAGTATTTCTGAGAGAAAGAGATTTGCCATACAATGAAAGATGGGATAGTGAGAGATTATTGGAGGAATTTTTAACTTATTGAGTGAAACACTATCATTTTATTTAAAATGAATAAAGCGACATAATATTGTATGTTTTGAAACAACAAACAATTTTTCCATATAAAATTTACACACCTTAGAATTTTGAAATTCCAATTTAAACACATCGTCTAAGATGTTTAGTTTGAATTTCCAAACTTGTCTAAAGTGCTGAAATTGTATGTTAACATGTGATGCTCATGATCATTAGTTAATTGTAAAATCTTGCTAAAGCGATGCAAAGCACACGTTAATGGATGAAGCAATAACAAGTTTTAAGTCTACTAGTTTTAATTACAGTTGAGTGTTGTCTTTTACTCCTTTTCATTATGTGAATATTGTAGCAAACAACATAAGGATAGCACATTTGTTAGACATGTATAGCCTATTTACACCCTTACTTACCATAACACCAAATAATTTTCTTTCCTGATTACACATGTATTTAGTTATCAAATCATGGGAAATGAATATTGTTTTAAAAGTCCTCTCAATAAGCTTGCAAAAATAATTTTTTAAAATTAAATAATTCAAACACATACACACGCACACTAGATTTAAAAATTTAATCAAAAGGAAAAAAGTTATATTTAAAAGATTTTGTAAACTTTGTTCGGTTCATTAGAATATTACTCTAGTTTAAATCTTATACTTATTAAACAACAATTAATATTTTATTTTTTTATGATGCTTTTAGTATTCCGAACACCTTTGAATTTTTTAAAATATTTTATTTTATTTTTTAAATTTTTTTGTATCAATCTCTGTTTATAAATTATAAGTATTCGTAAATTTCAATAAAAATTCATTTCTTTAATTTTTATTGAAAGATAGATAGGTAGATGTAACAACCTTTTCAGCAAATTAAATGAGAGAGATACCATGTTGCTATATACCTTATTGGCGTCGGCAACTATGATGTCACCGTTTTTTCCAAAAGCAAGTCCAAGTGGTCTTCCACCCGTGTTGACCCAGTTTTCAACAACCGAGTCAGACGCGGAATCCTTCACCGTGACTCGCTTGATCCACCCATCATCACAACCCGTGTAGATGACACCACTCTCCTTATCGTAAGCCAAGTCTTCGGGTCCCGACACCTCTCCCATCGCAACAACTTCGGATCCTTTTCGCATGCGCGAGTTTCGAGCAGGAACGGTCACGGTTCGCCGGCTCAACTCGTCGACCGGGAACTGAGCCGGTTCGAACCGGTCGAGCCGGTAGAGAACTGCAGCCACCACTACCGGGAAAGTGATGACAAAGGACACTGTTAAAAGGCATGATCTTTTTCTTGTTCTTCTCTTTGTTGGGCTCTGAAAATCGGAGTGATCAGGAAATGAAGAAGAAGCTGAGCCGACACGGCTTGACTCGGACATTCTGGTTATAATTATTAAGGATTAAAAGTGATACGCTACAGAACGAGGTAGAAAGAATGACTGTTTCACCATTTGGCATTGGCCAATCAAAGATACAAGAATAAATTATACTCACTTTACCAATAAATAAAAATTAAAATATTACCAATGTCTGTTTCTTCGCCTAATCATAAAATATTTCACTAGCGCCCTCTGTTGTAGGTTCCTCAAGAATTTTTTTATTTTTATTTTTTTTGAAAAATTCAAAAACCCGATGTAGTTTGCTTACAAATTATTTAACCCCATGGACTTCTTTTTTATCATTTACCTTACTTGTTATTTTTTTATTTTTTTTGGTGAATACCTTCCATGTCATTTTATTTATCACTTTCCTGGTTCTGTTGTTTTTTTCTTCTTCCCGTCGTTGACTGCTTTCTAGAGCCATGCCCCTCAATTGTGCCCAAAAAAAAAAAAAAAAAATTGGCAGATTGCAGGTTCACCATTTGGTATTGGCCAATCAAAGATACAAGAAAAATTATACTCACTTTAACAACAAATAAAAATAAAAATAAAAATATTATCTATATCTGTTTCTTCGACTAATCATAAAATATTTCACTAGCGCCCTCTGCTGCTCTACCTGATGCTGAAGCCTGGACACGCTTATCATGCAAAAGGGATTGCAAGACACAAATAAGTATATGTATTACAGTAATAATGATAGAAATACTTCCACTTGCAAAGGCTAAAGCAATTAAAGGAGGAAATTTACTGTCTTTCACGACGAGGTAGGAATTCAAATCATTATCAGATATTGTTCAAGCACCTTTTACACAAAACACTACAGTCAATGATGCTTAAAACTCAACATCTAATCATTACTTTCCTTTACACTTTTTTCTATTGTTTGGGGAGTATTAGAAATAGACATAAGTAGAGACATAAATGAAGAATTTTGGAGGGGAGGCATGAGAGAACACTGCATATAATTAATATTGTGAAGGCAGTGATTGCAAAATAATAATACTTGACTTCAGAACAACACTCATATAATTAATATTGCGAAGGCTGTGATTGCAAAATAATAATACTACTTGACTTCAGAACAATCTTCAACCAAACAAGAGAAGTGACACATGCCAGCAACTAAAATTATTATTCATAAAACATGTCGATCAATTTGAACTAAAAGACACTTGTCTTAAACTAACTCCCCAAAAGCCCGTATCATGTGAGCATTCTCTTTCTTGAAAAAGTTCTTCTGTGCTGTGCAATGAATACTTCAACAACCCACTGAAACTTCTATCGCTGAGTTCATCATAACAATTACTTGGTAGAGGCAGACGAGGGTAGGCTTCCAAAGCTCTACCGAACTTGGTGAGGAGGGCGATGGAGACAACCAAATCCAAGACGAACATAAGGCCACTCCCACAATTGCTAAAGATCCATTAGAGGAGTGGGACTGTGACAATGAAGATGAAGTGGGCTTTCATTGATCTTTTAATTTTCAGAACTGTCATGTGCTGCTATAGTGGAGCTTTTGACTGGGGGTGGCAGACGGTGGAAGGAGAAGCACTAGCGCAACTAGAAAATTCAATCACAAGTTAACGTTTTTATCTTTTGAAAGTGCATGCAAACATTCAAGAGCATGAGCATGAGACCATTGATAAATGGTTCACAAGATTTACAAGTATCATACAATACCAACAAGTCTTTGCTGGGATTCCAACTACGATTAGCCGTAGTACATCGTCCTATGTAACAAAAAAGAAAAAGAAAAGAGACACAAATTACACCGTCCCAGACTCTTATGATAATAATTTCAATACTAAATTTTGGAATCTTAAGTTTGTAATTCACTAACAACTTATGCCATGTTGTATCACGTTCTATTTTGCTACAAACAAAATCTCACAAATTCTTCAATCACAATATGACACATTTAACAAAACTTTGCTAAGTTTTTAAGATGTCCTTTTCAATATAGCATTCAACTTCCAATTTATAATATTGTACCAAAATATATTTATTTAACGGGGATTAATTTTCTCATTTTACATGAGAAAATTTTCTTATGCTACACATTCAATACATAAGTGGGGTCCACAAAAAAGTGAAAAGACACAAAAATAAAAATGGGACCCACATTTTAATTGTGTGTATAACATGAGAATCTTTTCTCATGTAAAATGAGAAAAGATTAACCCTTATTTAACATACCCTTTTAATTAATTCACACTTTAACAAAGTTGTTATTTTTAAATTTTACCTATTACATATTTATGCATCAGCCCAACCTCTTTAAAATTTCTACATCATGAGGTTGTTATATCAACTATCCTATAAAACATGGTAAATGAGATAGGAATGAATCAATCAGCCATCTCTATTCTGGTTGTTCAAATGGGACACGAACAAACAATTGTCCATGCAGTGTCACCAGTGCTGAAGTCCGATGAGGATCAATTGTTGAAGGCAATCTGACAACCCGCATTAATTAAAATTCTTTAAATTAGACGAATACAAGGTAGGAGCAAAAAATATGCCAAGATGATTGTTTGAAATATGGAATGCACTAGTAAGCCAATTACTCAACTTGGAAAGCTGCAACATAGGAACCTTAACGGGTAAATTGAGGGAGTTAGCAGATGTTTTTGCTAGAAGAAAAGTGAATATTGTTTGCTTGTAGGAAACTAAATGGGTTGGAGAAAAGGCCAAGGAAATGGATGGAACTGGTTTCAAGTTATGGTACACAGGTATAAACAAGAGTCGAAATGGTGTTGGAATTATGATCGATAAAAGTTTCAGAGATAAAGTTGTTGACGTCAAAAGGAAAGGCGACAGGATTATTCTGATTAAGCTGGTAGTGGGTGATTTAATCTTGAATATCCTCAGTGTGTATGCGCCCCAAGTTGGATTACAATCAAATGATAACAGCCAATTTTGGGAAGACTTGGAGGAGGTTTTGAGAGGGATACCACGAGAGGAGAAGATTTTCTTAGGAGGAGATCGAAATGGTCATGTTGGTAAAAGCAATGAAGGTTTTGATAGAGTTCATGGAGGTTTTGACTATGGGATGAGAAACGAGACTGGAGAAGATATCTTGAATGTTGCACTAGCCTACGATTTGATGCTAGCGAACACCTTTTTTCGAAAAAGGGAGTCACATCTAATCACATATCATAGTGGTCATAATCATAGTCAGATTGATTTCTTTTTGGCAAGAAGAGAAGATAGAACTTCTTGTGTCGACTGTAAGGTCTACCCTGGAGAGTGTGTCGCTACGCAACATAAGCTGGTAGTCCTGGAGGTTCGGTTCAACAAAGTACTCACAATGAGGAAGAGGGCCCAGAACCCAAGGATAAGATGGTGGAAGCTTAAGGAGGAAAAAGAGAAAGATTTCAATGAAAGAATGTTGCATGAAGGACCTTGGGAGTTTGATGGAGGAGCAAATGCAATATGGAATGAGATGCTATGTGTATTCAGAACATGGGAAGGAGAGTGTTGGGAGAAAGCAAAGGAAATGGATTTCATACAAAGGAAACATGGTGGTGGAATGGAGAGGTGCAAGAGGCAATTAAACAGAAGAAAGAATGCTTTAGATCTTTGCATAAAAGTCCCAATAAAGAGAACTTGCAAAAGTTTAGATTGGTGAAAAAAAATGCAAAGAAAGCAGTGCGGGAAGCTAAAGGCAAGGTTTTCGCCGATTTATATAAAAATCTTGGGAGCAAGGATGGTGACAAAGGTATACATAAACTTGCAAAAATAAGGGATAAGAAAAGTATAGACCTCACCCAAGTTAGATGCATCAAGGATGAAAATCAAAAACTTTTGGTGAGAGATAAAGATGTAAATGAAAGATGGATGAACTACTTTAACAAGCTGTTTAATGGGATGGCGATAAAAGCGAGGTGGACTTGGAGGATGCTTATGATGATTTGAATAGAAGATTTGTGCGCAGAATGAATACACATGAAGTTAAGGAGGCTTTAAAGAGGATGAAGACTAATAAAGCCTTGGGACCTGATGGTGTCCCTAGTAAGTGTGGAGAGGCCTGGGTGATGTGGCAATAAAATGGTTGACCAATATTTTCAATAAGATTCTTCAGATAAATAAGATGTCTGATGCATGGAGGAAAAGTATGATTATGCTTATTTACAAAAACAAGGGAGATAAACAGAATTATTCTAACTATAGAGGCATTAAGCTAATGAGCTATACTATGAACATCGCTTGAGGAGATATACCAAGATTTCTGTAAATCAATTTGGATTTATGCCAGGAAGATGTATCATGGAAGCCATTTTCTTGATGCGACAATTAATGGAAAGATATCGAGAAAAGAAGGACTTACATATGGTGTTCATAGATCTTGAGAAAGCATATGATAGGGTTCCAAGGGAAGTTTTATGGTGGGTTCTTCAGAAGAAAAAAGTAGCATCAAATTATGTAAAGGCAATCAAGGATATGTATGATGGGGCTACTACATGTGTGAAAGCTTGTAATGGAACATCAAATTATTTTCCTATCACAGTAGGTGTACACCAAGGTTCGGCTCTAAGTCCTTATCTCCTTGCCTTAGTTATGGATGAACTAACAAAAGATATTCAAGAGGAAGTGCCATGGTGTATGCTTTTTGTAGATGATATTGTGCTTATTGATGAGAACAAAGACGGTGTTAATAGAAAACTTGAATTATGGAGAAGGACGTTGGAATATAAAGGAACCACGTTAAGTCGAAACAAAACTGAGTATTTGAAGTGAGTTTTCTCTGGCAAAAGATGAAGACCAAGATCTCGTGCATCTACTTGGTCAAGAGGTACCCAAGAAAGATGCTTTTAGAAAAATGCAAAAAGGTGGAGAGATTGATGAGGATGTAAATCATAGAATCAGAGCAAGTAGATGAAATGACGTAGTGCATCTGGGTTTTTGTGTGAACGCAAAATCCCCCTTAAGTTAAAAGGAAAATTCTATAGAATAGCGTAAGGCCTGCAATGCTATATAGAGCTGAATGTTGGCCAGCAAATAGGCAACATGAGCATAAAATGGGAGTAGCAGAAATGAGGATGTTAAGGTTGATTGTTTTATTGTTACACGAGGATGGATAAGATGAGAAATGAAGATATTCGACGAAAGATAGGAGTACTACCGGTGGCTGAAAAGATGAGAGAACATAGATTAAGGTGGTTTGGGCACGTAATGAAAAGGCCCCTAGATGCTCCCGTAAGAACAAAAGTTTGTTACCAAGAGCTCAACACAAAGAAAGGTAGAGGTAGACCGAAACTTACTTGAGGAAAGGTAGTAAAGCAAGACTTAATGGATTGGGATATAGATTGGCGGACGATGTGCCTTAGAACGAAATGGAGAAAAGCTATAAGCATAGTGGAAGGTTAGACCCGTTGTCATTCCTATGTTCCAGATAGTCCCTTTTTAGTCCTTTTTCCTCTTCATCTCCCCCCTTTCTTCTTTTCCCCTTCTTTTATCACTTTTATATATATATATATATATATATATATATATATATTATTACTATTTTATTTATTTATTTTTATTTTTTATCTAAACCCTTTCGCATCTTTTATTTGGGTTCATCTACCACCGACCTCAATTAATTTGGGATAAAGGTGTTGTTGATGTTGATGTTGATATATATATGGGGCAGGATCCTTTGACACCAGTGTCAAACTTTGAAATTTGACATCAAATCTTAACCATTGATTTCCGCCAATCAACGGTTATCATTTATTCCAATAAATGATAACTGTTGATTCGCGGAAATCAACGGTTAAGATTTGGTGTCAAAGGATCCTATCCCTATATATATATATATATATCAAATCTCGGCTAATGAGGGTAGGGTTAAGGGATTGAGGAGAACATATACCACACCATCAAAATATAACCAGAACTTAATAATAGGATCACTAACTTCACCATTGCCAAGGAGACATTGTGAGTGCCAACCCTGCATAGCCCTTGCTGCAGCATCTCTCCGTGCTCTACCTGATGCTGAAGCCTGGACACTATCATGCAAAAGGGATTGGAAGACACAAATAAGTATAGGTATCACAGTAATAATGATAGAAATAGTTCCACTTGCCAAGCCTATAGCAATTAAAGGAGCAAATTTACTGCCTTTCATGGCGAGGTAGGAATTCAAATCATTATCAGATATTATTCAAGCACCTTTTACACAAAACACTACACTTAATGATGCCTAAAACCCAACATCTAATCATTACTTTCTTATGCATAGAAGTACACTTTTTTCTATTGTTTGGGAAGCGGGGAAGATTGATATTAGAAATAGACATAACTGGAGCTCCTAATCCAGTGAACATGAGTTTAGTAAAATGGTGGGGAAAAAATGGGCCAATTGCACTTTGCCATGTTAATTTATTTGTCCAATTACACTTTAGCACTTAAGTTATAAGATTAAGCACACTCCACATTGATTTAATGACATTTTGCAATGCCCTGCCCAAAGAGATATATCTTGAATGACCTAGTGCAAAATATAGCAAAAACTCTGCAATTTAGTTTAATAGTATTATGTAAACTTAGCTGGCAATCATATAAGCTTCTAAAATGCGATCTGAAAGCTTGCATGCAAGCAGTAATAGCCTGAATGCACCTTTGCTTTCTTAGATCTGCCATCTTTTGATTTTCTTAACCTAATCATTGTCTTAAACCAATCACCTGAACCCGTTCTTGATGTGAAGTAACTTCTTTCAAATTAACATAACCCTGGGAATGATTTTAATAATATAATGATTAGCAGATCACACCATATATACAGCCCTAAAGACTTAGCATTCTGTTCTTAATCATAAGAGATCCAAACAAATCATGTTGCTCCTGTCCCCATTGTTAGTCTTTTTCTTTATTCAAATAATTAAACGAAACGCTCAGACCTACTTCTTCAAACTTAATCTATGTAGGAATGCATGCTTTTAAAAGTTTGATAAAGAATTTATACAAAAAAAATAAAAAAAAGTTTGATAAAGAAATCCCCTTGCGTTAAGTTGTTTGTGATCAAGTCCAATATATTATGTGCAATTTGTACAGCTCTGCAGCCATAAAACATTACGCTACAAATGTAATATAGGATTCATTCTATTAGCAATCACATTATGATCAGAAAAGCAAACAGTATGCAGGTTAGCTTGGAATCTCTGAAAGAAATATGTCCATTGAACCAAATATGGTCTCAGTAGAAGAATGGCTTCACTGACAAAAGCATTGAACCACCCTCTACTTCCATGTACATAATTTCCTCCAGAGCAGAATGGTGACAAATCATCTTAACAAAACTATATAATGTCCACTACTGAACAAAGACCCCTAAAAGATTTTAAGCCCTCGATTGAAGCCCACAACATTCCAGTAACTTGAGTGATAAATATCAACTACGGTAAAATCCCCCCATATAATGAAAAATCATTCAAATACATGAAAATATAAGCAATCCAAGCTGCATTGTAGGAAGTAAAATAAATCAAGTGCATGATTTCAGTCAAAATCCCTCTGCATTTCGAATATAAGCCTTCATACAAACACCTAGTAAATCTAAATATGGAATTGTAAGATAAGCCTCTTCGTACCAAATGAATAGGCTGTTGGAATCTCGCAAAACACTTCTTGGGATTGTATGATGCTTGTAAATCTTGTGAAGCATTTATTAATGGACTCATGCTTATGCTCATCATGAACGTTTGCATGCACTTTCAAAAGATAAAAAGGTTAACCATGTGATTGAATTTTCTGGTTGCGCTAGTGCTCCTCCTTCCACTGTCTTTCACCCCAATCAAAAGCTCCATCGTAGCAGCACATGATAGAGTTCTGAAAATGAAAAGATCAATGAAAGCCCTCTTCATCTCCATTGTCACAATCCTCCTCCTCTCATAAATCTTTAGCAAAAGTGGGATTGGCCCTATGTTCGTCCTGGGTTTGGTCCTCTCCATCGCCCTCCTCACCCAATTTGGCCGAGCTTCGGAAGTCTACCCTTCTCCGCTTCTGCCAAGTAATTGCTACGATGAACTCAGCGATGAGGAGTTTCAGCGAGTGGGTTCATTGCAGCACAAAAGAGCTTTTTCGAGAAAGAGAATGCTGTCTGATTTAGAACCTGTCATTATAGTATATATAAGGTCGTCTTTCTCAGTACTTGCTTTCAAAGTGGGTTAGAGAAATATATATTAAAAAAAAAAAAAAACATTTACTTACCAGTTTGAGCTCTTTTGTTGAAATTAAAAGCCTCCGTGAGGCAGAGACACGAAAGCCTGTAACAAAGGAGTAACAATTTTTTTTAACAAAGATTCTTAAGATACTGGAAGGAAGATATGCTAGCAAGAATTTGTGAGCCTTCATTGTAAGATCAGGTTTGGGAGATCGAGGATGGGGCATCAATTAGATTCTGGACAGATAATTGGCTTGGTCTTGATTCTAAATCTGAGTTTTTCAACAGTGAATGTCCAACTCCAAGATCAACAGTTGCGGATCAAGAACCTGGTGGAGGAGGATAATTGCTCCTGGAACTTCTTCTATTTGGAGAATTTCTTAGATCGTGATATTTTAGAAAAGATTCGAGCCACTCTAATTCCAAGTGCTCTGGATGGTGAAGACAATATTCAATGGAAGGACAAGTCCTTACGACATTATGTAGTCGAAACAGCGTACAATAACTTAAGATGGGGGTTCAGTTACCATACCTCGGATAACATCTGGAGTCTTTTGTGGAAGTGGAAGGGGCCCCACAAAGAATAAAGACTTTCATCTGGTTAGTGCTACTTAATCGGTTGCCTACCAGAGCTCGCATATAAACCATCTGGACTGGAGGAAGTGCTAACTGCCAATGGTGTCCTGACCAAAATGAAATTTTCATTCATGTATGTGTTAAGAGATTGATTGTAAGTATGCAAAAACAGTATGGAATGTCTGGAATCCAAATTTAGGAAACTCTAATTTTTACCTTCTTCAAGATTCAGACTGGCTCAAGTCCTGCCTGCCTGCCTGATTAGAAATTGGTCATTCCTTGACGGGTATGATCCCATTTCCATCTTTTTTGTCTGGAGTTGGTTCCTCTGGTCTTGGAGAAATAATGATCACCCTGTATTAGTTATTCATAAATACAAAACAACACTAATAGTGCTGGCTGTGGAGGCATCCTTCCGGAAATTGGTTGGGGGGCTATTGGTATCATATTGGGGATTGCACACCCCTACATGCAGAGCTTTTGGGGAGCTATGGAATTTAGGAATTAGAAAGATTATAGTGGAGGGAAACACACCGGAAGCAATCACCATGATCAATACTTCTTCTGTAGGATTTTCGGGAACCCTCGATCAGTAGCTTTTCCCCCACCACCTTCAGACGTTGTTGAATGTTGATTTCAAGGGGTAAAACCCTGCAGTGGAAATCATGAGTAAAGATCTTTAATTTCTTTATTTTTTTTTAAGCACTGTGTCGATGGTTGGAGTTGGACCACAAAAACATACAATTTATGATGGGAGTTTATTACTCTCATCCTGGAACACGTAAACATAACATTTAGTTTTTCTTGTATCTCCAAAAAAAAAAAAAAAATTATAATAAATATAATATTATATTATTATTTTTGAATTCATTTCACTTCTTTTATTTTATTAGAGGGAAAAGTTCGTCAATGCTCCTGTAGTTTGCTTCAGAATCATTTATGCCCCTGTGATTTTTTTTCTATCACATATGCTCCTGTGCTTTGTAAAAAATAAGAAACCACATGGGTATATGTGATAAAAAACATACCCTTTTACAAACCACAGGGGCATATGTGATAAGAAAAAAACCAAAGAGGCATAAGTGATTCTGAAGTAAATCACAGGGGCATTGATGAACTTTTCCCATTTTATTAAAATATTGATTTTAGTTACTGCAAGGTGAGAATAATAAAATCTATTTATAATATGATAAAAAAATAAAATAAAAAACTAGCAAATATTCTTTTGTATTATTTTTTTTAAATAAGAAAATTAGAAAATGAAAATGGGTTCGTTTCTTTATTTAAAAAAAAAATAAAAGACAATTTTTTGTACTGTGGTTACTTATGATCGAGAATAAGGAACCTATAATGTTTACTTAAGGAAGGAAATTTTTTTTACAACATTTACCACCAATCTAATCACTATTGATTTCCGTCAATCTAACGGTTATCATTTATTGTAAATTATTGGGTCGCATTTATTAATTAATTATTAATTTCAATAAATGATAACCGTTAGATTGACGGAAATCAACGGTGATTAGGTTGGTTGTAAATGTTGTAAACTTTTTTGGTGGTAAGTATATCCTGCCACTATAGATAAATATCAATGTTCACAACAGTGAATTAATAAGAGTCAAATTAATAGAGATATAAATGGGTTGGACCGAATTCAGATTTTATCTAAATAAGTTAGGCATATGTGAAATGTTTTGAGTATAACTTTACCTATTAGCTTAGTGTAGGCTATATTATAGACTTGGTTTAGCCAATATTTAAAAATTAAAAGGTCTGACCTAGGTTTATTAATTTATTTAAGCCTATCAGCTTTCAATAATTATCAAAAGTGGAAAAAATATAAATAAAATTTTTTATTAATGAAAATTATATAAATAATTATCTTTTTTATTTCAATTAAAATAAATAATACGATACAGACTGCCATAGGCTTGTAAGTCATGCTTTGTGAAAAGAGATGTACGACTTGTTTTTAGAACAATTTTTTTAAGGCATAAGTCTATTCTATTTTACTAAATGTACTTGGTCAAAGTTGACCTGACATAGGTTGGGCTATAGGTAGGGGTGTAAATGAGTCAAGCGGCTAGTCAAGGGCCTAAGGCTTGACTTGTTTTAAGCTTGGTTTGGTCTAGCTTATTTAATAAATAGAATAGACTCAAATTTTAAAAAAAGTTTGTTTAGCAAACAAGGTCAAACCTAATTTAATGAGTCTTGACTTGAAAACCCATGAGAGAGCCCAACGATATATTATTATAATAAATAAGATATTTTTATTTTACTAAATCATTAATCTTATTTTTGTAACCCTATTTTTTAAGCAACTGACCAAACTCAAGTTCTCTTTCTTTATTCTTCTTGAAGATTATAATATAATAAACTTTGGAGTTTGGACAACTTATTCTAGTAGTACTGAAGTCGTCGCACATTTTTTTTTTTTTTTTGTATTCTTTTCTGCATTGCAAGCTGCCCCGATCACACATTCTCTTGGTTTATTAAGTGATCAAATTTATACTATTCATTAAGCATTGGTTTCTTTCAAGTTTCAAGTCTATTCTATCCAATGGCATGTAGTCACTATGTCCCTGACACTATACCAGTATTTTGTTTTGTGAGGATTGACTTTTACGATGATAATTTAAAGGTTAGTCTATATTATATTATATATATATATATATATATATATATATATATATATATATATATATATATATATATATATATTTAAAATTTTCTTTCTCCACATTCTCTATTTTATGAGCTAGATCAATGTTCAAGAAGAAATTCTAGAACTCATTATTCGATCTTAAAATATATGTGAGTTCTATGATTATTTTTTCTCTGACGAAAGAATACATAATTTCATACATTTATAGTCTCAACATTTGGACGTATATGAGTTTGAAAAAAAATACATTTTACAATTATAAAGAACCAAGTCAAGCTCAAGTAAACGATATATTATTATAATAAATAAGATATTTTTATTTTACTAAATCATTAATCTTATTTTTGTAACCCTATTTTTTTACTATTGTCTTTAACTTCTCAAGCAACTGACCAAACTCGATCAAGTTCTCTTTCTTTATTCTTCTTGAAGATTATAATATATTAAACTTTGGAGTTTGGACAACTTATTCTATTGGTAGTGAAGTTGTCGCACGATATTTTTTTTTTTTTTTTTGTATTCGTTTCTGCATTGCAAGCTGCCCCGATCACACATTCTCTTGGTTTAGTAAGTGATCAAATTTATACTCTTCATTAAGCATTGGTTTCTTTCAAGTTTCAAGTCTATTCTATCTAATGGCATGTAGTCACTATGTCCCTGACACTATACCAGTATTTTGTTTTGTGAGGATTGACTTTTATGATGATAATTTAAAGGTTAGTCTATATTATATTATATATATACATATATATATATATGGGGAGGGATCATTTGACTCCAGAGTAAGATTTAAAAGTCTTACTCTTCATCCCAGCCCTTGATTTCCGTTCATCCAACGGTTATCATTTAGTAATTTATTTGAAATTAATAATTAATTAATGCATTAAATTACTAAATGATAACCGTTGGATGAACGGAAATCAAGGGCTGGGATGAAGAGTAAGACTTTTAAATCTTACTCTGGAGTCAAATGATCCCTCCCCTATATATATATATATTTAAAATATTCTTTCTTCACATTCTCTATTTCATGAGCTAGATCAATGTTCAAGAAAAAATTATGGAACTCATTATTTGATCTTAAAATATATGTGAGTTCTATGATTATTTTTTCTCTGACGAAAGAATACATAATTTCATACATTTATAGTCTCAACATTTGGACGTATATGAGTTTGAAAAAAATACATTTTACAATTATAAATGAGCCAAGCCAAGCTCAAGTCAACCATTTAATTTTTTATAAAGTCAAGCCTAGAATTTAGCTCGTACCAAATTAATGAGCCAAGTCAAGCTCAAAATATTTTTTATAAGCTTGACTTGTTTAAACTAAAACTTGGCTCGGTTCAGCTCATTTACACCGCTAGCAATAGGCCCTGATAGGTTATTTGTCTTATTTGCATCCTTAATCACATGGTTAAGATTAATTTAAAAAGAAGAAGATGCAAAACATATAATTAGGAGGGTATGATTTGATTTAAAATCACCCTGAAATATGGATTCTATGATAGAACATGGATTAGCATTAAAATTGTTGTAAATGATATAAATAAATTTAATGAAAATAAAAATTTTAAATTTTCTTTCATACATTATGCATAATATAAATATGGGATAAATTATTTTATCTATTATTTTTTCTGCCTATCTCTGTCTATCAATCTCCAACACCATTAGATTAGAATCTCAATTACATTTATCATTTATGTCTCCTATTGAGATTCTGATCTAACGATGTTGGAGAGTGGTAGGCAAAGATAGACAAAAAAAAATAATAGGTAGAATAACATATCTCTATAAATATATATTTATAAAAATAATATTTAGAATTAATTTCTCAACAACTTAACAATTGTATTTCTTAATTATAATTGTTATGCAATTTTGCTCTAGATCTAAGAAATGAAGATCTAGAAATGACCGAATAACCGGCTACTCTAGTTTTTCGATATGCTTGGTTTATGATGATACAGTGGTAACTGGTAAGTGGTGACCTGCAATACCCGGACACGCCATTTTTTTAAAAAAAATGCGTGTTGGACACGTCTCCGACACGGATACGTTCCGACACGCTCGAAGACGCGTTCGACACACTGTCAACATTTTAAGACATGTGATCAACTCTCCGACACGCTCCGACACGTTTTTTGGTCTGCAGTCAACTTTTTGGGACACGTGGTCAACCCTCGGACACGTTCTTTTTTTTAGTCTTAATTTTATTTTATTAACTAAAAATAAATAAAAAGTATTTATAAATCAATTTTTTTTGTTATAAAATTTGATATAAAAAATTAACAAGGTACGATTTTTTTTATATTTTTTTTATATTTATGTTATTAAATTTGAATATTTGATTGGTTATATGACTTATTATGAACTGTTATATGTATTAAATATAAATTATATTATGTATATTAAAAATATTATTTAATATCAAAATATGTCCCAACGTGTCAAAATATGCCATATTTTAGAATTAACGTGTCGACGTATCGTGTCGTGTCGTCTCCCGTGTCAGTGTACGTGCATCATATGTGGTGACAATGAAAGAAAGTGGAGGTACCTACATAAGGATGAGGCTGAAGTAATTAGGAATCACGGGAAATTCGTATAGAAAATAAGTTGTAGTGGTTTATCCCCGTATATAGGCCAACTTCAAAGTGTCACGAAACATTATTCTCTTTTATATTAAAAAAATGTAATTTGTACTTATAAATAATAGTTAAGATTTTATATATTTTTCAAAGTAGATAATAATAGTGGTATTTTGAATCTATGTAGCACCATTGAAGTGTCGTGTCGTGTCCAACACTCGCCAATATTCTAACACGCTCCGACATTTGTAATATTTGAAATTTCATTACGAATATCAAAATTGGTCGATGTTTTACCAAACTGATATAATACAAATTTAAAATGAATATCGAATAAATCTCACTGGAGAGTATTAAAAATTTTTAATTTGAAAACATAATAGTAAATATTTACATCTTATGTTTCTTTATAAAATTGATGGATATTATAAATTTAGTTTTATTTTTTTGTTACATTATTGAATATTAAATATAATATACACTACATAAATTAAAAATATTATTTAATATTAAAACGTGTTCTGACGTATTCTAACGTGTCAAAATCTAATAATTTTTAGAATTAATGTGTAGGAGTGTCGTATCGTGTCTCGTGTCGATGTCGATGCAACATAGTTTTAAATAGTATATTTCGATATTTTTCTTACTTTAGCTATAATTCTTTTTCTAACTCTTGCTATATTTTTTTTTGTAAACAAGCGTATTTATTTACGTACAGAATTTTCCTATAAAATTATGGGGAAGTTTAGACTTACAATTTATTTTTGGTTACAACTTTTTACTACTATATGTTAACCGTTGATTTCTGTCAATCAACGGTTATAATTTTTGCAAATAAAACTCATTAATTAATATTTAATTTGCAATGAATGATAACCGTTGATTGACGAAAATTAACGGTTAAAATATGATTGTAAAAGTTATAAATAAAAATAGGTTGTAAGTATAACTTTCTCCTAAAATTATAGGATAACATTTTTTAATTTTTGCCAAATAATCTTGCAAATGGGTAAATGTCTGGTGCCTTGCAAATGGGTCCTAACACTTTCTTAATCTCAATCGTAATTTTTTCACAAACTCATTGAATGTGTAAATATAATATGTTTGAATATTAGGAATATTTTATACTCATTTTTCGGAAACATTTCTCTCGTTTTTATCTAAAAATACTAAATCTGTAAGCAGCAAGGGGAGAAATTGACATGTTCCTTTCAGAGATTCAAAGCTAACCTGCATACCGCAGTCCTCATTAGGAGGCAATGCTAAAACTACAATCATCTGCATCATGAGCCCTGCAAGGAGACAAGAGTCGTGTTGAACAAACTTGAAACACCCTGTTATTTGCAAGTTGTGCTAAAGTGTCAAAAAGCCTGATAAATAGTTGGTTAAGCTAAAGGTATATCATCAGAAACGCGAAAGCGCATCGTACCGATGCGATGAGGAATGAAGAACACCGCTTTGATTATATGAGATGAAGCAGCGAGCGTGCCAATTTCTCACGTTCAGTTCTCCTCCTCAAGCCTCACGATCTGCAGCAACGCACCACGAACGGTCGCAATTCCGCTCTACGGTTGATCTTCCAGGCTGACTGAAGGGGATCAGGTGGTCGTGTGGGCAACCGTTCAGATGATGAACGTCTGCCTCTTAGGTGTGTTTCTGATGTCTATAACCCTAGGAGGCACTTGAGAGAAAAGAGAGTTTATATACTCTGCCCAATCCAAAACTAACCCTAAGCTTCATGGGTTAACATTGGACTTTGGGCTCACTCTCACTAAAGCTATTGGGCTTAAGTGAAAAGAGCATACTAAACCCAACAATCTCCCACTTGCTCTTTTGGACACAAACTTGAGTTCATAAACCCAAGACTATGTAGTCCATAAGTCATCATCATCTGATTATACAACCTATCCCTTGTCTCAAGCTAGCCTGGGGATCTACCATTTGTCACTCATCAAGGCTCCTGATAATCTTTGAAAGATTACCTAATTCGGTGCTACTCCACTAAAAGCCCGAACGTGAACTCCAAGATTAATGACCTTTATAACATGAATATGCATCGCCCCTTTGTAGAATGTCTATAATTGATTGACAAGTTTTATGTAACTCAATCAATTATTTATTCCCTTGACTATGATAGTTTCTCTAATGGATTACATGCACTGGCCAGTGTCTTTAATATCCAAGTACCGAAACATATCAAGGGGACATATACTACAAATTCCATGTAGTTTATCTCATAAATACCGATAATCAAATAATCTCACTCCCAAAATACCGAGTTATTGGCCGTCAATAGATCGAACCTCACTCGTTGGTAAATCAAAGAATGAAAACTATTTGATTACCTATTTATAATAAACTCAGGATTAAGAGCAATTACATAACTATAGTTAACTGGAGATTTGATACCTTATGACAGAAAAACAACCTTAATCAAATCTCTCCTTGATCCTTTCAATGTGAATGTTAATTCACACCAATATTTTATAATGATCCGGACAAAATCATTTCATAAAATATTGCAGCCTAAATAAAGTGCCCAACTTTATTTAACGGCTGTGACTCCATTCATCAATTGTGAGAACCTATGATCATGTCCTCCATGAACGTATCCATATGATCATATACTCCACAATTTGATCCGGACCTTGATGTTTGTAAATAGTGCGCAAAATAAATAAATAAAATCTTATTTATGAAATTCAGAAAATGATTTAATTGTTTCATCGTCTTACTCCAAGAGCACAATGAAACCAATAACTGTCACTTGCTTAATGCAAGTTTGGGATCCTCCTAAGACCCAAAGAAGTAACATGCCTCTCGAACACAAGTTCAGGCAAACTCTTAGTAACTGGGTCTGCAAGATCCACCTCTAATGCTATCTGAGTTTAGCGAAAAACTCATAGCTCGAGGTTGATTTTCTTGAGTCAATATCCGTTTGAAATAACTGAATTTGTGAAAACTCAGCTTTTCAAGACTCCCACTAGAATATACCAGCATATAATCTCTCGTTCTCCAAAGATACTTGAGTACATGCTTAACAATAATCTTAGTGTTCCATAATATCCAAAATGGTACCATCTCACTATTCCCACTACGTGACAGATGTCTGGTTTAATTCCCAACACGATATGCATGAGACTACGTTTGCCAAAGCATAAGATATCCTGCTCACGCATTCTTCCTTCTCAGGTATCTTTGGTTACTCCTTAGGAAGATGAATTCAACATCTGAGAATTTATAATTCTTCTCTTAGAATTCTCATGTTGAATTTTGGCAAGAGTTTTGTCAATGTAAGTAGCCTGAAGTGATGCCAACAACTTATTCTTCCGGTCTCATAAGAGTTTTATACCAAGAATATAATTGGCTTTCCCATTACTTCCATACCAAAACACTAACTTAACCAACTATTTATGCTCAATATTATCTCCACATTGTTTCCAATAAGGAGCATATCATCTACATAAAGTACCAGAAAAACTATTGTCTTCCGTTGGATCCTTTACATACAAATACACATCATTTATCAAGGTTCTCTCAAAATCAAAATTTTGATAACCTGATCAAAACTGATGTTCGAAGACCTGGATGCTTGCTTAAGTCTATGAAATAGACTTTCACAACTTGCATACCGTGTGTTACTACCCATTTGCTATAAACCCTTTTTGGTTGTTGTATGCAGATATCCTGACATCCAACTCCCAAAATTAAATATCATAATTGAGACTTTTAGCAACCAAGAGAATCTGGATAGACTCAAGCATAGCGTCTGGCAAAAAATGCCTCCAAGCTAGCTTTGAAGGTTTTCACCTTCCTGTCCATCCTCTCTTTGCCTTTTATGTCCACATGCACCTTGTGGGTTTTACCCCTCTTGGTGTTTTTACTAGGACCGAACGGAGTTGAAATACGAGTATTTCATCTCATTGTTCATAGCTTGAGCAACACTTGATCAACAACATCTTCTAGTGCATTATCGTAACTAGTAGGATCAATGTCACTCAACAAGAGACAACTTGAGAGTTAACAAGGTTCTCTCCCACTACGAATGTACTGCACTAGACCTTGTGTATTTATAGGTAAAACAAAGAGTGGGTCAAATGATGGATCTTCAATTTCTTGAGGATCTGCTTATCCTTGATATTGTTCTTTTACATGTGATACTAATATTTCTACTAGTTTCACCTATATATTATCATGTTGAATTTCTAATTTCGGTTCTCTTGTTTGTTCACCTAGAGATATATCTATCCCCTCTTGAATAATCAAGGGAACAGTGGATGAAGCTTCTAGAGATTCTGGAAATTCTTGATCTGAGATAAATCTCATCAAGAATAACCTTACTTAAGAGCTTATAATTTCTCATCTAGTCCTCCTTTAAGAAAATCATGTGAGTGCTCACTTAGATTATCTTGTCCTTAAGACTAAATAAGAAATCATCACTCGTTCTCTTAGGGTAGCCAAAAGATATGCACTCTTTCATACAAGATTCCATCTTATTTGACTGCTGTTGTAGAACGTGTGCCGTAGCACCCTAAATCCGAATATGGTTTGATCTGGACTTGCACCCTTTCCATAATTCTTTAGGTGTCATTACAACAAACTTTGACGGAACCAAGTTAAGAAGGTACATTTTCTTCTCCTAGGCATCTCCCTTGAACAACATTGGCAAAGATGAATACCTGAATATGATCTCCACCAAGTCTAGAAATGTTTGATTTTTTGCATACTGCAATTTCATTCAACTAATGCATTCCTAGAGTTGACAGTTATAAAATTATCCCCTCTTAAATCAGGTAAGACTTGAACTTACCAGACAGGTAGACTAAAGTGTTTGATTTGAACTCCTAGATGCTTTTCTGCCTCAAACTTAAAACTCTTGAAATTTTCCAAAAGCTTTAGACTTATGGCGCACTAAGTTCATCTGTCCAAATCCAGAGTAAACATTCATATAATGAAGTACTCATCACCTCTTCTAGTCTGAACGCTAATTGGTCCACATACATTAGTATGTACTAGTTCCAGTTGAATAGTTGCGCAAATCTTTTTGGCTCTTGTAGGATTGCTTGGTCATTTTACCTTCTAAATAGGACTAACATGTAGCTGTTAGTTAAAAGATTCTTGAACTTTCAATCCTTCTTTTAACTAAAACATGTTTCCTACTTGAGATAATGTGACTCAATCACAAAGGCCAAAGTTATGTTTCATTTGAAACTTTTATTTCTTTGGTGAAAATCCTTGTTCATCATCATTTCCATTCAACACAAAAATTTAGGGGGGTATAAGACAAAGGTAATAAAGACTATTTAAACAATGTACCAGAACAAACAAGATGAAGATGAACTTCGAAATGTAACTGAGGAATCAATTGCATTGTCAACCCATGTTTTAATCAAAACAACTAACAATAATTGAATTTCTCTTGAGTTCTGGAACAAATAAACAGTCACCCAAAACCATAGTCTTATAAATAACTTTTCCTACTGCAAATGCAGACACAAGTTCCCATTTTCAAGCTTAAAATATCTATGTCCATTGCTGACAGGTATGCCATGTTTGAACTACTGCAAAGAGTAACAAACATAATCAGTGATTCCTGAATCAATAATTCATTCACTGATCAGGCCTTGATATGCCCATGTCTGGTTCTTTTCATCACCTCTGGGCAATTTTCTTTCAGTGTCCATTCAGTCTGCTCTTGAAGCACCTGCCTTGCGGATTTTTCATAGCAACTGGTTTGACAACTGATCACCAAGTTATTTTGTTCTTGTTACCACCCTTGGGTTTTCCCTTGGATTTAACAAGACTTTTAGCAAAACCCGCGTTGACTGCATTCTGTCTAGCAAAGCTGCTAGACACAACAAACATGTCATTAAGAGTCCGAAGCATTTCTACTCCACTCTTAACTATGTGCATTTGCTTATGCAAGTGTTTGGAAAGACTGACAAAAATATAATAGCGAACTACTATATTTGTCCTTTTCCAATCTGAGTATTGCGTCCTTAAACACATCCTCTGCAGGTTGCTATGGCCCTTGCATTGTCAGGACAAATTTTAGCTTCCATGTTTTAGAACAATATCAAAAATTTGCTTTTCACTTATTCATAGTTGGTACCATTTAGAGGTTTTTAACTCAAAATCATTTCTAAGATATTTTCTGAAAAAACATATAAAGCACACAATTACAAACAAATAATGCAATAAACAAACGAAGTACAAGTAGATTCTCATAACTACTCTTGTTTATTGTTAACAATCCTTCAGTTTATCTTTACAAGGCTTACGATGAGCAAGTCACTTGTAAAAACCAAAATTGTTATTTGGGCCTTCAGTGCCATTGCCAGAGTCTCGATGGGAGGGTTAACAATTTTACCAAAGTTGAATGTAATTAACCATTGTTTAATTTCAAAATTATCCTTAGTGTCTAAGCATTGCCGACGATGGGCCGTACAATACTTTACTAAAATTTTGAAATTATTAAGATTTAATCTAGTGAAATCTGATTATCCTTATCCGATGGGGCTTCAGCGATAACCATTTCTCTAATAAACCCACAAATAGAGCCCGCAGGTTTTAAAATTAATTAATTTTTAAAACCTTCACCTATTCAACATTTTTGTTTGAGAATTTTCATAAGCCCTGTCGAATTCATTGTTTAATTTCAAAATTATCTTTAATAACTTAGTATTATCGACAATGGACCGTACAATACTTTATTAAAATTTTGAAATTATTAAGGCCCAATAAAATCCATTCATGCTTATTGTAAGAACCTGCACCGTTAATTAAGGAAAATAATTAATTAAATGCGTGAAATTAGGAAATAATTTCATAATTGACCTTAATAATTATGAGAAGGCTTAAATAAATATAGAAAGTGATTAAGAATGCTGAAAGTCGCTTTTCGGACGAAAAGTGCAGATACCGGTTCTGCTACTCGGTATAAATGCGTACCGATGAAGTATCCCGGAAAATTATAATAAGTGCATGAATATTCCTAGAATAATATGTAGGACTTGTAAAACGAGTTTCAAGTTAAAATAATGAGAACTGGTGCCAGAATCTGATACTGGCTATGTAAAGCGCGTACCGGAAAGGTGCTGCAAAAAATAAAATAAAAATATGATAAATCTTAGAAAAATGAGTAGGTTCAGATTCCAAAGTTTGGGATTGAAATGCTAAGCGTAGCAATTAGCGCTAATACTATGTGCTTAAGGCTTAAAACACTATAAATACATTAGTTGGCCCAAAACCCTAGGCCATAACATATTTCCTACGTGCTTGGGCGGCTGAAGTGCACTCTTGCACTGTTCCATTTCCATCTTCCCTTGTTCTTGACCAAAACTCAACCTTGTGACCATTTCTTGGTTGTTTCTTCATCCTAAACACTTGTGTGAGTGATGGATACCTTTGTGAGGGTGAGAGGTAGCCTTTCTCTGGATGTCCAGTTGCTGTGTGTTGAGTTGAGGGGCTGACCCTTGTTGTTTGGGTTGTGGGAGCTTGGTGTTGGCATTTTGTTGCTTCAAGAAGCAACCTTTGGAGAGAAAGGACTTTCTGTGTGCACCATTTTCGTGTCCTTGGGTGTGCTGGACTTTGGGAGCTTCAAGTGAGCTCCAAGAGCACCTTGTGCTTCTGTTTGAAGCTTGGGTAAGTTGTACCAACCATGATAATGAGTTTTAATGCTTAAAAATAGAGCCTTGATGCATGTTATGATCTAAAGTTGATAACTTGGGGTTGGGTAATGTTAAACACACCTTAAATCGCATGTTTAAGCTTCTGTATGCATGAAATGAACCACCTTTGAGAAGGATATCTCGCGAAATGCAGAACTGCATTATGTCCCGAAATGTCCGGATATGGATATTGATATCCGGATATGATATCCGGATATTGATATCCGTATATGGGGATCTGAATATCCGGATATTGATATCCAGATATTGGAAGAGAGATATCTGAATATTGATATCCGAATATGCCCCCGACAAATATCCGGATATTCTGGGATTTCGAAGAACAGTAGCTGCACTGTTCATACAGTAGGCTCTTGGGGGTTGTGGACCCTAGATTGATGAAGTTGGACTTCTGTAATAATTGAACTAAGTCAGAATCAAGCGATTAAGGGCTTGTGGCTTGTTTAGAAGCCTTAAGACGTAAAACGTAAAGGAAAGGCGTTGTCTTTATGATGTATGCTTGTAGAGTATGTTTGTTGATATATTACTGGTCCATAACAGATTGTGATACTGCTGTGTTTGAGCTTTGAGCTTGTGTGGACTCTTGGCATTGGATTGTTAGCTTGCAAGGTAAGCTTTCGTGTCCTCGGTTTAGCCATTGTTGGTTCCACCATGTCCCATGGGGGGTGGTTTATATGCATGATGTTGTTTTCATGTATTGTTTTCATAAATGCGATTGAGCTGTTATATGCGAGTGCCTTTATGATATGCATGTGGTGTTCCACCTATACGGTAAGCCTGAGTATGTGGTACATACAAGATGGTGAGGCTGTGAGTGAGGTGCAAGCGGTGTTCCTTGTACTTATTGTGGGGTTGTAGACGTACGTCCTGCATTTCTCTGGCTAGTAGAATAGTTATAACACACATGGCATGAATATCTGTTGCACTGCATAGTTTTGGAACTTATACTGTTACAAGCTTTTGAACTTATATTGCACATTTAAGTGAGCTTGGGGTGGAAGATCCTTGAGGACCCCTTGTCTTACTGAGATTTCTTGTTTAGAGATCTCACCCCACGTTTGGGGAACACTTATTTCAGGTTCAGGTAATATGGGGGCTGATGCCTCTAGCGGAAGGAGGCAAGAGCTTAGTTGATGATATTGCTGTTTATTATGCTGACATGTTAGATGCTGGATATTCTGCTGATGTTATGTTTTTGGTTGCTTTTATTATGCTATTGATGTTGAGACTTCTGTTGGGCTTGTGCCTTATTTGGGTGAGCATGGGGTTTGTCCATGCCACTTTATGTTAGTACTTTGAGTTGAGCTGTATAACTTAGTAGGTTGTCCGGTCTACGTGTTGTAGTTCCGTGACTAGAGACTTATATCTGTTATTTTAATTAATGAGGTATTTCAGTTAGCTGTCTTTTGCAATTTACATTCAGACATGGTTTTATTTAAATGATTAATTAAGCAAGTTGGTAATGAAAATGACGTCATAAATGAAAAGAAAAAGATATTTAGCATTTTTAATTAAGCGTAGCTTAATACGATGATATGATAATATTATCGAATATATACGGGGTGTTACACTTATCTGTTGGGGCCTCACATGATTATTTTATTGATAGACCTACAATGCGCCTGGAGGTTAAATTAATTTCTTAATTTAAATCTCCTCCCATAATTATTTAGGTCCAATCTAATAAAATCCAATCATGCTTATTCGATGAGACTTCACATGATTATTTTATTAATGGTCCTATAATGCGCTTGAAGGTTAAATTAATTTCTTAATTTAAATCTCCTTCCATTCAACATACACAATATTTCCTAATTTCCAAGAATTATTTAATTGAGAGTATCATTTGTTTGATTTCAAAAACTATGTAAGCAAGAGCGCCGATGAACGTGCATCACTTAGCTTATCTGAATCTTGAAATCATTAAGGTCCTAAAATCCGGTCATGTTAGGCAGCGTGTCCTTCACACAATCATGATACATGATTGTGGTATGCAGCGTGTGTTTAACACATGACCATTCTAGTAGACCCATAAATTACTCGCAAAATAAAAGAATTCTCTTAGGAAATTTTCTTACTAATTTGGCTTGATTTTAAAACTCCAAAAATAATCAATTTGATTATTCTAGATTTTACCAAAATCATAATAATTAATTAATTTACAAAATTAATATAACCATTAATCTAGATTTTGTTTCTAAAATCATAATAATCATAATTCTATTTTACGAGAATATTTAAAATCAAAAACTACGCGCATAAACTATCACACTAGTCGGTAATGACATAATAGTAAATATGCACGTATGACATGTGATCATGCAACAATATGACACCTTCGTGTCCTATATGACATGTTATCGCAAATATCATGTTAATCACACATATAATTCATACCATTCAATAAAAGCATTAAATAATACAAAAAGAGGGCTAGACCGGAAAGTGAGTTGAGAAATCCAGGTTCAACCCGCACTAAATCTGATTCTGCAGCATTGCTAAGGGAAAAGACCTCCAAATCTAATTCTTGGACGGTGTAATTTTTCTTTCTTTTCTTATTTTTGGTACATAGGATGGAGTAATATTTCTAACCTTAGTTGGAATCTTGCAAAATTCAGAATTCATCAGCTGATTGATAGAGTCGGTTAACAAATCGATGTCATTTTGAGAAGCAACGCTAAAGTCTGATTGGGTTTGTAGATTTTTTATTCTTTTTGACAGAGTTGGTACTTCAAATTGTAAATATGGATTGTTAGTGCATCAAATGGGTTTTTAGGTCCCAAGAAAACAGCTTCCAATATTCGATTAGGACATTGTGGTTTGTTTTTGAATTGAGCAGATCGGTTATGCTTACAAAGACGATTCCGTTACAAATAAACCAGTAATTCCACATAAGATGCAAAGGGGTATGATAAGAGATGTATTCTATTTTCTCTCTCTTTGTCTCTTACAAAACCACACTGTCGTCACTAAACCTTATTCATGGTTCAAGAAAGCGTGAAAACAGAGACAACAGAATACATCTCTTGTCAATGTCATACCCCTTTGCCACATTATGTGCATAACCACCAGCTCAATTCAGAAACAAACCATAATGTCCTAACTCCTAATCGAATATTGGAAACTGTTTTCTTGGGACCTAAAAACCCATTTGATGCACTAAAAATTCATATTTACAATTTGAAGCACCAACTGTGTCACAAAGAATAAAAAATCTACAAACCCAATCAGACTTTAGTGTTGCTTCTCAAAAATCGACATCAGTTTTGTTAACCGACATTATCAAATAGCTAGTGAATTCCGAATTTTGCGAGATTTCAAAGAAGGTATAAGAAATATTACACAGTCCTATGTGCCAAATAAAAAAAGAAAGAAAAATTACACCATCCAAGAATTAGATTTGGAGGTCTAATTTAAGATCGTTAATCTATATTTACGAAAATTAGAAACTTTGGCATCTTTGTTTTAAACAGAAAGTTAATATATTTTTGGGAAATAATTTTCTTATGTTGTAGGAAAATAGTTATCTTATATTATAGAAACAAGATTGCAAGTGGGACCCATAAGTAAGAGAGAGAGAAAAAAGAAGTGGGACTCACTCATCTTTTGTGTGTGTAGGAAATTTAGTTATCTCATGCAAAATGAGATAAATATAAGGGACCTACTTCCATTTTACTTACCTTTGCCTACCTCTTTCATTATCGTTCGATTATAATATAATCCAATGGTCCATATTCGCAAAATAAAATAAACATTTTTCTTCCTTTCTTTCTCTTCAATTTCTTCCACACCCTTTCTCTCTTCCTTTCCGCTATGCCTATTTTTTTCACCACCTTTATCGCTGATGTCTGCCGCCAGGTGAACACACGGCAGTGTAGCTTCTTTTTTTTTTTTTTTTTTGAACTTTCAGGTTTTTTCGCGGAACTAATCCAACTATCCTTATAAGATTTTTCGATTTTTTTTGGTTGATTACATATATTCCCAATTTCAATTTATCAATTTTTTCCATGCTAATGAACGCAAAGTATATCTTTGAATCCAGTTTGTTTACTGCGCTTCGAAGAATCGCTATGCCCTTGCAATCCTGATAAGTTCCAAAATAATATAAATCGCTGTACCTATTTGCCTACTCCCAAAAAAAATAAAAATTGGCTGTACCAATTTCAATTTATCAATTTTTTTCCATGCTTAAGTTTCAAAAAAAATAAATCGCTGTACCTATTTGCCTACTCCAAAAAAAATAAAAAATCGCTGTACCAATTTCAATTTATCAATTTTTTTCCATGCTTATGAACACAAAGTATATCTTTGAATCCGGTTTGTTTAATGCACTTCGAAGAATCTCTATGCCCTTGCAATCCTGATGAGTTTAAAGTTCATGTTACTATGTTAGCATATTTAAAGTTCATGTTAGCATTATCCTTGAGGAAAAGGGAAAGTTCATGGTTGGATCATAAATTTCCCACCTTAGAGCCAAGCAAAGTTGATGGGGTGGAACGCCCTTTCCGTTTTCATTCTTTTTGGTTGGATCATCAATTTTTTAACAATTTCATCAAGGAAAACTGGCGTCAGGATCAAAGAACAGTTGATAGTCTTCGTGATTTCACTCCTCTTATTAAGCAGTGGAATAAAGATGTGTTTGGTAATATCCATCATAAGAAGAACAGGTTGATTGGTAGGCTTGAAGGTATCCAGAGGGCAATTTCTGAGCAGAATAAAAGCCATTTGGAAAAGATCGAAGGCAAGATAAGGGGTGAACTTGAACAAGTTTTAGAACAGGAGGAACTTTTGTGGTTTGAAAAGTCTCGTGCTACTTGGATAGCTCAAGGAGATAGGAATACAAAGTACTATCATACAAAAACAATTGTTAGACGTAGAAGGAGCAAGATCTTGGAGTTGAAAGATGATGCTGGAAACTTGATTAGAGAAGATCACAACATTGCACGGGTAATAAATGCTTACTTCTCTAAACTATTTTCTGAAGAAAAACCATGATCGTCCTTGGGTCCAGACTCTTTGGCCAAAGGTGGACGATGAGACTGCTGTTAACTTAGGTGCTCCAATTTCAAAAGATGAAGTCAGACGAGCTTTCTTTTCTATGAAAGATTCGAAAGCTCCAGGGGAGGATGGCTATACCGCAGCATTCTACAAAAAGAACTGGGAATTTATTGGTGAACAGATTTGGAGAGATATCAAGTATTACGCAGAAAACCCTTCCAGCATTGAGGAAGTCAACGGCACTCTGATCACTTTGATCCCCAAAGTTCCTAAGCCAATGTATGTTTCTCAATTCAGGCCTATTTCTTTGTGTAATGTCATTTATAAGGGTATGAGCAAGATCATTGTGGATAGGCTTAAGCTTACAATGGAGAATTTAGTTTCTCCTTACCAAGCTAGCTTCGTGCCAAATCGTCAGCTTCAGGATAATATTATAGTAGCAAAGGAGCTGGTTCATTCTATGGGGAGAGTAAAAGGAAAGAAAGGTACAATGGCAATCAAACTGGACCTTGAAAAAGCTTATGATAAACTCAGTTGGAGTTTTATCTATAAAGTGCTTATTGAAGTTCAGTTTCCTGATTGGATGATTGGTGTTATAATGGCTTCTATAACTTCTAATCGTTCGAGGGTCTTGATAAATGGTGTGGCTTCGGATTGCATAGTTCCTCAGAGAGGAATTCGTCAAGGGGATCCAATCTCTCCTTATATTTTTGTGTTGTGTGTTGAGAAGCTTTCCCACTTGATCGCTGAAAAAGTGACTATGGGTTCGTGGAAGCCTATTAGAGTCTGCAGAATAGGGCCGAGTGTATCCCACCTTTTATTTGCAGATGATATCATTCTCTTTGCGGAAGCAGATATGGAGTAAGCTAAGGTGATTATGGATTGTATTAATCTCTTTTGTGAGATGTCGGGGCAAAGTGTTAGTGCAAATAAATCTTTGATTTATTTTTCCCCGAATACTGATACTCAAGTTGCTGCAAGGATTGTCAACAGAATGGGCTTTAAGCGCACTTCTAGTATTGGCAGATATTTAGGCTCTATTGTTAAACAAGGGAGATATATTAAAGCAGACTATGGAGCTATCAAGGATAGGATACGTTCAAAACTGGATGGTTGGAAAAGCCATTGCCTTTCTTTTGCTGGTCGAGTTACTTTGGTGAAATCGGTTATTGCTGCAATCCCTTCTTTCCATATGCAGAATGGTCTTTTACCAGTAACGTTTTGTGATGAAATTGAGCAGATACAAAGGGCTTTCATTTGGGGAGATCAGGATAGCAGAAGGCGGGCTCATTTAGTAGCTTGGGATCAAATGTATAAACCCAAAGATAGAGGTGGTTTGGGAATAATTAATCTTCGACTCCAAAATGAAGCTTATATTCATAAACTGGCGTGGAAGGTGTTAACTAAGAAAGATGATTTATGGGTTAAGATTTTAGTAGCCAAGTATGGTAGAGGTCAAGACTTAAGGAGAGGTATAAAGGCAAAATCATATGACTCTAAACTTTGGCGTGATCTTGCTAAATGTTGGAGTAATTTCCTTGCTGGTCTTAGATGGGAAATAGCAGATGGTTCTGAAGTAAAGCTTTGGACTGATAACTGGTTGGGATGGGAGGAAAATTTGCAGCAGTTGTCGAGCAATCAGGTGCCGTGGGAGGAGAGTCAGAAATCAATTGCAGATTACATGGTGGATGATGGTTTCCGTCTTGAAGTTGTTCATCAATTTCTGGAGTCAGATTTGGCTGATGCAGTAACAAATCATCTCGGGCTTATTCCAAGGAATGGGGAGGATAGATTAGTTTGGATCAATAATCATCACTCAACTTCTTTGGTTAAGGTCGCTTACTGTAATCTTATGAACTTCCCAGCAGATGTTCACACTAGCTTATGGAAAAAAGTTTGGTCGTGGAATGGACCTGAACGAGTGAAAGTGTTTATGTGGATGACTTTGCTTGCTAAACTTTCAGTGCGCAGCAGAACCAGTAAGTGGAGCGGAGGTTCAAATGTCTGTCCAAGTTGTCCAAATCATGAGGAAACTATTATTCATGTTCTTCGTGATTGTAGACATGCTAGGAAAATTTGGCAATCTTGGTTTACAGGTTCGATACCCAATTCCTTTATGAATTCGAATTTGCAGGATTGGTTGACTTTAAATATCGATAACATGTGGACCTCCAATAAAGTGAAGGACTGGAGGGATATTTTCTTTACTACTTGTTGGTTTTTGTGGGAGTGGAGAAATTTGGAGATCCATGAAGATCATTTCTGTCATGATGAGCAATCGCAAGCTTCAATTTGGATGTTTGTCCAACAGATTCTGCAAGCCCGAATTTATCAGCGCCGTGGTGATTCCAACGATAGCGTTTGGACAGCCCCCAAGCAAGGGTGGGTTAAGTTGAATTGTGATGGAGCTTCTTCTAGTGGCATGAAAAAAGCTAGTTGTGGTGGTATATTAAGAGATCACAATGGATCCTTTTTGGGAAGCTTCTATTGTAATTTAGGTTCCTGCAATCCTCTTGATGCAGAATTATGGGGATTACTGAAAGGTTTGGAACTGCTTTGGGGAACAGGATTAAAAAGAATAGAGCTAGAATGTGATTCTAGCCAAGCCATCCAGATGTTAAAGGAGCAACATGAAGACCCTAGGGACTCTCAAGTCACTAGCAGATTGAGATTATGGTTAAAAGCAGATTGGACTATTCATCTTGTTCATACCAAGAGAGAAAACAACAAATGTGCTCATTGGTTAGCTAAAGCTGGGCAGACTAATAATCTCCATTTCAAGATTTTTAAAGATCCTCCTCCTCAGTTGATGGAACTTATAGTTGCTGATGCTAGAAATATGTCTAGCTTGTTAGTTTCTGATTTGTAATTTCTTTCTGTTTCTGGGGCTTAGCCCCTCTTTATTTACAAAAATAAAAAAAAATAAAAAAAAATAGGTATAGCGGAAAGGAAGAGAAACAGGAGAGGGAAAAAATGGTGTGAGAGGAATTGAGGAGAAAAATAAAAAAAGGAGGAGAAAAGAGTTTATTTTATTTCGCAAATATGGACCGTTGGATTAGATTGTAATCGAACGGTAATGAAAGGAGTAGGCAAAGATAGGCAAAATAGAAGTAGGTAGAATAACCTATCCCTAAATATAATCCTATATTTTTTTATCAAATAACTTAGTATTAGTAATATTTTAATAACTTAATATTATTACATCTATTGAACAGAAAATTTGAGTTCAGTTTTAATAAAGAGGAAAAAATAGCTTTGTTATTTAGTATATTCATTAATTTTTAGTTATTTTGATTATATATTTAAATTGTTCAAATATTTGATATATGAATTTATTGATAGTATTTAATTTGGGAGGAGGCGTAGTACATACTTAAAAGTGCAAAACAAAGATTACAAAGTTTTACTTATACAAAAAAAAATTAGAAACTTTTATTTACTGAAAAAAGATTAGAAACTTTTGCATCTTTGTTTTAAAAAGAAAATTATTTTTTTAATCAAATAACTTTGTATTAGCAATATTTTAATAACTTAAGTTTATTACATTTAACGATCAAAAAACTTGAGTTCAGTTTTAATAAAGAGGAAAAAAAAGGTTTGTTATTTACTAAATTCATTAATTTTTAGTTATTTAATTATAGATAAAAATTGTTGGAACATTTGATATATGAATTTATTGATAGTATTTAATTTGGTATGAGGCGTAATACATACTTAAAACTAGGGGTGTTCATAAACCGATCCAAACCGATTCAAACCGCAAAAACCGAACTGAAAAACCAAAAATCGAAATAACCGAAAACCGAAAAACCGAAAACCGAAAAAACCCGCAAATATTTACTGGATTGGATCGGTTTTCGGTTTGGATGTTGAAAACCGATCCAAACTTATTTTCTACCAAATTTTTTTTTTGTTAATGTAGTATTCATGCCAATGATCTATGTATGGATAAGAAGAATTCAGTTTTATGTTTTAAGTTTACTATGTTATGGAATTTCTGGATTACTTTCGTTAATCTAGTATACATGGTTAAGTTTTTTGTAGAAGCTGTGTTTTGGCCACTGTTCATAGTGGCCACTTTTGCAGCCATTATAATTTATAAGTAATAAAACAGTGATTTCTGTAAAAGAATTCATTACTTTTTTTATTAGAACATCGATCAATAATTTTTTTTATTAGTGATTTTGGAAGACTTATTACTACGGTATTGTCAAAATTTTCTGCTACTACCAATACAAAGGATCCATGACAAATAATACTACTCATTTTTCTAAAAATAATTCTTATAAGTTCTGTTTTTTTTGACTTTTCAAAAAACGGAAAACCGATCCAATCCAAACCGAAAAAAATTGGATCGGATTTGAAAAAAAATTCAAACCGATCGGATGATGTAATGACCAAACCGAAGGAATTGGATCGGATGATTTTTTGCTTCAAAACCGATCCAATCCAGACCGCGAACACCCCTACTTAAAACTGCAAAATCTATCCATGTTAGTTTTTCGTTGTAAAATTTCTTAATCATCAATATTTTTGGACAAAGAGCGTGATCGCATAATGTTGTTTAGTTTAGAGTATATATATTGTAGATGCAGCGGAACCACATTACTAAATAGGATTTGTATCTATGTATGATTGTTCCACGTATGTTACATTCATATACTCTAGCCTTTTATTTATTGATCGGTTCTATTAATAAATAGCAAAATGTAAATGAATTATTATGAATCGTTTATCTGGCTTGTTTTAAGTCATGACTTTTGCATGTTAAACAAAACTGTAGTATTGATAACTTTTAAAAGAGAGAAAAGAACATTGTTGCATTTGCTGGTACATCACTCAGGCCCACCACGTGTTACTCCTTTAAGGAAGGAAGCACTTTTGGTGAGCTCACGCACTGGCTTGTTTGTGTATCTGATGAAATTATAGGCCCATGTACCAGCCACAGCACCCACAATGGGTGAGACCAAGTATATCCATATTCCTCTATATTCATTGTGCACAATAGCAGGCCCCAAGCTTCTTGCTGGATTCATTGATGCTCCAGTGATTGGCCTGTCACATATTATTCACGCACAAATGAGTTCTAAGTTTGGGCATGCTTCAAAAAGGTGTAATATTTTGATTTTATTGAATAACAGTAATCTAAACTGGTATATTAAGTTAAGTTTTAGGAGGAGTTAATACCCTGCAAACATCACATTTAGGAGTACCGTTGACCCAACTGCAAGCCCAACCAACTCACCAATCTGCAGGATTTAAAAATAAAATGAATAAGCCAAAGCTATGAAATAGGGTCGAAAATTATTCAAATATAGATTTTGATACGCGTGAAATGCGCCTTGTGATGTAAATTTCTAGCATTCATTCCAAGTGATTCAAAATGTTACAAATATGTTTATGGGAGTTATTAATTTCATGTTGCTTGAGATAGGTTTCTTATGTGTGTGAGATAAATATGTGGGGTCCAAACTTTAAAACAAAAAGAAAAAAAAAATGGAAAAAGCTGGCACAAAATTCAATGAGTGTATAAAATGAGATAGTTATCTCCAACGGAATGAGAAAAATATTTTCCTATATTTATGCCGTTGGTCAATTTAAATAACCAGTTTTTTATGTCAAAGGTAAGAGAATTTTTCTAGGTCATTTGCCAACCCCCATATGCTAAACAAGTCTTAATCAAAATGTTCAATAGAAAATATGACAGCAAACAAGTAAGAATTTTTATTACCGCTCTGTTATCGGTGGCAACTCCAGAAATGATGAACATTAGATAGAAAGTGATAATGAATTCGACCACAAAAGCTTGCAGGTTAGATCCAGCGGGAAGTGTTCCAGCAAAATGGTCATCCTTTCCACTGAATATAAGTCTTAGTGTTCCACTTGCAAGTGTGGATCCAACCACCTGAGCTACTATATATGCTGGCACCTGCAACACCAAATGAAGGAAAATTCAATACTTTAAGAAAAACTGAGACATTTAAGTGTTTTATTTGGATACGAATTATGGTTAATTTGGTTCACCTGCTTCCAAGGAAATCTTTTGGTGGAAGCATGAGCAAGTGTGACAGCTGGGTTGAAATGAGCACCAGAGATGTGTCCAACTGAATAAACCAATACCATAACAGCGAGTCCCCAAACAATAGAAATCCCAGGAAGAGTCACCACCTTGTCGTTGTTAAGGTTCACAACCACCGAAGCACATCCTGCAAATATCAAGAAGTACGTCCCCATCACCTCTGTCACCACCTACATTCAATAGGGATGATCAAAATCATTAGTTTTGGTATTCTAATCAAATTTCCAAGCTCAATATAATCGATAAATTTATTCGAAAAGAGACTATACTGTTCGGGGATTATAAAAGCAACAAAAAAGTTTGGAATTTTATCAGGGACAACAATTCATTTTTTAAAACCCATATGGGTTGGGAAACACAGCATTTGAATGATTTTTGGGTAGAGAAGAAACCACTTTTTGTATTATAAAAGAAAAGATTAGGAGAGACACCTTCTGCAAAAATGGCACACAATCTTCTTCGATGCCGTCACACTTTTTGGAGGCATCACCGTTTACATTTAAAACCACTTCGTTGTTTCCATTGCTTGATGAATTATCAGCCATCACCGACGGAGAATATGGAAAAAAGCTAAGAAATGAAGTGAGATGAATGTTCTACTTTGTCAAAGGGATGCAATGTTTTTGTATCCGAGACAAAAAGTGATGAAGAACCGAGCGGGCAATTACTCCAATTTATGGGACCCCAAAGTCCTAAAAGAGGAAGAGACAGGCCACAGGGGACTTGTTAGTTAGAGAGATTAAGAGATTGGACTTTTTCAATTTTTTTCAAAGATGACAACCACTTCAACGTGTCAATATATTTTTGGGTACCTACTCCTTTTCAATATCTTACTTTTTAGCAAGTAAACTCCCTTATGCTCTACCCCTTATCGTAACTTTTGGATAAAATCATTGTCTTGCATATATAGGATGTATCGATGGAAACAGTGAAATTTGTAACTTGTGAGATGTGATCTAAGAAAAGCATTTGAAAGCTTGTCCAACTACCCAATGGAAATGCAGAAAGGAGCATGAATGGCACTCAACATTAATTATTTTTGGGTAATATCTGCTGTTTTGTCGAATGTATAATAATATGAGGTTGCCACGGTAAAGTTTTGAATTGGAAAACGGGGTTGGCAAAGCAAAATTGAAATGAAAGCAGACTAGGCTTTGAATAGTTTTGGTTAATGGTAAAAACTGAAACAAGATGATCTGAAATAGATAATGACTCTAATTTGAGTACATGCAACAACTCTAATTTTATGTCATTTTTTTTGTAGTTAATTTGCCATACTTTTCTTTGATAAATCAAATCCCTTGAGAAGATATATAAACAGAAAAGAATGTTGACGGTAGAAATATCTTTTAAGTTTGCAAATAATTGTCATTTACATATTACTCCTTTTTTGGGAAACATTTACGTATTACGCTTATTTAATTAAAAGGATAGCTTACCTTAGTCTTCGAACAAATATGTGCAACAACTTTGAAATCGTTGAAGCTCGTTCCTCTTAAATATGACCCATCGGAACAAAATATTACATCAGCAAAAGTTAAAAACTTAAGCCAATGAACAGCTAATTATTTTTAATAAAAAAGTGAAATAAAATTAGTTAGAAATTAAGAAGATAAGATTGTTTACTATTAATGTTATACCTTCATGTTAAATTTTCATAAACTGTTTTAATTACTTCAAATAATAAGCATTGATATACAAAAGTAAAAAAAATTCTAATATTTTTAAAATTTATAAGTTATTTAATAATTTATTTTAAAATCATTTAGAGGATTATAAAAATTATGTTGTTTATATATATAATAACCCTCACTAGTAGTTGTGGATTTAATATTGAAGAACAATTATAAAGAAAGTAAAAGAAAAAGAAATAAAGTCACTTTTGGTGAAAAAATAGTTAAAATGACAGTTGAAAGGTAAAAATGCAGGTAAACAAAGTTACCCAAAAAGTGAAAGTAAAGTTAGAAACATGACTAGAAAAATATTCTAGTTCATTGGGTATAGTTTGGTAATGAATGAAGGTGATTAGATAGATAAGTCTTTACCCATTTAAATTTCACTTAAGCATGTAAGTGAAATATATATATAAGCTTTCGTATTCTTCTTCAACTTCACCATCGACAGAGAACAAAAATGGAAAAGAGAGGTTTTGAGTAAAATAACGTTCATATAGAGAGCTAGAGATCTCCAAATCACTCCGTTCCAAAGTCAAACTTGTGAAAAATTTTGAGATGAACACATTGGTACCTATATTTTCATGTGGGGTTCACTCTAGAGAGAGATCTTCTTCCTCTAAGAATTCAAATTTCATGGAAAATAGGGGTTTTGATGGAGCTTGAGGCCATGGGAGCTTGAAGTAAGCTTTCCCCTTCGTTCTAGGTAAGTTTATGTTAAGAAATCCTAGTTTTCTTTGAGTTTTGAGGAAGATTGAATTTAAGTTTCCATTTTGAAAGTTTGGTTTGATTGAGAATGTTAGAGCTTGATTGAGGCTTAGCTCATGTTGAGAAAAATGTTTAGATGAGGATTTTAACGGTGAAAATGTATTCGGAAAAATTAAACATACCGTATTTTTGAATAGTGTCGTATACATGAATAGTGACGTATACATGAATAGTACTGTAGAAATGAACAGTATTGTATGTATGTATTGATGATGGATACTAATGGAAATGTGTTCCTTGGTTATAGTGTAAGATCAAGTGGACTTGTGGAGCAAGAGCAAGGACATTGTGAAAGGCTCTTAATTACTTGAGATTGAGGTAAGTATCAAACAATGGTTTGTTGTGAAACTTATATGAAATGGATATATGTTTAATTGTGATAAATTTACCATGGATAGGTGTGTTGGTCATTTGTTGAGCATTTTGTTGGCTTGTGGACACTTTGGCGTGGAAGAGGCTAGAAAAAAAGCTATTTCAGGTAAGCTTTCGGTCTTCCCACGAGGAATTGTGTTCAAACACCAATATACCATAGAAAACTAATTTGAATCAAATAAGAGTTTGTAAAAATCATGAATAATTTGTCACCAGAAAATTGATTGTAAGTAATTTGACACAAAGTAAATATGGATTAGGAATTAATAAAACAACAAGTAGTCAGACCCATGTAAAAATTGATCATATGATGAATTCCTTTCCATGTGATGTTAATCAACCTTTTACTTATCATCAAGATGTAATCCCTTACTACCCTGATAGATACATTAATCAGAAACCCCAATCCCTTGGTGATCTCTTTCTTAATACATGCATGAAATACTAAAGTTTTAAGATTACATCAGAATTCTAGCATCAATCCCTTGAGTACTAGAATTCTGATGTTGAGATTATCAAATACAGAAGTCATATAAACATCCCTGTTCTATACTACTTCCTTGATAGAAATAATTAACTCAGAAAATCTCAAATCAACACATGAAAAATACTTCATCATATTAATCAAATCAACATAATATTATCATGGAGTTCCATTGCATTCAGACTACAAAGACTCTACTCAGACATGACTAAAGAATAGATAAGAGAAGAAGAAGCAAACTTCATTTCCATGTTGAAAGTCTTCAATCTCCAAACTATTACAAAGAAATCCTAATACAAAAACTAAAACTAAAAGAATTTAGAGAGAAGTCAGACTAAAGTTTAAGAGAGAGAGAAAGTTCAGATCCCTCAGATCCAGAGCTTTTTCTAAGTGTCAAGGCTTTGCCTTATATAGTGTTACAATTAAAAACAGAAAACTGATGTGGGCGCTAAAACGTCCATAAGTGACCGTTTTAGCGTCCATGCTTTACGTATGCTCAACTGCTTTTAACTGATTTCAACGCTAAAACGTTAAGGAATGACCGTTTTAGCGTCCAAACTTGGTGAATGCTCAACTGACTTTAACTGACTCCAACGCTAAAACTCTTGATTTGGACGTTTTAGCGGTGAAGACCAGAATCCTTTTTCCACTTTAGGGCGCTAAAACGCTTATTGCAGGCCGTTTTAGCGCCCAAGACCAGCAATTTTCCATCTTCTAAGTGCAGCAGCGCGCTAAAACGCTCTGTGTGGGCGTTTTAGCGCTCATCACCAGCAAGTTTTGGCCTCTTCCTGTAGCAGGGCGCTAAAACGCTCAGTGTGGACGTTTTAGCGCTCAACACTTAGGCAATTTTTCTCCTCTTGAGCTCCAGAATCTTCTTCCTTCTCCAGTTGTCTTTCAAGCTTGCTTTTCCTACAAGAATCATACAAATTTCCAATAAAGCTCTTGAACTTGTAATTGAGGACATCTTAGGACATTAACCTTGTTTTTCATCATTTAATCACACAATTTGATCCTAATTCCTGCTAAAAACCATGATGAACTAAGGGTTCATCACAATTCCCAGATTTGAATATTGCTGTCCTCAGCAATAACTTTAAAGACAGAGAAAGACTTGAGATTCTTTACACATGAAATTTATGAGGTTGGATTGAAATATGACAGATCAACTTTCCAAGATACAATCTAACAACCCAGCAATCTATCTTTTACTATGACTTGCTTAACCTCATCACAATGACTTTCAACAGATCAGTAAGATGAAATGCAGAGACCTTCAACACAAACACCCCCTCACTTGGAACTTCTCAAAAATTGTGAGAATAAACTCTCTTGCACTCTAGTGTCTAAGGGTGTACTCATCACTCAATCTCCACTGCACTCAAACTACTATAAGCTTGCCCATCTTCTCACTTTCCATAGTGACAGTGATTCATAAGCAGAACAAAAGAGGCTTTGGTGGTATGACTTGACTAGGAATAGGATTCTGTATAGAAGAAGGAAAAATGGCTTGGCACGTAGTTGGCTAAAGGTAGGATTTGATGTTGCAGAAGGTTAGATAGATGAATCAGATTCAGATAAGAGGAGGATCACTATTGAATTTATCTATGTACTCCTTAATCCTTCTCATTCTCTTCTTCCTTTTCATTTACTCTTTTCACCACCTTTTCTACAACTTTTCTTTTTCTTGAACTTCCTTCCTCCTTTTCTTCCAACTTTCAACACTTTGTGTTGTTTTGATTTCCCTTTTTCCTCATTTCCTTTTTCTTTTCCTTTTCCAAACCAAGCACTTTGTGCCTTTACTTCTTTTTTTCTTTTTCATTCTTCTTTTTCTCCAAATTTCCAACACTTAACACTTAATATTTTTGTTCATTGCAGAAACACCTTTCTCCAACAGAGCTTTCCTCCTTACCCCTTATCTGAACACATAATCTGAAAATTTAGGATCTGGAATAAGTGCAGGGCTCTTAGTTTTATCACAAAAAGTTTGGCTTAAGGCTTCCATGCAATAGGAGAATTTGGTTCAAAAGAAAAATGCCTCTATAAACTCTACTTTACAAACCATGAACTATTTCAAGTTAGAAACAGGGCAAGTTCTAGAGTTACTCATACAGTGAAGTGCTCTCTGAACAAAAAAAATTCTGTATAGGCTCTATGTCTCACAGTTCAGAGTGCATGCTTGAATTCCTCTATATACATCAAACTGATCTCTCTACTCCTCACATAGCATGAGTCATGCAAACATATCATTTAGCACACATGCAAGGATTTCAAATTGCATCAAAAAAATTTGATCAATCATGTAAAACTTTGATCATCCTATCCTCATAAAATTCACATCATCTCAACTCTAAATCCAACCTTTGTACATATACAACACTACCTAAACTACCTAAAACTACATTCACAAGAATTTAAAAGAAAGGATTGAGATGTTTCCCTGTTTGTGGCTCATCAACTGTGTGTCATCATCAACTGTGTGATACCACCATAATCATGTCATTCATTCACACCCCATTCCCAGATTTAAACGTTGCTGTCCCCAGCAACTAATTTAAATCTAAAAAGCAGTTGACAAGTTCTGAAACACATTCACATATCAACAAATAGCATCAGTACTATTTCAAAAGTGCATCATTCAAACAGAGAATCTCAATGTACTAACAAATGTACAAAATTAAAAATAATACCACAGGTAACTAAAAGTATCCAAAATAAAACCATAAAAACAGAAAATGTGTAAAAACAAAATGAGGAGTCTAGTCAGTAGACTCTTCATCATCACTAAACACCAAATATGAGCCTGGATCAGCAGTAGGCAAGGGGTTGTACTCAGGATCAATACCCCTGTCCTCATCCATAGCACCAGTATCAGCAGCAGCAGCAGTGGTCTCTGTGGTAGTAGCATCAACACCAGGCTGTCTCTCTGAAGTGTGTGCAGCATGGGAAGATGTAGCACCATCAGCAGGCGCAGCTCCATCCACATGATCAGCATAGTGAGTCCGGGCCATTGCCTCAAAGGCTTCCTCCTCATCAGAATGAGGGTATACAGCAGGCTGGTAATCAATAACATCTAAGCCCTGAGCCTCACATATAGATTTCATCATCGTCACCATATATGTCTGAAATGAGTGCTGGCTGGACTGCATAAACCGGAGACGCCTGCGCAAATGTCTCATACGGAAGTCAGTATTCACCGTCCATTGCTCCCCTGACCGTAGCCTCTCTTCTAATTCATCATCACTCTGAGCTGTAGATTTCCTACCAGGAGTCAATCCTGTGGCCTCCCCTCCTCCTATCTTCAATTGCTTTGTTATCATTGCGGCATCAATTGTAGGGTGCAATTTAGTTGGTGCCCCATTATCAGTAACATCTACACCAGCTTTCTGACAAAGCAACTGAATCAAGGAACAGTGACCCAAAGCAGCAGAGTCACTGTCAGAGTGAGCCATATCATAAATGTTGTCCTGAAGAAGAATAGGAAGTTCCACCTTCGCCTTTGTCATGATAGTGTGAATCAGGACAGCTCTCTTCAGGATGACCTCTGCCTGGTTGGAAGAGGGCATGACATTTGAGATTACAAAGTGAAACCAGACTCTAGCCTCACCATTTAAATGCCTCAACCAAATCAACTTAGGAGCAACCTTATCCTTGGTTAACTCCCAAGTTTCACCAGGTTTGGCTATAGTCTGCAAAATAGGCTCAGCTGCCCCCATCTTGGTCCAGGTTTCAAAGTCTGGGTCACTCCTCCTTGGTGGAATTTCAATTCTGCCAGTTCTTCCTGAACTCACAACTGGCATTATTGATATAGTCACAAAACCTTATCTTCAGCAGCTTTTGGATGGTGTGAGCATCGTACTTCACTTTCTTTCCCCTCACCCAGCTAGTGAAGGTCCTCTGGCCTCCTTGATCTCCATTAAACGCATTAGCAAAGAATTCCCTTGCTATGTTAGGGCTGCTATCACCCAATATTCTTCCAAAAGTTGCCCAATCCCTGGTCTTCAGCTGAGACTGAAACTGAGGATATTCATCCTTTTCTAGAACGAATTTTCTTTCTCTCACAAATGGCCTCTTGGAAGTCTTGTCAGTATAACGTTTCTCATGTTCCTCACTCTTCCAAAAGTGAGCATCAAATTGTGGGGTAGGCTCAGCCTCAATATCTCCTCCTTGATTCACTCGGGCTCGCTTCTTATATCTCTTCTTCCCCTGTGTAGAGGGAGCTGGTTGAGAAGGAGAAGACATTGTGCCTACACAACAAGAGAAAATCAGTCCAAATGTCAAACAATTACATATCATGAATCCAATTCCACAATTCCCAGATTTAGAACTCTTGTAGTGGGGAATTTGGATCAAAACATGTATGAATTACAACCCCACAATGCCATAATGTAGACCCTCAATTTTGTATGAAACAGGGCCTGGGCGCTAAAACGGTCACACTGAGCGTTTTAGCGTCCTGGCCTTAAACGTGTGTAAAAACTGGACGGGCGCTAAAACGTTGAAACCAAACGTTTTAGCGCCAGGCCAATTTTTGGGTCAGGCATTTCCACGAACACCTTGTGTGTGTGTGTGTTGCATATATGAATTATCAACATGAGGAAATTTCTTCTAAACCCCAAACAGTTGGAAACAACAGCATGATTCAAACATGAACATATAGTGACAATCTAATCATAGAATTATAACATGTTCATGAATCAAACTAGGAACTCCCATGGTTGTGAAGTAAACCCTAAGGCAATCCAAATTGAAAAGATGAAGAGAAGTGGATGAGTACCTGAAATGGGAGTGGATGAGATGCGATGAAAGAGTGTAGCAAGAACTCAAGATGCAGGGAGAGAGAGAGATGGAGACGTAACAAGAACTCAGAAATACTGTGAATGAAAGAAGTGAGAGGGAAACCGTGTTTTATGAATAAGTGACGGGGCGCTAAAACGTTGGCTGACCAGCGCTTTAGCGTCCTTGTCCAGAGAAAAATGCACACTTTGTGCAGCACAGCGCTAAAACGGTCAGAATTAGCGCTTTAGCGCGGTTGGCCAGAGTGCCTGTATTGGTGTTGTTGGTGAACGCTAAAACGCTCATAGTGAACGTCTTAGCGCGCACAACCAGAGAGTTTCATAATGATGCAACTCTAGGGACGCTAAAACAGTCAGAGTTAACGTTTTAGCGCCCAGCACATAGCAAAAATTTCTCTTTGATTTTTCAAATTTTTTTTCCCTTTTTACTTCTTCATCTTATGGATATGGTATGAACATGGAATTACATACCTAGTACAGTGGGTTGCCTCCCACTCAGCGCTTGTTTAACGTCACGAGCCTGACGGGTATGATCTATTTTACCTCTAATAGAGCAACTGTCAGTAGTTGCCTATCCACAGCACTTCCAACATATAACTTCAATCGTTGACCATTGACTGTAAAACTTCTGTCCGAATCCAAAGAACTGATTTCTACAGCCCCATATGGTTTCATGTCTTTTACCACAAACGGTCCAGACCATCTAGACTTTAACTTCCCTGGAAACAGCTTCAACCTGGAATTGAACAGAAGTACTTGATCCCCCACCTTGAAGTCTCTAGGTGTGATCTTCCTATCATGCCATAGCTTTGTCTTTTCCTTATACAAACTGGCACTTTCATAAGCAGACAAACGAAACTCATCCAATTCATCCAGCTGTAATAATCTTTTCTGTCCTGCTGCTTTGGAATCAAAATTCAGATATCTCACAGCCCACAAAGCCTTGTGCTCCAATCCAACTGGCAAATGGCATGCTTTTCCAAACAGCAACTGAAATGGAGACATCCCAATAGGAGTTTTGAAAGCGGTCCTATACGCCCATAAAGTGTCATCAAGTTTCTTGGACCACTGGGTCCTAGCATTCCCAACAGTCTTCTCCAATATTCTCTTCAATTCCCTGTTGGAAATCTCAACCTGACCACAAGTCTGTGGGTGGTATGGAGTGCTTATTTTGTGCCTCACTCCATACTTAGCCAAGGCATACTCCACCATCCTATTATCAAAATGAGTGCCCCCATCACTAATGATAGCTCTAGGGACTCCAAATCTTGAAAATATATTCTTTCTCAGAAAAGCAATCACCACCCTGGAATCATTGGTTGGTGTAGCTATGGCCTCAACCCATTTGGAAACATAATCAACTGCCACCAATATGTACTTGTTAGAGTAGGAAGAAGGGAAAGGTCCCATAAAATCCATACCCCAAACATCAAAGATCTCCACTTCCTGGATATTGTTCAACGGCATTTCATGTCGCCTAGAAATATTCCCAGTTCTCTGACAGTTGTCACATGCCTCCACAAACTTCTTTGCATCCTTGTATAAAGTGGGCCAGTAGAAGCCACTCAACAATACTTTTGCTGCAGTTCTCTCACCTGCAAAATGTCCACCATATGCAGAACCATGACAATGCCACAACACATCCTTCTGTTCTTCCTCTGGAATACACCGTCGGATCACACTATCTGAACATCTATAGAAAAGATATGGCTCATCCCAAATGTATCTCTTAACATCATGCAGAAATTTCTTCCTCTGTTGCCATGTTAAATCCTTAGGCATCAATCCAGCAGCTTTATAGTTGGCGAAATCAGCAAACCATGGTGGGGTACTGATAGATAAGACTTTATCCCTAACCATCTCTGTGACAGCACATATTGCCAAAACATGTTCATCAGGAAACTCTTCTCTGATCACTACTTCCGGTCCTTCTTGAAGCTCTTTTTCTGTAATCCTGGATAAGTGATCAGCCACCAAGTTTTCAACTCCCTTTTTGTCCTTGATCTCTACCTCAAACTCTTGCAACAGTAACATCCAGCGGAGCAACCTGGGTTTAGCATCCTGCTTGCTTAACAAATACTTTAAAGCTGCATGGTCAGTGTAAACAATAACTTTTGATCCTAACAGATATGGCCTGAATTTGTCAAATGCATACACAATAGCCAGTAATTCTTTTTCTGTAGTAGCATAATTCTTTTGTGCATCATTTAAGATCTTACTGGCATAGTAAATGACATGCAACAATTTATTCACTCTTTGGCCTAATACCACTCCTACAGCATAGTCACTGGCATCACACATTAATTCAAATGGTAATGAGAAATCAGGTGCCATCATGATAGGTGCAGTGGTCAACTTTTCTTTTAAAACATGAAATGCATGCAAACATTCATCATCAAACAGGAACTCTTGGTCCTTGACCAATAACTTGCATAAGGGCTTGGCAATTTTTGAAAAAAATTTTATGAACCGCCTATAAAATCCTGCATGACCAAGAAAACTCCTCACACCCTTAACATTTACAGGTGGAGGAAGTTTCTCTATCACAGAAATTTTTGCCCTATCCACTTCAATTCCATTCCTAGACACCTTGTGTCCAAGAACTATACCTTCTGTCACCATAAAGTGACACTTCTCCCAGTTCAAAACCAAATTACAGTCTTGACATCTTTTCAAAACAGAATCTAAATTCCCTAGACATACATCAAAATCAGAACCAAATACAGAAAAATCATCCATAAAAATTTCTATGCATTCTTCTATCATATCAGAAAAAATGGAAAGCATGCACCTTTGAAAAGTGGCAGGAGCATTGCATAAACCGAAAGGCATCCTCCGGTATGCGAATATTCCATATGGACATGTAAAAGCAGTCTTCTCCTGATCCTCTGGTGCCACAGCTATCTGATTGTACCCTGAATAACCATCCAAGAAGCAATAGAAAGCATGTCCTGCCAACCTCTCTAGCATCTGATCCAAGAAAGGAAGTGGAAAATGATCCTTCCTGGTTGCCTTATTCAGCCTCCGGTAATCAATGCACATTCTCCAGCCAGTGATTGTCCTTGTGGGAATCAACTCATTATTCTCATTTTTCACCACAGTCATCCCCCCTTTCTTGGGCACGGTCTGCACAGGACTCACCCAAGCACTGTCTGAAATAGGGTAAATCATCCCAGCATCAAGCAACTTCACCACCTCCTTCCTCACTACTTCCTTCATAGTGGGGTTGAGTCTCCTCTGTGGTTGCCTTACTGGTTTGACCTCTTCCTCCATCAATATTTTGTGGGTGCAAAAGGAAGGATTAATACCCTTAAGATCTGAAAACTGCCATCCAATAGCCATTTTATTCTTCTTGAGTACCTTAATCAACTTCCCTTCTTCCTCATCAGACAACATTGCATTAATGATTGCTGGATATGTTTGATCATCCCCAAGGAACACATACTTCAAATGTGAAGGTAATTCTTTAAGTTCTACCTTAGGTGCTCCTTTTGGAATGTCATCAATCTTCTTCTCAAGCTCTTCCACTTCTGGCTCTTCTTGGTAATCTTCTGTACCTGTCTCTTCTTCTGATCTTTTTCCTCAACTGGGAATTCTTCTTCTTTATTCACTTCTTCCACAACCTCCTGTATCACATCCAATCTAAAACAATCCTCCACATCAACAGGGTGCTTGATGGTTTCAAATACATCAATTGTGACTGTTTCCTCATCCACCCTTAGCAACAACTTTCCTTGTTCAACATCTATCAAAGATCTTGCAGTTGCTAAAAAGGGTCTTCCTAACAATAGAGGACTTTCTGTATCCTCTTCCTCCATGTCAAGAATCACAAAATCCACTGGAAAAATAAACTTGTCTACCTTGACCAAGACATCTTCAACCACACCTTCAGGCCTCTTGATAGATCTATCTGCAAGATGCAGAATAAGATTGGTCTCCTTCAAAGTGTTGATTCCCAAAGCTCTACATACTGTCAACGGCATCAAGTTTATACTGGCTCCCAAATCGCACAATGCCTTTCCCACCTCCACATCTCCTATAGCAATAGAGATACTGAAGCTTCCAGGATCTTTCATTTTTGTTGGAAGCTTCTTCTGGATTAGGGCACTACACTCTGCTGTTAGGGCCACTGTCTCACCATCAGTTAATTTCCTCTTCTTAGTAAGAAGATCCTTCATGAACTTTGCATAGTGAGGCATATTTTCCAGTGCTTCAGAAAATGGTATGTTAATTTGTAAATTTTTGAAGATATCCAGAAATCTTGCATAGTGCTGTTTCTGAATCTCTTGCTTCAACCTCTGAGGGTAGGGAACTTTAGCATAGGGAGATAAAATAACTGGCTGTTCTTTCTTGTCAGCCATCTTCTTCTTTTCCCACTTCATCATCTTTTGTGGGGAAGCATTTTTACCAACTTCTACCTCTCCTTCATTCTTATTGTCCTTCCCTTCCTCTTCTTTATCATTCCAACTATAACATCTCTAACAACTACTTCCTTCTCACTTTTCTCATTTCTCATCTTCTCTACTTCATCATCAGAGACTACATCTTCAACCACAACCTCTTCTTCATTCTTTTTATTTTCCACATTCTTTTTCACTGGTTGAAGTACCAACCCACTTCTTGTCATAATTGCTTTACAGTGCTCCTTAGGATTCACTAGTGTATCACTTGGAAATTTCCCTTGTGGTCTCTCTGATATCTGTCTTGATAATTGACCAATCTGGGTCTCCAAATTTCTGATTGATGCTTCCTGATTTCTGAAAGAAGTTCTGGTCTCCTGCATGAATGCAGTTGTCTCTTCCCTGAATGAATTAGACCCCTGGATATAATCCTGAGTTGTCTTAGATAACTGAGCAAACGCTTTCTCCCATGCAGCAGGATCACTTGACTGCTCCTTCATATGTGGTGGTGGAGGATGTAATGGTGGATTCAATTGATGGTTGGAACTATAGCTGAATCCTGGGTGTTGATTCTTGTTCTTCCATGGTGGCATATAAACATTCCTTCCCTGATTGTTGTAGTTCCTTTGATTATTCTGATCATACCACACTCCATTCACCTCTGCTTGTTCTGGTGATCCCCCATAATCACACTCCTCTGTCACATGGCCTTTGCCACAGATAGCACATACACTTTTGGTTTCCACAGAAGCTACCTTTTGTGAAGAGAGTTGCTTAATAAGGGTATCTAATTGTTGCTGCTGTTGTCTCTGTGTCTGCATCAGTTGATCATTCCTTGCCAACAGAGCATCATACCCATCCAACCTGATGACTCCTGTCCTTCTGTCAGCCACTAGGGCATTATCAAATTCTTGAGATGCCAATGACTCAAAGATATCCAAGGCTTCTTGAGGGGTCTTGGTAGTCAATGATCCACCAGCAGTGGCATGCACCAAGGTTCTAGTGTTAGTGGTCATTCCTTGCAGGAAGATTGCTGCTTGTTGCCATGCCTCAATTCCATGCTGTGGACATTTCCTCAACAAAGTCTTGAATCTCTCCCAAGCCTCATAAATGGATTCTGACTCTTTCTGCTTAAAGCTTGTAATCTCATCCTTCAACTTGGCCCTCTTGGATGCTGAGAAAAACCTCTGCAAGAACTTGGTTTGCAGATCATCCCAAGTTGTTATACTTCCTTGTGGCAATGATTGCAGCCATCTCCTTGCATCATCCGTCAGTGAATGAGTGAATAGTCTCAACAGAATTGCATCTCTTGTGACACCATTTATCTTCACAGTATCACTCAACAATAGAAAGTTCTCTATGTGCAAGTAAGGGTCCTCTGCACTGGTTCCAGCAAACTGATCCTTCTGCACCAAATGTATCAAAGCAGGCTTCAATTCAAAGTTGTTGGGCTCCACTGTTGGGCGCACAACACTCCCAATTGGAGGAATCACTGCAGGAGTCATGTACTCTCCCAGTGTCCTCTGTGGTGGTGGTGGTCTGTGATTCTCTGCCATTATCTCTTCCTGATTAACCGTACTTGATTCACCAATTTCTTGCAACTGTCTCCTTTGCCTGGCTGCCCTTTTGTGCTTCCTCAATGTCCTTTCTAATTCTGGATCATACAACAACAAATTCGGATCAAGTGTACCTCGCATATACCAGAATCAAAATTGACCAGAAACTTAACATAAACTAAAATACTGAAAATAAAAGGATTCAATCTCAGAATTCTATGGTATCAGTTAGTGTTGAAAAACAAATTCCCCGGCAACGGCGCCAAAAACTTGTTGGACGTTTAGCAAGTGCACTAGTCGTACAAGTAATAAAATGATGAGTAAAGATCGTTCCCACGAGGAATTGTGTTCAAACACCAATAAACCATAGAAAACTAATTTGAATCAGATAAGAGTTTGTAAAAATCATGAATAATTTGTCACCAGAAAATTGATTGTAAGTAATTTGACACAAAGTAAATATGGATTAGGAATTAATAAAACAACAAGTAGTCAGAAAACAACTTTCCTCCATAATAACCCATGTAAAAACTGATCATATGATGAATTCCTTTCCATGTGATGTTAATCAACCTTTTACTTATCATCAAGATGTAATCCCTTACTACCCTGATAGATACATTAATCAGAAACCCCAATCCCTTGGTGATCTCTTTCTTAATACATGCATGAAATACTAAAGTCTTAAGATTACATCAGAACTCTAGCATCAATCCCTTGAGTACTAGAATTTTGATGTTGAGATTATCAAATACATAAGTCATATAAACACCCCTGTTCTATATTACTTCCTTGATAGAAATAATTAAATCAGAAAATCTCAAATCAACACATGAAAAATACTTCATCATATTAATCAAATCAACATAATATTATCATGGAGTTCTATTGCATTCAGACTACAAAGACTCTACTCAGACATGACTAAGGAATAAATAAGAGAAGAAGAAGCAAACTTCATTTCCATGTTGAAAGTCTTCAATCTCCAAACTATTACAAAGAAATCCTAATACAAAAACTAAACACTAAGAGAATTTAGAGAGAAGTCAGACTAAAGTTTAAGAGAGAGAGAGAGTTCAGATCCCTCAGATCCAGATCTCTCTAAGTGTCAAGGCTTTGCCTTATATAGTGTTACAATTAAAAACAGAAAACTGATGTGGGCGCTAAAACGTCCATAAGTGACCATTTTAGCGTCCATGCTTTACGTATGCTCAACTGCTTTTAACTGATTCAAACGCTAAAACGTTAAGGAATGACCGTTTTAGCGTCCAAACTTGGTGAATGCTCAACTGACTTTAACTGACTCCAACACTAAAACTCTTGATTTGGACGTTTTAGCGGTGAAGACCAGAATCCTTTTTCCACTTTAGCGCGCTAAAACGCTTATTGCAGGCCATTTTAGCGCCCAAGACCAGCAATTTTCCATCTTCTAAGTGCAGCAGCGCGCTAAAACGCTCTGTGTGGGCGTTTTAGCGCTCATCACCAGCAAGTTTTGGCCTCTTCCTGTAGCAGGGCGCTAAAACGCTCAGTGTGGACGTTTTAACGCTCAACACTTAGGCAATTTTTCTCCCCTTGAGCTCCAGAATCTTCTTCCTTCTCCAGTTGCCTTTCAAGCTTGCTTTTCCTACAAGAATCATACAAATTTCCAATAAAACTCTTGAACTTGTAATTGAGGACATCTTAGGACATTAACCTTGTTTTTTTCATCATTTAATCACACAATTTGATCCTAATTCCTGCTAAAAACTATGATGAACTAAGGGTTCATCACCGTCAATGGCCAAAGGTTGAAGTTATATGTGGGGAATGTTGTGGATAAGCAACTACTGACAGTTGCCTTATTGGAGGTAAGATAGATCATACCCGTCAGGCTTGTGACGTTAAACAAGTGCTGAGTGAGAGGCAACCCACTGTACTAGGTATGTAATTCCATGTTCATACCATATCCATAAGATGAAGAAGTAAAGGGGAAATTTTTTTGAAAAATCAAAGAGAAATTTTTGCTATGTGCTGGGCGCTAAAACGTTAATCCTGACCGTTTTAGCGTCCCTAGAGTTCCATCATTATGAAACTCTCTAGTTGTGCGCGCTAAGACGTTCACTATGAGCGTTTTAGCGTTCACCAACAACACCAATACAGACACTCTGGCCAACCGCGCTAAAGCGCTAATTCTGACCGTTTTAGCGCTGTGCTGCACAAAGTGTGCATTTTTCTCTGGACAAGGACGCTAAAACGCTGGTCAGCCAACGTTTTAGCGCCCTGTCACTAGTTCGACATAACACGGTTTCTCCTCTCTTTTTCTTTTACATTCTTCCTTCCCTCTATTTTCCACAACTGGTTTACGCTCTCACATTTGTATCATCATTCTTCATAGTTTCCTCCACATCCTCTCATCAACATCACGGTATGTTTCTCATCTCTTTTCTCTCCATCATATATCATATCTGAATCATAGACATTATTAGGGGAATTTTCTAGGGTATTTCACATGTTGATTTCCTGCATCATTCTTAGGATTGCATGTTGATATTAGTTTTATTTGTATTATTCTACTGGTTCTATTGCCTTTGTCTGATATTTTGGGGATGAGAGAGTTCTCCAAATTTTTTTACACAACATACCCAGCGCACACACACAAGGTGTTCGTGGAAATGCCTGACCCAAAAATTGGCCTGGCACTAAAACGTTTGGTTTCAACGTTTTAGCACCCGTCCAGTTTTTACACACGTTTAAGGCTAGGACGCCAAAACGCTCAGTGTGACCGTTTTAGCGCCCAGGCCCTGTTTCATACAAAATTGAGGGTCTACATTAGGGCATTGTGGGGTTGTAATTCATACATGTTTTGATCCAAATTCCCCACTACAAGAGTTCTAAATCTGGGAATTGTGGAATTGAATTCATGATATGTAATTGTTTGACATTTGGACTGATTTTCTCTTGTTTGTGTAGGCACAATGTCTTCTTCTTCTCAACCAGCTCCCTCTACACAGGGGAAGAAGAGATATAAGAAGCGAGCCCGAGTGGATCAAGGAGGAGATATTGCGGCTGAGCCTACCCCACAATTTGATGCTCATTTCTGGAAGAGTGAGGAACATGAGAAACGTTATACTGACAAGACTTCCAAGAGGCCATTTGTGAGAGAAAGAAAATTCGTCCTGGAAAAGGATGAATATCCTCAGTTTCAGTCTCAGTTGAAGACCAGAGATTAGGTAACTTTTGGAAAAATATTGGGTGATAGCAGCCCCAACATTGCAAGGGAATTCTTTGCTAATGCGTTTAATGGAGATCAAGGAGGCAGAAGGACCTTCACTAGCTGGGTGAGGGGAAAGAAAGTGAAGTACGATGCTCACACCATCCAAAAGCTGCTGAAGATAAGGTTCTGTGACTATGTCAATAATGCCAGTTGTGAGTTCAGGAAGAACTGGCAGAAAATTGAAATTCCACCAAGGAGAAGTGATCCAGACTTTGAAACCTGGACCAAGATGGGGGCAAATGAGCCCATTTTGCAGACTATAGCCAAACCTGGTGAAACTTGGGAGCCAACCAAAGATAAGGTTGATCCTAAGTTGATTTGGTTGAGGCATTTAAATGGTGAGGCTAGAGTCTAGTTTCACTTTGTAATCTCAAATGTCATGCCCTCTTCCAACCAGGCAGAGGTCATCCTGAAGAGAGCTGTCCTGATTTACACTATCATAACCAAGGCGAAGGTGGAACTTCCTATTCTTCTTCAGGACAACATTTATGATATGGCTCACTCTGACAGTGACTCTGCTGCTTTGGGTCATTGTTCCTTGATTCAGCTGCTTTGTCAGAAAGCTGGTGTAGATGTTACTGATAATGGGGCACCAACTAAATTGCACCCTACAATTGATGCCGCAATGATAAGAAAGCAATTGAAGATAGGAGGAGGGGAGGCCACAAGATTGACCCCTGGTAGGAAGTCTACAGCTGAGAGTGATGATGAGTTAGAAGAGAGGCTACGGTCAGGGGAGCAATGGACGGTGAATACTGACTTCCATATGAGACATTTGCGCAGGCGTCTCCGGCTTATGCAGTCCAGCCAGCACTCATTTCAGACATATATGGTGAAGATGATGAAATCTATATGTGAGGCTCAGGGCTTAGATGTTATTGATTACCAGCCTGCTGTTTACCCTCATTCTGCTGAGGAGGAAGCCTTTGAGGCAATTGCCTGGACTCACTATGCTGATCATGTGGATGGAGCTGCGCCTGCTGATGGTGCTACATCTTCCCATGCTGCACACACTTCAGAGAGACAACCTGGTGTTGATGCCACTACCACAGAGACCACTGCTACTGCTGCTGATACTGGTGCCATGGATGAAGACAGGGGTATTGATCCTGAGTACAACCCCTTGCCTACTGCTGATCCAGGCTCAGATTTGATGTTTACTGATGATGAGGTGTCTACTGACTAGACTCCTCATTTTGTTTTTACACATTTTCTGTTTTTATGGTTTTATTTTGGATACTTTTAGTTACTTTTGGTATTATTTTTAATTTTGTACATTTGTTAGTACATTGAGATTCTCTGTTTGGATGATGCACTTTTGAAATAGTACTGATGTTATTTGTTGATATGTGAATGTGTTTCAGAACTTGTCAACTGTTTTTTAGATTTAAATTAGTTGTTGGGGACAGCAACGTTTAAATCTGGGAATGGGGTGTGAATGAATGACATGATTGCAAAATTCCATGGTGATATCACACAGTTGATGATGACACACAGTTGATGATCCACAAACAGGGAAACATCTCAATCCTTTCTTTTAAATTCTTGTGAATGTAGTTTTAGGTAGTTTAGGTAGTATTGTATATGTACAAAGGTTGGATTTAGAGTTGAGATGATGTGAATTTTATGAGGATAGGATGATCAAAGTTTTACATGATTGATCAAAAATTTTTGATGCAATTTGAAATCCTTGCATGTGTGCTAAATGATATGTTTGCATGACTCATGCTATGTGAGGAGTAGAGAGATCAGTTTGATGTATATAGAGGAATTCAAGCATGCACTCTGAACTGTGAGACATAGAGCCTATACAGAAAATTTTTTGTTCAGAGAGCACTTCACTGTATGAGTAACTCTAGAACTTGCCCTGTTTCTAACTTGAAATAGTTCATGGTTTGTAAAGTAGAGTTCATTGAGGCATTTTTCTTTTGAACCAAATTTTCCTATTGCATGGAAGCCGTAAGCCTAAACTTGTTATGATAAAACTAAGAGCCCTGCACTTATTCCAGATCCTAAATTTTCAGATTATGTGTTCAGATAAGGGGTAAAAGAGGAAAGCTCTGTTGGAGAAAGGTGTTTCTGCAATGAATAAAAATATTAAGTGTTAAGTGTTGGAAATTTGGAGAAAAAGAAGAATGAAAAGGAAAAAGGAAGTAAAGGCACAAAATGCTTGGTTTGGAAAAGGAAAAGAAAAAGGAAATGAGGAAAAAGGGAAATCAAAACAACACAAAGTGTTGAAAGTTGGAAGAAAAGGAGGAAGGAAGTTCAAGAAAAAGAAAAGTTGTAGAAAAGGTGGTGAAAAGAGTAAATGAAAAGGAAGAAGAGAATGAGAAGGATTAAGGAGTACATAGATAAATTCAATAGTGATCCTCCTCTTATCTGAATCTGATTCATCTATCTAACCTTCTGCAACATCAAATCCTACCTTTAGCCAACTACGTGCCAAGCCATTTTCCTTCTCCTATACAGAATCCTATCCCTAGTCAAGTCATACCACCAAAGCCTCTTTTGTTCTGCTTATGAATCACTGTCACTATTGAAAGTGAGAAGATGGGCAAGTTTATAGTAGTTTGAGTGCAGTGGAGATTGAGTGATGAGTACACCCTTAGACACTAGAGTGCAAGAGAGTTTATTCTCACAATTTTTGAGAAGTTCCAAGTGAGGGGGTGTTTTGTGTTGAAGGTCTCTGCATTTCATCTTACTGATCTGTTGAAAGTCATGTGATGAGGTTAAGCAAGTCATAGTAAAAGATAGATTGCTGGGATGTTAGATTGTATCTTGGAAAGTTGATCTGTCATATTTCAATCCAACCTCATAAATTTCATGTGTAAAGAATCTCAAATCTTTCTCTGTCTTTAAAGTTATTGCTGAGGACAGCAATATTCAAATCTGGGAATTGTGATGAACCCTTAGTTCATCATGGTTTTTAGCATGAATTAGGATCAAATCGTGTGATTAAATGATGAAAAACAAGGTTAATGTCCTAAGATATCCTCAATTACAAGTTCAAGAGCTTTATTGGAAATTCGTATGATTCTTGTAGGAAAAGCAAGCTTGAAAGGCAACTGGAGAAGGAAGAAGATTCTGGAGCTCAAGAGGAGAAAAATTGCCTAAGTGTTGAGCGCTAAAACGTCCACACTGAGCGTTTTAGCGCCCTGCTACAGGAAGAGGCCAAAACTTGCTGGTGATGAGCGCTAAAACGCCCACACAGAGCGTTTTAGCGCGCTGCTGCACTTAGAAGATGGAAAATTGCTGGTCTTGGGCGCTAAAACGGCCTGTAATAAGCGTTTTAGCGCCCTGAAGTGGAAAAAGGACTCTGGTCTCCACCGCTAAAACGTCCAAATCAAGAGTTTTAGCGTTGGAGTCAGTTAAAGTCAGTTGAGCATTCACCAAGTTTGGACGCTAAAACGGTCATTCCTTAACATTTTAACGTTGGAGTCAGTTAAAAGCAGTTGAGCATACGTAAAGCATGGACGCTAAAATGGTCACTTATGGACGTTTTAGCGCCCACATCAGCTTTATGTTTTTAATTGAAACACTATAAAAGGCAAAGCCTTCACACTTAGTAGGGAATCTGGAGAGATCTGAATTTTCTCTCTCTCTCTCTCTTAAACTTTAGTCTGACTTCTCTCTAAATTTTCTTAGTGTTTTAGTTTTTGTACTAGGATTTCCTTGTAATAGTTTGGAGATTGAAGACTTTCAACATGGAAATGAAGTTTGATTCTTCTTCTCTTGTCTATTCCTTAGTCATGTCTGAGTAGAGTCTTTGTAGTCTGAATGCAATAGAACTCCATGATAATATTATGTTGATCTGATCAATATGATGAAGTATTTTTCATGTGTTGATTTGAGATTTTCTGATTTAATTATTTCTATCAAGGAAGTAGTATAGAACATGGATGTTTATATGACTTCTGTATCTGATAATCTCAACATTAGAATTCTAGTACTCAAGGGATTGATGCTAGAGTTCTGATGTAATCTTAAGACTTTAGTATTTCATGCATGTATTAAGAAAGAGATCACCAAGGGATTGGAGTTTCTGATTAATGTATCTATCAGGGTAGTAAGGGATTACATCTTGATGATAAGTAAAAGGTTGATTAACATCACATGGAAAAGAATTCATCATATGATCAGTTTTTACATAGGTTATTATGGAGGAAAGTTGTTTTCTGACTACTTGTTGTTTTATTAATTCTTAATCCATATTTACTTTGTGTCAAATTACTTACAATCAATTTTCTGGTGACAAATTATTCATGATTTTTACAAACTCTTATCTGATTCAAATTAGTTTTTTATGGTTTATTGGTGCTTAAACACAATTCCTCGTGGGAACGATCTTTACTCATTATTTTATTACTTGTACGACTAGTGCACTTGCTAAACGTCCAACAGTACCCAACAGCCTCCTGCTTAAAATAATTAGGGAAACCCAACTGCTTGATAATATCATCACCCTTAGAACCATTAGTTCTAGTCTCCAAAAGAGCTAAGATATCAAATTTAAATCGAAATTTTAGGTCTCTAATGAGAGTGGTAAAACCCTTTTTACCCACTCCCCTACAATTCCAAGTGCAAACAGCCATGAAACTAATTTTTATACAAAAAGGAAAAAGGAAAAAAAAACCAAAGAGGCACAACCAGAAAGGGTTAAACAAAGGAAGCTCCCAAATTGGGAGAGAGTGCCTCAGTATTCTGCTCAACTTGGTTCTGTAGAGAGGAGCTGGGCTGATCACTAGGTTTAGCTCCTTTTCCTTTTTTCCCTTCCTGCTTAACCAGGCCTACATCACTATCTTTAGATCCAGTGATATTTCTCCCAATCTCCTTAGTTCTGCTCGCTGCCTTAAAAGACCTTTCCAAAACAGAATTAGGGGACTTGTTTTCAATGCCATCTTTTTTCTGTAAGGGACTAGAAGGCCCCCTTCCTTTATCCTTCCCATCTTTCAAGAGATTCTTCCTAACCTTATTCTCTGTCCCCTTTGATTTCTTCTGGCTGCCAGAACTTCTCAAGACATCATTGTCCATCAAGGTGATTTGGATTTTCTCTTTCTCTATAGCTTGATCACCAATCTCCATAGCATCAGGATCCGGATCAGCAACAGGGATATGTGTAGTCCCAATACAGGGCTTCTTAGTCCCTCCTCCCCTTTCAATCAAGATCTCCTTAGGGTGACTCTCCTTTATTCCTCCAAGGACAACCTCATCTTTAACCTCTGTCACGGCTTTAGCTGGAATAGCCTTCAATTTCCTTCCTCTAGCTTGCCTTTGGACCACCATCCAGGCACCAAAAGCTTCACTCTGGCTTGCTTCTTTTAAGGCTGGCTCCTTATTGCTGTTACACATAGCCACAGGGACTTCTCCTCCACATGCTGCCTGCTCCTCCTTGTGGTTACTGCTGGAGCATTGATCTTTCCTATGCCCATAAACTCCACATTTAAAACAGATCAAGTGTAGACATTCGTACCCCACCTGGTAGGTTTTATCTCCTATTACAAACTTGGATAAAAAGCTCTTCCACAGATCCACCTCAACACAAATACGGGCAAAACGAGCCCTCTCAGTTATGACTTCCAGACCTGAGTCACTCTTCCTTAAGGAGTTTCTATCCACCTTAAGTGTCCTACCGAATATGTTTCCAATCTTCCAAAGATGGTGAGCTGTGTACACCTCAATAGGAAGACCAGGAATTCTAATCCAAATTGCCATCTTCTTAACTTGATCATCGTAGGGGTCAAAGAAAGGCCTCCATCTCTGAACTACTACATAGTGATCATTCACTATCCATGGCCCCTCCTCAAGTACATGGCGATAATCCTTGTCATCGTGAAATCTCAGCAGTAAATACCCATTATCCAAATCAATTAGTTCATAAGCACTAACCAGATTCCACAGTCTCTGCAGCCTAGCCATCAAGAACCTAGTGGCTATCCTTTTGCCAAGCAGCTTGATGATCAGTGCTTTGCGCCACTGTCTGCAATCTTCCTTATGATGGGCTTTGGAGATATGATAGACCGGACATAGGGGATCCTCAAAAAGCTCCTGTGGATACTCATCCATGAGATCATCTTCCTCCTCCTCCCTCTTTTGCCTACTCAGCCAATCCTCCTCCTCACTGTCTGAGGCACCTCCACCATTCAGTTTTAACAACTTATCCTTGTACGAAACCACTTTGCTTCGTGATCCACTGGGATCCAACACACTCTTCTTTTCTGTGCGCAAGGACTGGTTAGAAGGTAGATCTGCCTCCTCCTCACCAATCTCCTGCATCTGGTCATCCATACTCAGATCCTCTGTCATCTCACCTTTCGATTTCATGCCGCTTCTGAGGAGCAGCTCCTCCTCTTCCGTCAAACGATCCCTTCCTCCCTTCCCTCCTTCAACCTCCAAGGGCTCCTGATTCATCAGCTTACCAACATCCATACTCTCTGAACAAGGAAGAAAGAAAAAATTTCCAGAAATCTTGAAACCTAGCAGAGAGAAAAATCTCGCGCGCGTGACTTAACGCGCCTAACCCATTCTCCCGTAGTTGAAATTTTATTATTTCCGATTTCGTCTTTTATTGGTTTTTCAATTCGCTTTTATTTTTTTAAAGAAAACAAAATATCCAACTTTCAAAATCTGAAATGTGCTTTCCAAATTATTATTATTTTACTACCATAATTTAACGTCAGAATAAGAAATATAAAAAAAAGACATAGTAGGTTACATAACGCTAAAACATAAAAACAAAGAATAAAGTAAATAAAAAAAAAGTGTCATGTCTAATCAAAAGAAAAATTGTGAACAAAATGTATATCATGTTTCTTGAATCGTGATCGTTTTCATTGACTTGCTTTTCTTTACATTCCCTTTTTTATTTTTTATTTTTAACTTTATATTTTAATATCATGGAAGTACCTATCCTATTCTGGAGAAAAGAAAAGCAATTGAAAGCCTATACTGCAAACATAATGACTTTGCCTACTCTAGTTTACTTTTATATTTAAAAAAAAAAAAAAAAAAAAAAAAATGATCTTAGCTGTAACCGTGAGTCAGTGACACTAAAGGCAGACAATAAATAGCTACAAGTTTTAGTAAAGTTAAAGAGATGCAGAAAATTTATAATCATAAATAAGTGATGAATAAACTCACAACAAGAAGAAACTCTTCTCAGCAAAATGAAACTGAAACAGCACACAAGAGAAGAAAACTCAAAGGCTATTGGGATGAAACCAGTCACGGTGATGGTGACTAAACAAATCCAACGAAATTCCTGGTGTGGCGGTGATGAGGTAGCGAGGTAGCTATTAGTGGTCTTTGGTCGGCGAAGTTGGCGGCATGCTTCAGTAGGTGCAGTCAACGAAGGTGGTGTGGTTTTGGTTCACGGTGGGTTTATGGTGTTTGAGATCCTAGAAGATATGTTCACATTATTTTCTAGTATTTCCACCGTAAAAGAGTTGGTGGGGGTGATGGAGGTTGAGGAGGGAATAATGGGACAAATGCTTTTTTCTTTGGCTTCTTTGCTTTTTTGGCCCTCTTTTCCTTTTTTTTTTTTGTTGAACACCCAGAACCCCTTTTATATAAAGAACGATTTTTGTTCTCTTCTGATCGCCTCTTTCTCCTTTTCTTTTTTGTTGTTGTTGCTAGCAGCACCCTTCCCCTTTGTATTTCCTGTGCCACGCTTGTAAAATTTGTGTTGAAGCCTTTATCTTTTTCTCCTACTTTCTTGTCATGGCTTATTTAGGCTAAAACCCAAATCAACTCTGATTATTTTGCTCTTGGCGTACAGACAACCCTGATTCTCTTGTTGTATATGCAGGTAAGGCGTTTGTCTTCTTCAACAGAGGTGTCGACAGAGGAAACTTGTAGCCATCTTTACTGAACATGTCTTTTTCAACTTTCTGAAATTTCTCTTGTGTTTATTACTTTTTCTGGATAAGATAAGGATGGTGTCCATAAGCTGAATTTAGCAATTTTTACGGATGAGATTTACAGCTTTATCAGTTTTGAATTGGACAATTTTCACCACTGTTGCCCCACTATTATTCGGCACTTTCATTACTAAACTTACTTACCAATTTTGGTAATTCAAATTTGCTCTCCACGAAGAGAGGATGGTTATATATGGACCACAAAGCTTTTAAATGTATCAGCTAGTACCCTTTTTTATTTTTGTTCTGTGTTTGTTATTTTTGGAATAAAATATATAGATAATAATAATAATAATAATAATAATAATAATAATAATAATAATAGTAACGAAAAAAAATGGTGTTCACACACGCAGAGCACTTATTGTGACCGCGGGAGACCTTACTTCCCTGCTTGTGATTTTCGGTGGTGACATGTTTTGTCCTCCTTCCGTTTATCCGAAGTATATATTGGAGGTATGTTACTTTCTCCATTGTTAATCTTCTGTGTTTTATTTGCTCTTTTCTGGATTTTTAAGTTGTGGGTATGTCTGATAGTCGTAAATTTATGAACTTTATCAGAATAGCCGAGAGGTCTGGCTCTTCCAGTCCTCCTCCCAGGTCTTTACCTAGGTCGAGGTCTTTAGGAACTGGGGAAGCATTGCTTACTGGCAAGTGTGCTGCCCCTTGGAGGAAGTTAACTTTGAATGATAACCGTGCGCCTTCTGTTCGACGGTTTGAAGCAGGTTTCTCCTCTCGAGAACCTAATCGCGAGATAACCAAAACACTATCTCAACAAAGCTCATCCCTTTTTTTGAAAGTTTCTGTTAAAATGACTAATCCCATTTTGATTTCGAGTGATTCTGCCTCGAGTTCTGATTGTAGTCATAGGTCTGTTAATACCGTAGAACCCGAATCTTCCCCTTCAACTTCATCGTGCGATACTTCTCCTCCTATCGCGCGAGATCATCCTGGTCAAAAGAGTCCAAGTCCTTTTCCTTTAAACGTGATATACCCAGCGGGGTATCCATATAAGAAAAGGAATTTTGACAATTATAAATCTGCATTTTCTGTCTCTTCTTCTTCTTCTGACTCATCTGTCTCTACTGATTCCTCGTCTTTTGAATCAGATTTCGTTTCGCCCAAAATTAAAGAAATCATGGAAAGGCGTGGTGCTGGTGACAAGAAGAAAAAGCAAAAGCTTAATCCTGATACGAAGAATAAAGCGCTACAGATTGACCTTGAAGAATCCCCAGTCAAGCGTAATCTTAGGGATGAAGAATCCCTGAGCTGGGTATCAGACACTGTTCTGGATACCGCCTCCATTTATAGCTTTATAGAGGATTTAGCGCAATTGAAGGTGTGCCTCCATGTTACCCCGGAGAAGGTTCATGATGACCAATGGGATGTGGATGTTGTTCCTAAAAATGAACGAGTATGTTCTGCGTGAGCTAAAGGGTCTAGCCGACATTTTATAATGATGTATGCTCATTTCTTTTTGTCCATAGGAATCTGTTCTCCTTTTTCATCCTTCATATGTAGGTTGCTAGCACATATAAATGTGGCGCCTTCACAATTGACTCCCAATGCATGGGGCTTCATACGAGTATACGAGATGGTCTGCAAGGCCTACGACCTGTTTCAATCTCCAAAGTCCTTCTTATGTCTGTTCAGTGTGATGGGATCACATTTCAGTTGGATTTCTTTCAGAGGAAAGGACAAGTACAAATTTTGTGCTTCTTATCAAAGGAAGGTTCACAACTGGTCTACAGATTATTTCAAGATTTTACCAACCAGAGATTCCCAACCATTTTTCCTGAAAAGAGAGGATAATTCTCCTGTTTTTCCCTTATACTGGACTGAGCGACCATTAGAAGGTCAAAAATTGAACTATAACTTTAATGACTTGAGTGATTACGAGCAACACACGGTGACGACCCTCACAAACATCGCACGAGAGGCTTCTAATATGGGCTACTTAAGCGCGTATACAATTTTAAATGAATATACTGATGATGATATCAAAGCTTTCCTGGGTAAATTTTCTTCTATTATTTCAATCTAAAGGAATCTTTTGTACTTGTACTTGATTTTTATCTATGTCTAATGCATACCTCTTTTATCCTGTTGCAGATAGCGCAATGGCTTCTTCTTTGACTAGGCTGCAGAAGATAGCAGCAATGCGAGCTGCTGGGGATGCCGACCCTTCTATGCCTAACGTGCCCCCATTGCTGCTACTTCAACAGGGGCTGATTCAATTGATGGCATTGTCGCGCGAATGAAGTCGCCTGGTCCTCCGTGTGCGGCTACCCATGCTACCTCCCCCAAAAAGAAAGAGGTGGAGGACTCATCGCGAGGAAAGAAGAGAAAATCCTCAATGACCAATGAGGGTTTTCCAGAATTGGTTTATGTGGGGGAAGGTTGGGACTTTGATGCGGATATATACGCAAAGGGGAAAGAGATAGGTCCCCGCATTGAAGAGCTTCCAATGGACAAATGGCTGTCAACCTCTGGGAAACTGAGCCTCGCCAACCAGTTCATCATGTTTGTGCCTGGTAAGCGAATCGATATGCTTTATGTGGTTAAAACTTTGGTTTCAACCGTTTTAATGTAATATTTCCTATGTGGAAGGCACGATTGGCTATCTAAAGGAGCGCATTGTGGACCTGAAGGGTGAAATTCTCCTTCGCACAGATTTTGAAGAAAAGCTGAAGAAGGCAGAAGACGAGATGGCGCGGGTAAAGTAGGAGCTGAAGGAGGTGACATCAACAAATAAAGAGTTAAAGACGGAGAAGATTGATTTGAGCAAAAGCGTCCTGGAGCTGGAAGGAAAGGCATATTCGTGGAAAGAAGAGAAGGCCCATTTAGATGATGAAGTGAAGAAATTTCAAGATTTATTTGAGAAGGAGGCCGAAGGGACCTATACAAATATCTTGAAGCAAGTGTGTCTCTTCAATCCTACTGCCAAGCTGGATAACGTTCATTACCTCTACTATGTCAAAGATGGCCAACTAATGGCCTTAAATGACAAAGATGAAGAAGTGCTGGTGGACCTTGTAAGCGCGATGGACACAGAAACAATCCTGCCATCCATTCCAGAGCCAACCCGTCAAGAGCCAACTGTTGAAGGTGGGGACGTGGCTGCCATTGAGGATTCCCAGGATATGTCTATCCAAACAATATAAATTTTATGATTTGACTATTGCAACATTTAGCTTGTACATGGGTTGTCCCATGAATGTTTCATTTTTCTGTTGCAAATAATGACTAATTTGTCTATGATTTCTATGCCGCGATATATGATGTCGCGTATGATTTTACTTTTTCTCTCATAATGATTCTTTATGACTACATACTATGAATACTTCATAGGATGATGACTGATCTATCCTAACATATACATCCTGATGTATACATATCAAGGTTTCCATTCTTCATAAATAATTTAAAAGCTCGTAAAGGAGTATCAAAGCAACATATGTACCTTGTCATTATGTGATGTTTTGGCAGAATAAAAGAGAATTGTTGTCTGCGGTCGTGTCATAAAGTGTATGACCTTTTAGGGTTGTCACCCTCCTCAACCTTCTTTTCTTCTGCAATATAGATCTTTGTATGATTGTGAGTTTCTGCCTTGTACTTCTTCATGGGACTTGATCGCGAGTTGGAGCAAGTTTTAACCAATTAAGGCTTTACCTTCCTTTCATTGTTGGGAGGAAGTTTTAACCCATTAAGGCTTTACCTTCCTTTCATTTGTAGAGGAAGTTTTAACCAGTTAAGGCTTTACCTTCCTTTCTTCATCGCGCTTAACTTGGAGGAAATTTTAACCAGTTAAGGCTTTACCTTCCTTTTTTCATCGCGCTTCAACTTGGAGGAAGTTTTAACCAGTTAAGGCTTTATCTTCCTTTCATTTGTAGTAGAAGTTTTAACCAGTTAAGGCTTTACCTTCCTTTCTTCATCGCGCTTCAACTTGGAGGAAGTTTTAACCAGTTAAGGCTTTACCTTCCTTTCATTTGTAGAGGAAGTTTTAACCAGTTAAGGCTTTACCTTCCTTTCTTCATCGCGCTTCAACTTGGAGGAAGTTTTAACCAATTAAGGCTTTACCTTCCTTTCTTCATCGCGCTTCAACTTGGAGGAAGTTTTAACCAGTTAAGGTTTTACCTTCCTTTCATTTGTAGAGAAAGTTTTAACTAGTTAAGGTTTTACCTTCTTTTCATTTGTAGTGGAAGTTTTAACCAGTTAAGGCTTTACCTTCCTTTCTTCATCGCGTTTCAACTTGGAGGAAGTTTTAACCAGTTAAGGCTTTACCTTCCTTTCATTTATAGAGGAGGTTTTAACCAGTTAAGGTTTTACCTTCCTTTCTTCATCGTTCTTCAACTTGGAGGAAGTTTTAACCAGTTAAGGCTTTACCTTTCTTTCATTTGTAGAGAAAGTTTTAACCAGTTAAGGCTTTACCTTTCTTTCTTCATCGCGCTTCAACTTAGAGGAAGTTTTAACCAATTAAGGCTTTACCTTCCTTTCTTCATCGCGCTTCAACTAGGAGGAAGTTTTAACCAGTTAAGGCTTTACCTTCCTTTCATTTGTAGAGGAAAGTGTGTGTGCTATGCGCGATGAATGTAATAATCAAGTATAGAGCTGCAGGCTTATTTTGATGAAGAAATATATGCGCGATGAACACAATAAGCATGTATAAATCAACAAGCTTTATTTGATAAACGGGAGATACATATATTAATATGAAGAAAAGACTTAACTATAAAATATTTTTAGTTTATCTGCATTCCATGTACGTGAAATGGTGAGGCCAGATAACGTCTCAATGACGTATGCACCTTTCTCAGTCTTGCTCTGGACACGATATGGCCCTTCCCAATTCGCGGCCAGTTTACCCTATCGGGCATTTTTATTTCCAATGTCAGCTCTTCGTAGGACTAATTCTCCCATATCGAAACTTCGTTTAATAACTTTCAAGTTATAACGCGCTGCTATTCTTTGTTTCAATGCTGCCTCTTTGACATGGGCAATCTCGCGCATTTCATCGATTGCATCTAAGTTGTACAATAATGCCTGAGAATTGCCTTCCTCAATTGTATACATCTTTCTCTATGATGGTTCTCCAATTTCGACTAGAATCGTGGCCTCACTCCCATAAACCATGCGAAATGGAGTCTCACCTATAGTCGGATGTGGAGTGGTTCTGTAGCCCATAATACGTAGTCCAACTGTTCCGGCCATTCTCCTTTAGCTGCTTCTAATCTTCTCTCCAGTCCTCGTTTTAAGACTCTATTCGCGGCTTCGGCTAAACTGTTTGTTTGTGGATGTTCAACAGGTGTGTATCTGTGTTTGATGTACAAATCTTGCAAGATTTGATTGAATTTTTTATCTATGAACTGTGTGCCATTATCAGTTATAATGGTATTAGGTACACCGAATCTGCAGATGATCTTTCGATAGAAGAAACAGCGAGTCTTGCTGGCTGAGATTGTGGCTAAGGCCTCATCCTCAATCCATTTGGTAAAATAATCAATTGCGACTATTAGCCATTTTACTCCTCCCACCGCTACTGGAAATGGCCTTAATATATCCATACCCCATTGGTAGAACGACCATGGGGATATGAGCGAAGATAATTCCTCATGAAGGGCGTGGTGTAAATCTGTGTGCTCTTGACATTTGATACAATGTCGCACGTGCTGTTTAGAGTCTTCTTCCATAGTGGGCAAAAAATGCCCTGCGTGAAGCAGCTTTCTGGATAGGGATTTGCCACCCATGTGGTGGCCACTGATTCCTTCGTGAACCTCAGTGATAACATATTGAGCTTGTTGGGGGTCCAAACATTTAAGCATTGGGGAAGAGAATCCTTTTTTGTACAGCTGATTATTGATGATGGTATAAAATGAATCCTTGTGTGCTAACTTCCTAGCTACACGCGGTTCTGGAGGCGTTATTCCCCTAGTCAGGTAGTTCCAAATTGGTGTCAACCAAGTTTCTTTATCGTTTGGTGGCGCCTCATCATCATCGATCATGTGTCGCGCATCGTGAGAGGGACAAGCTCTGTGTTTAGTAACGGCTAGCACGATGCTGGGGTTGGGAACACTTTGCTGGATTACTGATCTATTGTTTCCAGGTCCCTTTGTGCTGGTAAGTTTAGATAAAATATCTGCCCGGGAATTCTTTTCCCTGGGTATGTTCTCTATTTTGAAATTTTCAAAGTCAGCTAACAGCAAACGTACTTTATCCAAGTATTTTTCCATTAGAACCTCTTTTTCCTGGTAAGCGCCTTGTACTTGTACAACCACTAGTTTGGAGTCACTCTTGAGGATTATTCTTTTTACTCCCAAGTCCTTTGCCATTGCGAGTCCAGCTCGAACTGCCTCATATTTAGTTTGATTATTAGAAGCTTTAAATCCAAAGTGGATAGAATGTTCCACTGTGATGCCTTGAGGACTTTCAAAAATAACTCCTGCCCCACTCCCTTTGATATTGGATGAGCCATCAATGAAGATGGTCCAATCATCAGTTGTCCGAGTCTGTTGGGGGTGCGTCATTTCAACGAGGAAATCGGCTAACACCTGGGCTTTAACAGTCTAGCGCGGTTCGTAAACAATATCGTATTCGAATAATTCTATTGACTAGGTTATCATTCGTCTGGCCATGTCAGGTTGCCGTAGAACCTGTCTAAGGGGTTGATTAGTTCTAACTTTGATGGTGTGCCCCTGGAAGTAATGTCGTAGGCGACGGGACGTTAAAATGAGCGTGAAAGCCACTTTTTTAATCTGTTGGTAGTGCAATTCTGGGCCTTGAAGGGCTTTCCTGACAAAATAAATTGGTTGGTGTCCGGTGTCTTCACGCAATAATACCACATTGATGGCCTCGTTGCTAACCGAAAGGTATAAGACCAAGGCTTCATCTGGTTGAGGTTTCACCAGGATTGGGGGATTAGCCAGATGTTCTTTAATAGCATGAAACCCTGCCTCGTATTCTGGAGTCCAGTCAAAATCTGTTTGCTTACGCAATAGCTTGAACATAGGTAAAGATTTTTCTGCTGACGCTAGAAGGAATCGAGTTAAAGCTGTTATCCTTCCCGTCAATTGTTGCAACTCCTTAATATTTTGAGGGCTAGTCATGTTGAGGACGGCTTTGCATTTGTCATGGTTATCCTCTATGCCTCGATGTGTTAACATAAATCCTAAGAATTTTCCAGCAGGAATCTCAAATGCGCATTTGGTTGGATTAAGCCGCAATCTATATTTGCGCAATTGTTGAAATACCTATTCTAAATCTTGAGGATGTTGTGGGGTGGTCATTGTTTTAATAATCATGTCATCAATGTATACTTCAAGCATTTGGCCAATCTGCTGGCTAAAGACTTTGTTCATCATATGTTGGTATGTAGCACCAACATTCTTAAGACCGAATGGCATCATGTTGTAACAATAAGTAGCCTTTTCGATAATAAATCCTTGGGGAAGTGTTTATTAAGGTCTGTACAATCGGTGCACATTCGCCACTTCCCATTAGCTTTTTTGACTAACACGACGTTAGAAAGCCAAGTAGAATAAGTAATCTCCCTTATGATTCCTGCATCAAGCAACTTTGTCACTTCAGTATCAACCACCTGTGGTTTTTCCAAAGATATTTTGCGCTTCTTTTGCGCGATGGGTTTGGCTTTTGGGTCTAAGGTAAGATGATGGCATATTACGCCCGGATCTATTCCCGGCATATCGGCAGTTGTCCAAGCAAAAAGGTCTTTATTTTTAAGTAATACTGCCACCAACTCTTGCTTCTCCATCTCTGGGAGATGACGTCCTATGTTGGTAACATTTTCTGGTAACGGACCAAGTTGGAGATCTTCTAATTCCCTATCGGGTTGGGGTCGTGTATCGCACAAGTCTTCACGCATGTCCAAATCCATCATATTGACTGATGCCTTCCCTTTGCCATCGGCCGGGTTCGTGGTCTTTGCCCGTAAGCTGGTATTGTAACAGCTATGCGCTGCTTTTTGATCACCTCTGATGGCAACAACAGCGCTAGAGGAATCGTGAAATTTCATCAAAAGATGAGGCATAGAAATGATTGACTTTAACGCGGCAATGATCGGTCTCCCCAAGATAACATTATATACGGATGCATATTCAATAACGTAAAAATGTACTTTAATAGCACGAGGCAGAGGCATGACTCCAAAGGTTACCCACATTTCAATGGTACCTTTGGGTTGCACGCATTCTCCGGAGAAACTGATTAAATCCGAACATCCAGGGATTAGATGTTCTTCTGGGATGTTCATCGCACGGAAGGCATCCCAGAAAATAATGTCGGCAGAACTACCGTTATCAATCATAATACGTTTTACCTGGAGATTAGCCATGCAAGCGGAGATCACTAGTGGATCATCGTGGTCAGGAATGATGTTGTTAGTATATGGATGTCCTAGAGACAATCTTTTGATTAGATTAGGACATATGTGTACCTTTTATATTGTTGCAAATAAATCATAAGCACTCTTGATCCTATTTCATATTTTGTCTCGATATAATTGTTAATATATTATATGAGTAACTAGATAAATCCCTTGGAATAGAATAGGTATCTCTTGAGTATCTGTGATGAGATCACGATCATGAGGATTCAAGGATACCAGATGTTTATTCCTAATTTTATATTCCTAGTCTAGAGACACTGAAAATGGGGATCAGTAATCTTGGATAAGACTAGCACTGCTTATCTACTTGTATACAGATACAAGATAAAGATCTCATGAGCTACAGACATATAGAGATGTCTTAGCTAAAGTCGTGGGTGGAACTATAAGGGTATAGCTCGCATTGAACAGACCCGGAAAAGAGACTCTATGAGGAAATCTCACAGATAGTATCATTAGAGCAGTCTCTTATTATTTGGGTGTGTCTTTCCTTAGACCAGAAGTTTTCGCCTAGACTGTGTTCTAGAAGGCATGTTTTGATTGTATACCTCGTCTGCTGAAACATGGAGATACATAGGTATACCTTTGGGCATGTCCTGAAAGAACACAAGCCAATGGTGATAAGCTGAAGGAATTCGTCAAATCTCTATGAGAGATTAGGTTATCTGTAAACCGGAGAAATCAGGATGACATTTACGAGACTCGGGAATCTATGCATAGTAAAAGAAATCATGAGATGATCTGCCTTTAGAGTCAGTAAATTGAAGACTCCCTATTTTAAGTCAAAGCTTACCCTAAACTGCAAGGGTTGATAAGTTTCCTCACCTTAGGTTTAATGGGAAGGTAACCGAGACGAAAAAAAATACATACAGTAACCAAATATATTTAATAGGATGATCATATCATTAACCTGACTAGCTTTGGGGCAACAAAGCATTGCTAGTGCTCTGTGTTGTCATTAAATGGGTTGTGGTCTTATTGAGCCCAATCCCATTTATGTCAGTGGCTATGTTGGGCCTAATGGATCACACACTAACACCTTATTGTCTTGACATTATAGCATTAAAGGTTTTGGGCCTAATAATGGTTGTTAGCCCAAGAAGAAGTTTGGAAGCCTACCTAAGAAGGAAGGGGACGCATGGATGGTGATAATGGGTTTGGATAGTCCAAGACATTATTAATTAATTTAAATAGTTAAATTAATTATCTAATATTTAATTTCATAATTTAAATTTTGAATTTAAATATTTGAATTTGAATTAACTATAGTAGTTTGTTTCATAACAAAAGGAGAAGATAAGAGCTAGATTTGAATTTGAATTCAATTAGCATCTTATCATAATCATATCCTTGATTTTAGGAGAGGATTTTATGGCTGAATGGGGCGCTCAAATAGGCTAGCCATATGATGGTTGTTAGACCAATAAATTGACTTGGTTGTTAGCCTTATTTCGCTCCATGATTTGTGCGCTCCATGATCTGATTTTGGAGTGATTTTTCTGACTCATAAATTAGCAGCATATAATCCTCCTTTAGTCTCCTTTTTAAGGCCACTTCTCCTACCATTCTATGCACCATTATTTGTGTATTTTTCTTGCTGAAAATCACTCATAAAAACACCTTTAAATTGTTAAAGTTTATGTTTTTATGAACATGTTAATGTGATTGCTATGTTCATATATCTATATGTGGTCATGGTTTTGTTTCTTTATGATTCTTTGTGAAAGTTTTCAAAAGAAACATCTTTTAGAAAGGAATATGATTCGGTCATGTTGTGAATATTCAAATGCCTTGTTTTCTCCATGATTTTATTTCAAAAATGCATCAAATGTTCATGGCATATCTCGACTACATGAATAAAATTAGGTTTCTTAATTTTGTTCATTTTGATCTTGATAATTTTGGGCTTTGGTTAGATGAATTGTTTATGAGCATAGCATAAAATTTTTTGTGATAAAATTTCTTATACATATGTATGTATGGTTCGGCCACATTAATAAATATGGTTGTATGTATGGTTTAATTTTTGTGTTCTTTGAGAAAGAATCGACAAAGATTTGAATTATGTATAAAGATTCATGATTCGGCCATTTAGAGAAAATTAGGAGATTTTGAATTTTGATTCTTGTTTTGATATTTTAATTGTTAAAATATCAAGATATATGTGGGAACATATTTAATATAATATTGTGTGCTTGCAAGTTGTTTAACTTTTCAGGTGCAAATTGGAAGGGGATGGTTATGGTGCCCGAATTTAAATTTCAAAATTTTTGCTTAATTAAATTCCAAGGTGTAATTTTTGAATTTTAAATTTTGTACATTCTTTTGTCCCTCTAAAGATATTTTGGAGTTTCTTTAATTATTTTGTAATTAGAGAATTAGGCTAGTGGCGTTTAGACGAGAAGGAGCCGTGGCCTAAGGAGCAAGATGGAAGAATGCGCGAGCACCATGACCGTCTCAAATAAAACTATTTTATTTATATATGCTTGTATGTTTTAAAAAAACTAGTATGCATGAGATAGTGTATCGCAGATGTATGCTTTTATGTCTTAAAACGATTAGTATGCATGAATTGGACAAATCACGTTTGTATGCTTTATTGTGCACGTCCAATTACGACTAGTGTAATATAATAGATGTTTGACATAGGTTACGACTAGCATGATAATAATACATATGTGTTTGATGAGACTTAGTAAACCCTGAATAAAAGGAACCCTTAAAGGAATCAATTATTAAGCGCATGATTACCTCCCACCATCAATATTACTCAAACCTCCTCTAAATAGTGGTGCTCCACAACTCAGTTGGGACCCACTATTTCGTTGAGTGAGAGAAGTATTAGAAGTGTAAGACACTTAGGGTGCTGGTTAGTGCTTAACTGAGTGTATGAGTTGCAGGCTCAGCCGGGCTTATGTGCTTAGGGTAATAGTGCTAGGTTGGTTGCATGAGATGCACCACTAAGTGGCAAGGAGTTGTCAACCTAATATTAAGAGAAGGTATGAGATATTGTTGATAAGGATCAACCTATTATTTAATTTAATCTTGCGGTCTCAGACGAGGGTTAAAATAAATAATCGTACTCTTAAAATCCCACTAAGGTAAAATCTCAAAGTAGAATAACCCTAAGTCAGATTTTAAGGGTCATTGACTTGGATAAAATAGTGGGAGGGGCATATTATTTAAATTATTTAATAATTTGTTCTTATTTCATGACAATATATATTAATTTATTTTTACATCTTTTTAGCTTTAGTATGACTAATCCATTGTCACTGCGCTCTATACTCGATACGAACAAACTGACCGGTTCAAAAACTGGTATCGAAACCTGAGAATTGTTCTTAGGGCAGAGAAAATTGCTTATGTCCTAGAAGGTGACTTACCCATAGCTCCTATGGAAGGGGAAGCTGATTATGAAAGTTTCGATTTTGAAGCTCATAAACAGCACATGGATGACAATGTGATGGCAATCTGCATTATGTTGGCATCCATGTCGCCTGAACTGCAAAAGCAGCATGAGCATATGGATGCTCCCTCTATTATCTTGCATCTCAAGGAGTTGTATGATATTAAAGGTAGGCATGAGAGGTATGAGGCCTCTAGATAATTGTTCTCATGCAAGATGTCTGAGAGCATGTCTGTGAGTAGTCATGTTCTTAAGATGATCGGGCTCATTGAGAAGCTAGGAAATCTAGGCTTCGTGATGGATGCCGAGCTAAGTAATGACTTAGTCTTCACCTCACTTCCACCTTCCTTCAGACAATTCATTATGAATTACAACATGCATGGGATGCTTGTGAGCTTGCCTGAGTTGTTAAGTATGTTAACAACTGCTGAAGTGTCTATCAAGAAGGATAAGACACAAGCTCTTCTGATTGGTGGGCCTAATAAGGCCAAGGGTAAGGGCAAGGAGCCGACTAAAGGCAACTCCCTTAAGCCCAAAGGAAAACCCAAGAAGAAGAAAGGCAAAAAGAAGGGTAAGAGTGCACCCAAGGACAAAAGCGATGTTGTGTGCTTCCATTGTGGGAAGAATGGCCATTGGAAGAGGAATTGTCCAGACTACCTGAAGAGTGTGAAGGACAAGAAGCATGGTGATGCTTCTACCTCAGGTATTTACATGATTGAGATAAATTATTCTTGTGCTAATCCGACTTCATGGGTATTGGATACCGGTTGTGGTTCTCATATCTGCAATGTGTTGCAGGTGATTAGGAGCCCTAGGAGATTGGAGAAGAATGAGGTGGACCTCCGCATTGGTAATGGAGCAAGAGTTGCTGCTCATGCTGTTGGAGATACCGACCTCATTTTGCCTACGGGCCTTTTATTGCATTTGAATAATTGTCTTTATGTTCCTAGCATTTCTAGAAATATTATTTCTATTTCTTGTTTAGAACAAGATGGTTTTGCTTTTTCTATTAGGGATGGTACATTTTCTATCATTTTGAATGATATTGTTTTTGGTACTGCTTCTTTAATAAATGGCTTATATGTTTTGGAAATGGGAACTGAAGTGCTCAATGTAAATGTGAAACGACCTAGGACAAATAATCAATCTTATCTTTGGCACTGTAGACTAGGGAACATAAACGAAACAAGATTGTCTAGGATGCATGCAAATAGATACCTAGATTCCATGGAATTGGAATCTTATGGACAATGTGAATCTTGTCTAGCTGGGAAAATGACTCGTCACAAGCCCAAAGGGCTTGAAATTCATAGGGCTAGTGAGTTATTAGAACTCATTCACTCTGATGTTTGTGGCCCAATGTCTATAGAGGCTAGAGGAGGATACTCCTATTTCATTACCTTTACTGATGATAAATCAAGATTTGGGTATTTGTACCTGATGAGACATAAATCTGAAGCCTTTGAAAAGTTCAAAGAGTATAGAAATGAAGTAGAGAAACAACGTGGCAAGATGATTAAGACATTGCGATCAGATCGTGATGGTGAATATCTGAACCATGAGTTTTAGGATTATCTGAGAGAAAATGGAATTCTCTCGCAGCTTACTGCACCTTACACACCACACCAAATTAGTGTCTCCAAAAGGAGAAACAGGACCTTATTAGACATGGTCAGGTCTATGATGAGACTTAACTTCCAAAATTGTTTTGGGGATATGCCTTAGACACAGCGGCATACCTTCTAAATAAGGTACCGTCTAAATTTGTTCAGACCACACTATATGAGATATGAAATGGTAAGAGACCCAACCTGAGTTACCTCAGGGTATGGGGATCGCCAGCATATGTCAAAACGTTGGCATCAGAGAAGCTTAGTGCTAAGAGTACTAAATGTCTATTTGTGGGCTATCCCAAAGGTACTAAGGGATACTACTTTTACTCCTTGGATGAACACAAGGTGTTTGTGTCCAAGAATGCTGAGTTCCTTGAGAAAGATTTGATCTCTCAAAGAGCCAGTGGGAGTAAGGTTGATCTTGAAGAAGTTCAAGGACCACATGAACAGATTGAGGAACCCGAGTTTGCTCCGCGGGCGACGTTCTCCAATGGAGAAGTAAACACACAACTCCGTTTGTAAGAACCTACACCGTTATTTAAGGAAGTTAATTAATTAATTAAGAGAAATTAGGAAATAATTCCATAATGGACCCTAATAATTATTATGAGGCTTTAATAATTATAGTAAGTGAGTAATAATGCTGAAAGTCACTTTTCTGACAAAAAGTGCAGATACCGGTTCTGCTACACGGTATAAATACGTAACGATGAAGTATCCTGGAAAATTATAATAAGTGCATGAATTTTCCTAGAATAATATATAGAACTTGTAAAACAAGTTTCAAGTTAAAATAATGAGAACTGGTGCCAGAACTGATACTGGCTATGGAAAAACGTGTACCGGAAAGGTACTTCCAAAAATAAAATAAAATTATGACAAATCTTAGAAAAATGAGTAGGTTCTGAATCTCAAATTTGAGATTAAAATGCTAAGTGTAGCTATTAGTGTTAATACTGTGTGTTTTCTTTTGAGTGAGCTATAAATACTCACTTTGGCTCAAAACCTTAGGCATTTTGTAATTGCTACGTGAGTGGTGGATGACCAGCTCCTTCATCCATTATTCCATTGCTTGTCTTCCTTCAAACTTGAGCTTTTTCTCCATTGAAACCAACCAAGTCTTAGTCTTTCTCTTGATTCTTCCTCTTCCATCTTGTGTGCACTTGAGAGTATACATTGTGAGGGAAAAAGGCACCTTCTTGCTGAGTTTAGCTTCTGAGTTGTGTTACTTGGGGATTAGTTTGTGAACTACCTTAGTGGAGGCTTTGTTCATGAATTTTGCGGTGCCAAGAAGTGATCTTTTGGCTTAAAGGACCATGCTTGGTGGTCAAAATCGTGTCTTGCCAAAGTCAAAACCATATTGCTGTGTAAAGGACCCTTATGGTGTCTCATTTTCGGAGTTTTGGAGCTTAGAGGTATACCATGATCACCTATTTGTCTTTTGATGATTTTAAGCTTGTTTAATCGGTTAAAAAGTAAAACTTTGATCAATTGAATAAAGGAATGTGTTTCTGAGTCCTAAGCATGTTAATAAACATCTGTTTAAGGAGTTCTTGAACTCTAGATCGAGTTTGGATCATTGGAGGTCAATTATACCTTTAAAACTCAGTTTTCTGCATTCTGTCGAAGAAGTATTCGAATACTTTTCGGGCAGTATTCAAATACTTCCTGAAAAAATCCAGTAATCGAATACTTCGCGATACAGCAGCGACCTAGTTTAATAAAATTGCGATATCTCGAGCTACAGAGCTCTAAATTGAGTGAGGTTTGGACCTATGTGAATATAACACATAGGGATACGACCCTGTAAATTTTCAGATCCATTGGATAAGGTGAATTGCTCTAAGTTTATGTTTGAAGTCGAGACCCTATTGCTGGAAATTCAGCTTGTTGTAGGAACTTTGCAAAAATCATAACCGGAGTTATACAACTCCAATTGAGACATAAAATATGTCGTTGGAAAGCTTGAGATGTCTAGTTTAACATATTAAAATCTTAGAGTATTTGGTAAAGATTTTCAACTGTATTTTTGAACTGGTAGTCGTATACTCCTTGCTGGAGTATTGGAATACTTTTCTCGGAAGAAAAGTATTCGCATACCTTTGAAGAAGTATTCGAATACTGGAAAGTATTCAAATACAATGAGGTTTGATATTCGGATACTGTGGTATTCGGATACTGGGGGGAAAAGTATTCGGATACTTGGTAGTATTCGAATACTTAAATGAAAGCAATCGAATACTTTATGGAGAGCTGGAGTCATCGAATACTACTCGTGGAGTATTCGAATACCTCTTGCAGAAACAACATGGAATGAATTAAAATGAGTGAGAAAGCTGTAATCACTTAGTGTAATCTTGAGTAATGATTATTGATGATTAATTATTGCTTAAACAGATTGTGATTGTGCTGTTTGTGTGCCCTGAGCTAGTGTGGACTCTTGGCTTGGGATAGTTAGCTTGCAAGGTAAGCTTTTGTTTCCTCAGTTTAGCCATTGTTTGCTTCCACCATACCCCATGGGGGAATGGTTTATATGTATGCTGTGTTTTCATGCTTTGATGATTGGAATGATGTTGAACTGTTAAGTGTAAGGGCCTTATAATATGTATGTGTTGTTCCACTTTGACGGTAAGCCTGAGTATGTAGCGTCATACAAGATGGTGAGACTGGGGTGGATGCAAGTAGCGTCTTGCACTATGTGTAGGTAATAGACGTATTCCTACATTTCTCTGGTTTATATGTATGTTGTGTTTTCATGCTTTGATGATTGGAATGATGTTGAACTGTTAAGTATAAGGGCCTTATAATATGCATGTGTTGTTCCACTTTGACGGTAAGCCTGAGTATGTAGCGTCATACAAGATGGTGAGACTGAGGTGGATGCAAGTAGCGTCTTGCACTATGTGTAGGTAATAGACGTATTCCTACATTTCTCTGGCCAGTAGATTATATTGACACACATGACATGGTTATCTGTGCATTACACATGGTTATCTAGCGGGGATCAACCTGATCCTATCCTGGCTGCATTAGATGAAATGCAGGCGGCCCGACAAGCCGACCAGGAGGCCATGAGAATGGAAAACCAGGCCATGCTGTCAGAGAGGCGAACAGGAAGGCCACTGAGGATGTATTGGAGGCGAACCGCCTGGCGAACATGACTATGATGAGAGTCATGTTGGAGGAGATGAGGGTTGGTCCTGTTGTTGGTCAGTTCCCTCCTCCACTGCCACCACCTCCACCTCCACCTAGCCTTCAGGACGAGAGCCTGAGTCACGTTGAGGGTACCACTCCTCTTACAGGGGTGACGGAACCCTACTTGGAGCCTGTTGAGGATCGTGATGTGATTGATCGCCGGTGAATGCTTTCCGTAAGCATAAGCCACCTTCCTTTGATGGATCGTATGATCCTATTGCTGCGGCGCGATGGCTACAGACGCTGGACAAGATCTTCTGGGTTATGCAGTGTACTGACCCGCAGAAGTTGATGTTTGCAACCTACATGCTGGAGGGTGACGCCCATGAGTGGTGGACGAACACCTCTCACGCCTACGAGATGCAGGGTCATGTGATGACATGGCCATTCTTTGAGGATAGTTTCATTGGGAGATATTTTCCTTACGATGCGCAGGAGCGGAAACAATGAGAGTTTGACCATCTGGTGCAAGACTCGTTGTCTGTGGACGAGTACTTAGCTAAGTTAAATGAATTGGCTAAGTTTGCACACTTCTGTATCGCCATGCCTACTTCGATGTTCTTGGCTGCTAAGTTCCGTAGGGGACTTAACGAGGAGATAGCGGATCGCCTTGCTGGAGCGGCTTCGAGAGACTTTGGGACACTGGTATAGCAGTGTCGGGACATCGAGGATGTCTATATCACGAGTAAGGTCGAGAAGGCCAAGAATGCTGATGTGAAAGGAACGGGTAGTTCCACTTCCTAGAAAGATAGGAAGTTTGCTGGAAAGGGTAAAGGGAAGCAGTTGGCTGCTAGGCAGGCGCCTAGTCAATTCAAGAGGACTTCTTCGCAGCAAGGAGGTTTTGCTCGACCTCCTTCCACTCCTAGATATTCGGGGTACGGAAAGGAGCATGCAGGACGTTGTGCTACCAGGCAGTTGATCTGTTTTCGGTGTGGCCAGGAGGGCCACAACTCCATAGATTGTTCGTCTTCGACGACGGGAGCTGCAGCGATTCAGGAAGTTCTGTTACAGATGATTCCTATGGCGTCTACAACGACACCTGTTATGCCACCTGCCACGGAGCAAGTTTACACCTTGGATCGGCAGCAGTCAGATAGAGCTCCGAACTTAGTCAGAGGTACTGTTTCCATTTGGTGGAATTGCTATTGATGTTTTGTTTGATTCCGGGGATGCGCATTTCTTTATTGCAACCCCGATTGCTGTGGGGCGTGAGTTGCCCATGTTTGTGCCTTCTCCATCGTTGAGGGTGATTACCGCCACCGGAGAAAAGTGTGATACTACCACTGTACATCGAGATGTCGTGTTTCAGTGGGATTGTCGTGAGTTCACGGTAGATCGGATGGGATTACTGATGGCTAATTTGGAAATCATCCTTGGCGTGGATGGATTGTCCAATAGTTGTGTGATGACCGATTGATTAATTGTTGTGCCTAGCGAGTGGTGAAGTCTCTGTGTGATTCCACAGCCAGTTCCTCGCCTTTTTCATTGCTGCGGGCTAGGAGAGCCTGGTGAGCAGGGGCATTGGTTATGTCATGATTGGGAGGTTTGGTGAGTGGGACACATGAGGATCTCACTGGCATTCCCGTGGTGAAGGAATTCCTCGAGGAGATTCCTGAGTGTTCGCCACAGCGGGAGATAGCGTTCTCCATTGAATTGTTGCCTGGTGTGGGGCCTATTACATTAGCTCCATACCGGATGTTCCGCGATAATTGACTGAGCTGAAGAATTTTGTTGGGAGTCTTTCGGCGAAAGACTTCATCCGACCGAGCGTGTCTCCATGGGAAGCACCGGTCATTTTGTTAATGAGGCAAGATGCCTTACGCTATTACTTAAGTTGATGGTGCTCTGTTTGAGGATGTGAAATTCTCTTAAGGGAAACTGAGTGTGTAACACTTGGAATTTGTGGCAAGGTCACGTGCGATCTTGTATATGCGAGGCAGTGCATGTACAAGTAGTTTGTGAGTTGAGTGGTCTCCATGACTCTAGGATTTTATGTTGATTATTGATATGCGTCATGAGTAGTTGGCATGTTGGTACCATGGATAGTGTTAAGCATGAAATAAGTACAATGAACTGTGCTAATATATCAATGTTATTTCACCTTTGACTAACTCTCGATTTTGCAGATACCATGGAGATTGAGGTATATCGCTACATATAGTTTTTGGTTATTATGTTATAGAAATTGAAAAATTTCCAGGTGTACGTGAACTAAAGTACGTTATTATGTAAATGAGTATGTTAACAAACATGTATTGGTTGAAACGAACATGATTATGATTTAGTACTGTGAAATGAATATGAATTTATTTTGGAAGATATTGATTATAAATTGTAAGTTTTGTCGAGGTTAGAGTCATGGAATAGAACCAAACTCACTCGAGTTTTGTGTGGATTAGAGTTTGTGGGGTTAGGTCACCTCTTTTGAGGGAGTGACTGGTGATCCCAGCGAATCGGATGACGTTTGATGTCATTTTGAAACTTTGAGTTTTGTCGGCGACCTCTTTGTTTGGGGGGTGCACTTCTCGAGACGGAGATTGTAAGAGTCGAGATTGAGTTTTTGTGCAACTGTGTTTTCCTTGCTAGCTTGGGCATGGAACCCTATGAGGCGCTGTTTGGTAGGAGGTGTAGAACTCCTACCTGTTGTTATGAGGTTGGAGATAAAGAGTTGTTTGGCTTGGACCTCGTCCAATTTACCCCAGCCGATTCAGATGATCAGAGGAAAGCTGAAGGAGGCGCAGAGTCGTCAGGAGAACTACGTTGATATTAAGCATCGTCCATTGGAGTTCAGTAAGGGTGAGCACGTGTTTGTGAAACTTTCACTGTCACCGGTGTTGTTCGGGCATTCAGAGTGAGGAAACTGAGCCCGCGATTCATTTGGGCTATACCAGTTACGTGGTAGAGTAGGACCTGTTGCCTACCGGTTTGCCTTGTCTCTGAACTTGACCAACACCCACGACGTGTTTTACGTGTCTCAACTTCGCAAGTTTGTAGCGGATCCTTCGCACGTTGTACAACCGGATGTTGTGGAGGTTCGAGAGAACTTGAAAACTCTCGTCGGACCACTCAAGTTTCTCGATTGTGATGAGAAGCAGCTGAGGAGCGAGATCATTTCGATGGTCAGAGTACGATGAACGAGAAGAATTCCTGAAGGGTAATTCTGGAGCGAGAGGACGACCTTCTCCAGCAGTATCCCACGCTTCGAGACAGGTATGTTTTCTGATTTTGAAGGCAAAATCTTAAAAAGGTGGGGTGAATGCAAGAATCTGCACCGTTATTTAAGGAAGTTAATTAATTAATTAATTAAGAGAAATTAAAAAGTAATTCCATAATGGACCCTAATAATTATTATGAGGCTTTAATAATTATAGTAAGTGAGTAATAATACTGAAAGTCGCTTTTCTGACGAAAAGTGCTGATACCGGTTCTGCTACTCGGTATAAATGCGTACCGATGAAGTATCCCCAAAAATTATAATAAGTGCATGAATATTCCTAGAATAATATATAGGACTTGTAAACAAGTTTCAAGTTAAAATAATAAGAACTGGTGCCATAACTGGTACTGGCTATGGAAAAGCGCATACCGAAAAGGTGCAGCGAAAAATAAAATAAAATTATGACAAATCTTAGAATAATGAGTAGGTTCTGAATCTCAAATTTGAGATTAAAATGCTATGTGTAGCTATTAGTGTTAATACTGTGTGTTTTTTTAAGTGAGCTATAAATACTCACTTTGGCTCAAAACCCTAGGCATTTTGTAATTACTACGTGAGTGGTGGCCGACCAGCTCCTTCATTCATTATTCCATTGCTTGTCTTCCTTCAAACTTGAGCTTTTTCTCCATTGAAACCAACCAAGTCTTAGTCTTTCTCTTGATTCTTCCTCTTCCATCTTGTGTGCACTTGAGAGTATACATTGTGAGGGAGAAAGGCACCTTCTTGCTGAGTTTAGCTTCTGAGTTGTGTTACTTGGGGCTGAGTTTGTGAACTACCTTAGTGGAGGCTTTGTTCATGAATTTTGGGGTGCCAAGAAGTGATCTTTTGGCTTAAAGGACCAAGCTTGGTGGTCAAAATCGTGTCTTGCCAAAGTCAGAACCATATTGCTGTGTAGAGGACCCGTATGGTGTCTCATTTTCGGAGTTTTGGAGCTTAGAGGTATACCATGATCACCTCTTTGTCTTTTGATGATTTTAAGCTTGTTTAATCGGTTAAAAAGTAAAACTTTGATCAATTGAATAAAGGAATGTGTTTCTGAGTCCTAAGCATGTTAATAAACATCTGTTTAAGGAGTTCTTGGACTCTAGATCGAGTTTGGATCATTGGAGGTCAATTATACCTTTAAAACTCAGTTTTCTGCATTCTATCGAAGAAGTATTTGAATACTTTTCGGGTAGTATTCGAATACTTCCTGGAAGAATGCAATAATCGAATACTTCGCGAGACAACAGAGACCTAGTTTAATAAAATTGCGATATCTCAAGCTACAGAGCTCTAAATTGAGTGAGGTTTGAACCAATGTGAATCTAACACATAGGGATACAACCCTGTAAGTTTTCAGATCCATTGGATAAGTGAATTACTCTAAGTTTATGTTTGAAGTCGAGACCCTATTGCTGGAAATTCAGCTTGTTGTAGGAACTTTGCAAAAATCATAACCGAAGTTATACAACTTCAATTGAGACATAAAATATGTCGTTGGAAAGCTTGAGATGTCTAGTTTAACATATTAAAATCTTAGAGTATTTGGTAAAGATTTGCAACTGTATTTTTAAACTGGTAGTCGTATACTCCTTGCTGGAGTATTGGAATACTTTTCTCGGAAGAAAAGTATTCGGATACCTTTGAAGAAGTATTCGAATACTGGAAAGTATTCGAATAAAATGAGGTTTGATATTCGGATACTGTGGTATTCAGATACTGGGGGGAAAAGTATTCAGTTACTTGGTAGTATTCGAATACTTAAATGAAAGTAATCGAATACTTTATGGAGAGCTGGAGTCATCGAATGCTACTCGTGGAGTATTCGAATACCTCCTGCAGAAACAGCATGGAATGAATTAAAATGAGTGAGAAAGACGTCATCACTTAGTGTAATCTTGAGTAATGATTATTGATGATTAATTATTGCTTAAACAGATTGTGATTGTTTTTTTTTTTTAGCCCTGAGCTTGGGATAGTTAGCTTGCAAGGTAAGCTTTCGTTTCCTCGGTTTAACCATTGTTTGGTTCCACCATACCCCATGGGGGAATGGTTTATATGCATGATGTGTTTTCATGCTTTGATGATTGGAATGTTGTTGAACTGTTAAGTGTAAGGGCCTTAAAATATGCATGTGTTGTTCCACTTTGACGGTAAGCCTGAGTATGTATCGTCATACAAGATGGTGAGACTGGGGTGGATGCAAGTAGTGTCTTGCACTATGTGTATGTAATAGACGTATTCCTGCATTTCTCTGGCCAGTAGATTATATTGACACACATGACATGGTTATATATGCATTACACTGATTTTGGAACTTATATATATATTGTGTAAACTATTTTAGAACTTATATTGCACATGTAAGTGAGCTTGGGGTGGAAGATCCTTGAGGACCCCTTGTCTTACTGAGATTTCTTTTTAGAGATCTCACCCCACGTTTGGGGCACCATTTCAGGTTCAGGTAATGCTGGGGTTGAGACCTCAAGCGGCAGGAAGCCGGAGCTTAGTTGATTTATATGCTGTTATGCTGATTATATTGGATGCTTGATTATGTCTGCTGCAATTTTTTTGATTAGCTATGATTATGTTGTTGCTCTTGAGACTTTGTTGGCTTTGTTGACTCATTTGGTGAGCATGGGGATTGTCCATGCCGTATTAATTTGACTGTCTTATTTTAGATTCGAGTTGTAATAATGTATCAGGATTATGTCCGGGCTACGTGTTGTATTTCCGTGATTTTAGATACTCACTGTTATTTATATTATGAGGTTTTTCAGTTAGTGGTCTTTGTAGTTACATGCAGGCGATGTTTTTATGAAACGATTAAGTAATCAACTTGGCTATGTATAATGACGTTATAATTGAAAAGAAAAAGATATTCCGCATTTTTAAATTAAGTGTGGCTTAATACGATGACATGTTAACAAACCGGATGCATAGGGGGTGTTACACCATAGGTCTACTAGGGCCATCCATCCACCTGAGAGGTATGGGTTTGTGATTGAGAATCAACAAACTGTAGAGGATGATGAACCAAGTAACTATGAGGAGGCAGTGAAGGATGTTGACTCTTCTAAATGGCTTGAAGCCATGGAATCTGAAATAGATTCGATGTATCAAAACAAGGTATGGACCTTGGTTCCAAAATCGCAAGGAATGGTTCTGACACGAGTTGTCGAACTCGCGCAAATTAAAAATTATTTTTTATTAGGGTTCAGAAAATTTGTAGTAGAGTGGAAACCCTAAGTCGTCTCTCTCAAGGAAATTGCTTGGGTAAAAATCGTTTATCAAAACAGAAATTAAAAGGGGGGGTTTTTGAATTTTGATTGAATAATTAAAAAGGCAGAGTATAAATTTGGAATAAAAATTCGTAATTAAAAATTAACCAACCTAAGGTTAGGGTTCCATGGACGTCTTTCCTCGGATAAAAAGATATCAGAATCGTGATTAATCGTCAATCGAATCAGAATCCTTATTTCCAATTGACAACCCTCTCTAAGCGATCGCGTAGCATTTGATAAAATACGGTGCTTCTACTCATACAATCGCAGAGTATCAGCCCGTTTGATTTAAGGTCATAGGCCAATCAATCTAACCATCAAATCTGATGATTAATTCCTTTCCATAATCGCAATCGCGAACCTCAGATTGAATATCCACGATCGCACGATATCAATCTGAGTTGGGAAGGGAAACAAAACTGATTTAAAATAAAACGCAGACCCTCAAGACTAATCCATGGAATCCGTTACCCTTAGGTTGATTAAAAGGTTCTTAGCCTCGCATTGCTAAGGTAAACATGATTAAAATAAAATAAAAAGAAGAAGAAGAAAAGGATGAAGAACACGAAGAACGCTCCAGAGAAAGTGCTTTGATCCCAAAAATACGAAAATTCAGAATGAATAATGTGTTTTCTACTCTGCCGTCATATACCCCTCCCCAAAGCGGGTTAGGGTTCATTTCTGATCGGCCCATCTATCTAAAATGTGAAATAAAATAAAATAAAATAAAACTTGGCCTTGGGCCACTTATGTAATTGGGTTTTAAATTACAAGTCTAAAACTTCAGCAAAACACATTCTTCTTGGCGTCAGAAATCGACCAGCTTCCAGTCCGAATTGGGCTTCGAGCTCTTCATAAGAATTGTAGCTATCTGTGTTATCTGAAAAAATCCAACAAGAACGGAGTCAATCCGACAACTGTGGACCGAGATATAGCCAAAATACAGAAGTAACGTAAAGCTGAAAAATTCTGATGAAAAATAAATTAAACCCAATCAAACACTAAAAATGTAAATTAACTCAAAACATCATTATTTTATTCAAATAAATCCAAAAAATACTAATCAAGAGTAACAAATAAGTGTAATAAATATGAGTTATCAAATTCCCCCACACTTATCTTTTTGCACTCCTGGGCAAAAACTAGAATAGCAAAAGAAAGCAAAGAAATAAGAGAAGAGTGAAGATCGACCTATCCTTCCTAATAATTAGCAAGTATACAAAAGATAACAAAAATCACAAGTCTTGAACAAATAAAACAACCAGGACAAAAATTCCTTAATCTCAAATCACAAGACCTGTCAATTTCAACTGCAACTGCTAACTACACAAAAATGGTTCCGCACGGGATGCTCTCAATATTCTCTCAAGTGTATCATTTAATTCAGTCTATCACTCAAATCAACTCAAGAAAATCATCCTACCATAGGCTTGCTCAAGTTCTACTTCTCCACTGCTAATAACACATGCATGCACAAATCAAGAGGGCTTTATGCAGGGTTGTAATGGGGTTGAGGTAAAGGTAAGGATGGATATGGAAGAGAAAGCTAAACACCCCAGAATTTTATAAAGAGCACAAGTTAAGAACTAAACTAAGAACATAAAACAAAGATACTGAAAAGATAAACACTTTTTTTTCAGATGTAAAACCACATAAGTCACCCCCCACACTTAAACTTTTGTCCGTCTCGGGCAAACCCCCACACTTAAACACAACATCACAATGAAACCAATGCTCAGTAAAACTCCAGGGTGTGGAATTAATTGGTTTTTCACTTAGGCTTGTAATGCGGCTTAAGAAATAACTTATATAAAGGCTCAAAAGGGCTCACCAAGGGATAATAATATAAGGGATGGTTATCTGGCAAAAGTGGGTAAAGAAAGAAAAAATGCCTCAATCATATTCATGCATGCAAGTGAAAAATGCAGTTTCAAAAAGAACAAGAGCAAGTTCTAGAGGACAACAATCAAGAGCAAAAGCACACAAGAAAGAAAGCATGGCCAGAAGTTATGCCATGTATACAGGCTCAAAACCTCACAAAGGTATACCAAATCATGCAATTAGCAGCACAGTATCAAGTAACAAGTAATGCAATCCAAGAATCAAGAACCAAGCCTAAACAGAAATTTCTATCAAACCCTGTGATTTAAGTATAATCCATATATAACTCACTAATTACCAGAAAGAAGTGAAAATTCTACCTATGAAAGTCAAAAACTAAAAGAAAGAAAGGAAAAGAAAAATAAAAATGCAAATAACAGAAAGAAAAGAAAGAGGGAAGAGAACTCCCTGAACTCCCTAAGGAGAATAAACAGCATCAAGTAGCTTGATTTCTTCCTCACTGGTTTAACACTTTCTTCAAGCAAAATGCGGTGCATGCACATAGAAGGGATGATTTCCACATTGTCTGCTAAAGTCCATCCAATTGCCTTCTTACTTTCTTTCAGCAATGTCAAAAGCTTTTCCTCCTGCTCAGGTAGAAGGTTCTTGGCCACTATCACATGTAACTGCTCATTTTCCTCCAGATATGAATACTTCAGATGGTCAGGCAGAACCTTTAGTTCCAACTGAGGTGGCTACTCAGTGGATGGGAGAATTCTAGCGGGTGCAGGTTCTACATAAAACACATTAACATCTATGACTGCAATCAAATTCTCAAAAAAAGAATCATCAATAATTTCAACAGGCAATTCAGAATTCAACTTCAATGCGGAACCACTGTGCAAATCATCATTCAATGCATGATTAACATCAAAACAGCACACCGCTATCTCAGCACAAATAGTACAATTACTATTATCGGTACAACCACATGACAGATCAGAATCAAGGAATGATGATAATTCTGGAAATTCAGCAGTTAAGTCAGCAGATATATCATCAATCATTTCATCAATTACATCCATACAGAAAACCGAATGCTCTTCCCTAGGAAATTTCATGGCATCAAAGATATTAAAATTTACCATGCTATCACCAAATTCCATTGAAAGAGTACCAGCATGCACCTCTGTCTTAGTCCTAGCAGTTTTCATGAAAGGTCTACCAAGTATAATTGTACTACTAGGAATCTCACCCTCCATCCCTAAGACATAGAAATCAGCAGGAAAATCAGATTGTTCACCCTAACTAATATATCTTCAACTACACCAGAAGGATGAACACTACTCCTGTTGGCTAACTGAACAACAATACCAGTAGCACGCAAGGGACCAAGACCAAGAAACTTATACACAGATTCAGGCATAACATTAATGGATGCTCCTAAGTCTAACATACAATCATGAAAAACAAAATTTCCAATAATGCAAGGGATAGTAAATGTCCCTGGATCTTGGCACTTCTTGGGCATGGGCTGGATGAGTGCTGACACATTCTGGCTGATGCTGACTCGTTCATCTCCTTTTAGCCTCCTATTGTTGGTGCACAACTCCTTCAGAAACTTAGCATATCTTGGAATTTGTTGAATCGCATCCAAAAGTAGGATATTGACCTCTACTTTTCTGAAGGTGTCAAGAATCTCTTTATCTTGAGCTTTTGCTGCTTGCTTTTTAGACTGAGTGGCTCTTTGAGGAAAAGGTAACGGGATGTGGACATCATAAGTATCAGTATTCTGCTTCCTTGAACCAGTGTCACCTCCTTGAGATGACTTAACAACAGATTGGTTTGGTTCCTCCAGTTGCTTGCCAGACCGCAGAGAGATGGCACTAACATTGCCGGTTCTCTTTGAATTTGGAACTGTCTGTGATGGAAGGGAGCTGCCACTTGCTTGTTGATTCTGACTCATTAATGTTGCAAGTTGGCCAATCTGTGTTTGCAGATTCTGGATGGAAGACTCAGTCCTCTGCTGGAACTGCAGATTGTTAGTTGCCATCTGCTTCTCTAAATCCTCCAAAGAAGGACCATTGCTACTGGCTTGCTGCTGCATTGGCGGCTGATGCATTGGCTGTGGAGGTGCAAATTGTTGAAAATTTTGCCTCTGCTGTGAAGGTGCAAACTGCTGCCTCTGCTGGAATGGTGCACTTTGCTGATTCTGATTCCAATTGAGATTTGGATGATTTTTCCAGCCAGGATTATATGTATTAGAGAAGGGATTGTTTTGCTGCTGCTGCTGCATCTGCTGGTATTGTGGCTTTGCAGGAAAAACTGCAGCAACAGACTGATCAACTTGGAAACCACTATCTAGTAGAGAAAGACAAGCATCCGTGGGGTGAGAACAATCACAGCAGATGCCACACAGGTTGCTTATCTGTTGAGCAGAAGGTTGCACAGTCTGTGTTACTGCCAACTGCCTCACCATTGATGTCAACTCATCAAGTCTATTCTCCATTCTCTGGTTATTTGTGCTTGATGCTCCTGATGCTGCCACTATTGGATTTTGCATTGGAGGAGCTTGCACTTGGAACACTGCATTGTTGTTTGCTCTAGTGCCAAATTGTTGAGCATTAGCCGCTATCTCAGCAATCAACTCTTTTGCCTCATCAGGTGTTTTATTGCTCAGGACTCCTCCACTAGCTGCATCTAAAAGATTCCTATCCATAGGTAGCAACCCTTCATAGAAGTAAACAATCAGGAGATTGTCTGGAATCTGATGATGTGGGCAGCTTGCATAAAGCCTTTTAAACCGCTCCCAATACTCATGCATGTTCTCCCCATTAGCCTGCCTTATGCCACTAATCTCCTTTTCTGATTGTGGTGGCCCTGGAAGAAGGGAAGAATTTCTCCAGAAACAATCTTGACATATCATTCCAGCTTACAATGGAGGAAGGTGGCAAGTAGTACAACCAGTTCTTAACTCCACTGTCCAGTGAGAAGGGAAAGACTCGTAGCTTGATTTGCTCCTCATCCACCCCTGGTGGCTTCATAGTGCTGCAGACTATATGAAATTCCTTCAGATGTTTGTGAGGATCCTCACCTGCAAGACCATGAAACTTAGGAAGCAAGTGTATCAGTCCAGACTTAAGCTCAAAAGGTACAATAGGATCAGCATAACGAATACACAGGGGCTGCTCATTATCAACATTAGGAGCAGCCAATTGCTTAAGTGTTCTATCACCCATGATTTCAGAATCAAATAAATTACCAAATGAATAAACACTATGTAAAGGACTCGAACAAACAGACTCAACAGACTCAGACTCAGACTCTAAGGTATGCTCAGGAACAGCTTTACTGTAAGTCAACCTACGAGCTCTACTAGTAGCATGTAATGATCTCTCTATCTCAGGGTCATATGCATATAAATCATCAACACTGGTGGTACTCCTAGTCATGCATCATAGGCAAAGGCATACAGCAGTAAAATCACAAAACATACGATAGGACACAAATTTGCTAAAAATAGCAAAAAGAAGCAAAAATAAATCTACAAAAAATACCAAATGACCTCAGAATGCTATGAGACCAACTCTCCTAAACTCTAAATGACCTTACAGACTCAAAAATCAAATAAATTTTTTTCAAAAAAATAAAATAAAATAGTAAACGAACGAATTCGGCAAAACTAGGGCCTGATTCGTGGGGCATAGCCCCACGACTTTTCACAGGGATGATCGTCTTCTTCAGGTCACTAATTTTCAGATCGATCAAAGTAAGTCGAACAAATCCAAAAATACCTGACAAGTCCTGAAACGACAAAGAAACACCAAAACGGGTTAGTAAACGACAGAATTTGGTAAAATTAAGGGTCACTTCACACACTTTCAGGGTGTGATTTATGATCAGAAGGTTGAATTCCTTTGGGAATAGAACTCCCGGAACCAATCTCTCAAACTGAAGTTTTACCGATTTTCCCAAATTTGCCCAAAACTGCCAAAACGTAAACCGTAATGTAAAAAATTCAAAAACTGAGAAAAGATGCCTCTCTAGAATCAAATTTCGATGCAGAATCAAAGGTGCAGAAATCGGAATAAGAAACGCAAACTAGTGCAAAACGCAAAAACAAGACAGGTGCGCAAACAGAAATTTACGGTTTCTTTTTCTTTTTTTTTCTTTTTTTTTTCAGAAACAGAAACGAAAACTAGAGAAGAAGATGATGATGATCTAATTCAGAAAACGATTTAGACCGATGCAATTTCCCCGGCAACAGCGCCAAATTTGACACGAGTTGTCGAACTCGCGCAAATTAAAAATTATTTTTTATTAGGGTTCAGAAAATTTGTAGTAGAGTGGAAACCCTAAGTCGTCTCTCTCAAGGAAATTGCTTGGGTAAAAATCGTTTATCAAAACAGAAATTAAAAGGGGGGTTTTTGAATTTTGATTGAATAATTAAAAAGGCAGAATATAAATTTGGAATAAAAATTCGTAATTAAAAATTAACCAACCTAAGGTTTGGGTTCCATGGACGTCTTTCCTCGTATAAAAAGATATCAGAATCGTGATTGATCGTCAATCGAATCAGAATCCTTATTTCCAATTGACAACCCTCTCTAAGCGATCGCTTAGCATTTGATCAAATACGGTGCTTCTACTCATACAATCGCAGAGTATCAGCCCGTTTGATTTAAGGTCATAGGTCAATCAATCTAACCATCAAATCTGATGATTAATCCCTTTCAATAATCGCAATCGCGAACCTCAGATTGAATATCCACGATTGCACGATATCAATCTGAGTTGGGAAGGGAAACAAAACTGATTTAAAATAAAGCGCAGACCCTCAAGACTAATCCATGGAATCCGTTACCCTTAGGTTGATTAAAAGGTTCTTAGCCTCGCATGGCTAAGGTAAACATGATTAAAATAAAATAAAAAGAAGAAGAAGAAAAGATGAAGAACGCGAAGAACGCTCCAGAGAAAGTGCTTTGGTCCCAAAAATACGAAAATTCAGAATGAATAATGTGTTTTCTACTCTACCGTCATATACCCCTACCCAAAGCGGGTTAGGGTTCAGTTCTGATCGGCCCATCTATTTAAAATGTGAAATAAAATAAATAAAATAAAATAAAATAAAACTTGGCTTTGGGCCACTTATGTAATTGGGTTTTAAATTACAAGTCTAAAACTTCAGCAAAACACGTTCTTCTTGGCGTCAGAAATAGACCAGCTTCCAGTCTGAATTGGGCTTCAAGCTCTGCATAAGAATTGTAGCTCTCTGTGTTATCTGAAAAATCCAACAAGAGCGGAGTCAATCCGACAACTGTGGACCGAGATATATCCAAAATACAGAAGTAACGTGAAGTTGAAAAATTCTGACGAAAATTGATTAAACCCAATCAAACACTAAAAATGTAAATTAACTCAAAACATCATTATTTTATTCAAATAAATCCTAAAAATACTAATCAAGAGTAACAAATAAGTGTAATAAAATATGAGTTATCAAATTCCCATCGGTAATAAGTGGATCTTTAAGAGAAAGATTGATGCAAATGGCAACGTTCAAACCTACAAAGCTAGGTTGGTTGCGAAAGGATATCGTCAAAGACAAGGAGTTGACTATGATGAGACTTTCTCACCAGTTGCCATGATCAAATCTATTAGGATCGTGCTTGCCATAGCAGCATATCACGACTATGAGATTTGGCAAATGGATGTCAAGACCGCCTTCTTGAATGGATTCTTGAAGGATGAAGTGTACATGACACAACCTGAAGGTTTTGAAACCAAAGGCCAAGAGCATATGGTATGCAAACTGCAAAGGTCGATATATGTGCTAAAGCAAGCATCACTGAGTTGGAATATTCGTTTTGATGAAGTCGTTAGGAGTAACGGTTTCATCAAGAACGAGGATGAACCTTGTGTTTGGAAGAAGGTTAGTGGGAGTAATGTCGTTTTCCTGGTACTTTATATAGACGACATATTACTAACAGGAAATGACATCCCCTCATTACAAACAACTAAAGACTGGCTTTCAGAAAGCTTCACCATGAAGGATTTGGGAGAAGCGGCCTTTATACTTGGTATAAAGATCTATAGAGATAGATCCAAGAGGCTGTTGGGTTTATCTCAATCCACGTATGTTGACAAGATGCTAAAGAGGTTTAGCATGGAAGGGTCGAAAAGGGGTTTTCTTCTCGTCAGTCATGGGGTACATCTTTCCAAGGCTATGTGTCCTAAGTCACAACCTGAGAAGGATCGCATGAGTGGAATTCCTTACGCTTCGGCTATTGGATCCATCATGTATGCCATGATATGTACGAGACCAGATGTCTCATATGCTTTGAGCATTACGAGAAGATACTAGTCTAACCCTGGTGAGGGTCACTGGACAACAGTCAAGACCATCCTTAAGTACTTAAGAAGAACTAAGGATGCGTTTCAGGTCTATGGTGGGGTGGATGAGCTTTCAATGAAAGGATTCACTGATGCCAGTTTCAGAGTGACAAAGATGACTGCAAGTCACAGTCAGGGTTCGTATTCACCTTAAATGGTGGGGCAGTGTCTTGGAAGAGTTCCAAGCAGGAGACTACAACAGATTCAACGACAGAAGCTAAATACATAGCTTCTTCAGAAGCGGCTAAGGAGGCCAAGTGGATCAAGAAGTTCATATCTAAACTAAGGGTGGTTCCAAGCGTGGATGAGCCCATACAGTTGTTTTCCGACAACACTGGAGCCATTGCGCAGTCAAAGGAACCTAGGTTTCATCAAAGATCTAAGCACGTGCTCCGCAGATATCACCTATTTAGAGAAATCATTGATAGGATGGATGTAAAGATGGATTATGTTCCCACTGATGATAACCTAGCCGATTCTTTGACGAAGGCTGTTTCTCAGAGAAAACATGATAGTCATTATGAGGCTTTGGGTATACGTCTTAGGTCTGATTGGCTCTAGGCCAAGTGGGAGCTTGTTAGTATATGGATGTCCTAGAGACAATCTTTTGATTAGATTAGGACATATGTGTACCTTTTATATTGTCGTAAATAAATCATAAGCACTCTTTATCCTGTTTCATATTTTGTCTCGATATAATTGTTAATATATTATATGAGTAACTAGATAAACCCCTAGGAATAGAATAGGTATCTCTTGAGTATGTGTGATGAGATCACGATCATAAGGATTCAAGGATACCAGATGTTTATTCCTAATTTTATGTTCCTAGTCTAGAGACACTGAAAATAGGGATCAGTAATCTCGGGTAAGACTAGCACTGCTTATCTACTTGTATACAGATACAAGGTAAAGACCTCGTGAGCTACAGACATATAGAGATGTCGTAGCTAAAGTCGTGGGTGGATCTATAAGGGTATAGCTCGCACTGAACAGACTCGGAAAAGAGACTCTATGAGGAAATCTCATAGATAGTATCATTAGAGCAGTCTCTTATTATTTGGGTGTGTCTTTCCTTAGACCAGAAGTTTTCGCCTACACTGTGTTCTAGAAGGCATGTTTTGATTGTATACCTCGTCTGCCTGAAACATGGAGATACATAGGTATACCTTTGGGCATGTCCTGAAAGAACACAAGCCTAGGGTGATAAGCTGAAGGAATTCGTCAAATCTCTGTGAGAGATTAGGTTATCTGTAAACCGGAGAAATCAGGATGACATTTACGGGACTCGGGAATCTATGCATAGTAAAAGAGATCATAAGATTATCTGCCTTTAGAGTCAATAAATTGAAGACTCCCTATTTCAAGTTAAAGTTTACCCTAAACTACAAGGGTTGATAAGTTTCCTTACGCTAGGTTTAATGGGAAGGTAACCGAGTCGAAAAGAAATACTTACAGTAACCAAATATATTTAATAGGATGATCATGTCATTAACCTGACTAGCTCTGGGGCAACAAAGCATTGCTAGTGCTTTGTGTTATCATTAAATGGGTTGTGGTCTTATTGAGCCCAAACTCATTTATGTCAGTGGCTATGTTGGGCCTATTGGGTCACACACTAACACCTTATTATCTTGACATTATAGCATTAAAGGTTTTGGGCCTAATAATAGTTGTTAGCTTAAGAAGAAGTTTGGAAGCCTACCTAAGAAGGAAGGGGGCGCATGGATGGTGATAATGGGCTTGGATAGTCCAAGACATTATTAATTAATTTAAATAGTTAAATTAATTATCTGATATTTAATTTCATAATTTAAATTTTGAATTTAAATATTTGAATTTGAATTAACTATAGTAGTTTTTTTCATAACAAAAGGAGAAGATAAGAGCTATATTTGAATTTGAATTCAATTAGCATCTTATCATAATCATGTCCTTGATTTTAGGAGAGGATTTTATGACTGAATGGGGCGCTCAAATAGGCTAGCAATATGATGGTTGTTAGACCAATAAATTGACTTGGTTGTCAGCCTTATTTCGCTCCATGATTTGTGCGCTCCATGATATGATTTTGGAGTGATTTTTCTGACTCATAAATCAGTAGCATATAATCCTCCTTTAGTCTCCTTTTTAAGGGGAGTTCTCCTAAGGGTTTTTATGATGAAAAACCTGCCACTTCTCCTACCATTCTATGCGCCATTATTTGTGTATTTTTCTTGCTGAAAATTCACTCATAAAACACCTTGAAACCTTGCCTCATTTCCTCTCCTATTGGGACGCCTAGCTTACTTCCTTTTGGTGATCGATTGGTGTTTTCAAGAACGGTTCTTGCATCTTGACAAAGGTGGTGTGGATCAACATTAGAGGGTTTGAACCTTAATGCCTAACATTGATCATCTTCAAGTTTTGAATTACAAACAAGGTAACATTCTGTCCTAAAGCATGTATCTTGAATTGATATGTGTAATTCCGCTTGTGAAATTTTTTTTTTTCCCTCTCATATGCCTACGGCCTTCAAGGCCCTTTCTTTCAAATGTCGCTGTAGTCATCGTCATCAAAACTTATGGCTTGCTGTTCGAAATAGGATGTGGAGGGTTGTGCATATTCGCGAACTATCATGACGAATTTCAGATGTTTTTTGCGCTGTAAACTATTTGCTCCTCCTCCAGCAGTCCCGCCGGCCATGGTGGCCAATACTCCAGCTGCGTTATTGGGCAGCTGGTTCTGTTGCTGTTGTGCGGCTTGCTGTCTGTTCTGCCGTGGAGTTCCTTGGCGTCTGTCAGTAAGATCATCACGCGCGTTCCTATGATATGCCCTTTGTCGGTTAGGATATTGATCGCCTTCAGGACTTCTATCGCGCCTTCTTTACGCCTTATACTCTCTGCAACTAGAAATAAATTCTTGGAGCTTTCCAGCTCTAATAAGTGTTTCAATTGTGTTTTTCAAATCGAAACATTCATCAGTGGTGTTCCTTGTATCATTATGAAACTCGCAGAATTTGGTCTCATTGTGTTGTCCTCATTTTTTCAATGGTGGAGGTTTGTTAACACGCACGTAGCTCGTTTGGAAGACTTCCTTCAAGATCCGTCTTCGAGATGTGTTCAAGGGAGTATAATTGTCAAATCTCTCCCACTTTTTTTTTTCCCAGAATTTTTTCCCAGAATTTTCTTTGAAAATTCTTTTGGACATCTCTTTCAAAATTGTCCGTGTCTGTCTTAACGCTAGAGGTATCTCGCGCCGCTTATAATCCTCAAGATTAATAAATTTTTCAGACCGCGCTCGTAGTTCCTCTATGGTACGCGGGCGTTGTTTGGCCAACGACATAGAGAAAAGACCTTCCAGTAATCCTTCAATGATGAGGTGTAAGGAAACTTGTGGATCCAGGTCTCTTACTAAAAGTACTTCATCGAAAAACCTGTTGAGGTAATCGCGCAGTGTTTCATGTGGTCCTTGTCGCACAGTTTTCAATGCATGTGTGGATTTGTACTACGCTTTGCTTGTTACAAACCGTGTAAGGAATTGACTGATTAAATCCTCCCAACTTTGAACTAAATTAGGTGGTAACGCAAAGTACCATCTAAGTGCTACCTCCTTCAAGGTTGTTGGGAATAACCAACAAGCTATTGGATAAGCTACATCTTATGCCATCATGTTCTCCTGGAATTGTTCCAGATGTTCTTGCGGGTCTCCCTTCCCGTTGTACTTCTCAGTTGTAATTTTTACGTCTCTAAGAATAGGGACGTTCATGATACATGGGGTGAATGGGTGAAGGATACGTGAAACTGTTCTAGAATCCCCGTGAGAATTTTCGTTGGTTTCTTTTTCTTCCTCTCCTTTTTTGTTTTTGTGACCCGAAGGTCTAGGATCTCCTTTTGAATGATCCTGTACCGGCTCACTTTTGCCAGAATTTTCAAGATCTTTCTCAGCTTCTTTCTCAAGCTCTTGTTCTTTTTCTTTTCCTTTTCCCTGATTTTTCTCTCTAGCCTTTTGTGATTTTTTCAATCAAGCTAAATCTTGATGTTGCTGGGCAATTTTTTTGTTCTGCTGAGTGATAAGTTTTAGCAGGGGTCGTGGGTGGGTTATCTTGGTGTACGGAGAGAGGTGCCACCGACGAGGTTGATTTTTCTCAGGAGGTAGGTATCTCCTTATGCTTCCCTTTAGAGCCATTTTGGGATTTGCTTCGGGTATCAACCATGTTTTTAGCTTGTAAATAAATGGTTTCTAAATGATAGAATCCCCACAGTCGGCGCCAATGATCAGACCAAATACAATATAGGTTGGCCAATGTGTATCAGGCCAAATCACACACGGTTGACGGAGAAGGTCTTTGAGATGATCTGCTATATGGACTTGAAGTTGTGGTTGATGGTTTAAGAAACCTGGTTCTCTTTTGGCGCGGTGATTCAGACTGGGGGGTACCTGCGATGACACTCCAACGCTCAAGCCAGTCTCAATAGCAAGAGTGTGTGTATTCTTACTGAATTAGATCGTAATACCTGGGCATGTACCCTTTGTTTATATAGTGGTTGTGATGTCGCCTTGTGAATTAGAGTGTGTGTATTCTTACTAAATTAGATTGTAATACATGGGCATGGACTACGCGTTTCGGCCTGATCTTAGGCCCTGACTCACCCTCCGTGGACGAACCTTGCGGAGGAACCCTTAGATTTTCGAAGCATTGGATTCTCACCAACGTTTGCGTTACTCAAGCCAACATTCTCACTTCTGCTTCGTCCACTACTACTTGCGCGTGTAAGAACCCAAAAATCATGTACTCAAAATTAGCCTGATGAAATGAAATCAAAGGGGCAAAGCCCATATTCAGTGAACGATTAGATTTTGAAAAAACAAAACTAGTCCTAAGTTAGAACGACCTTGAACCCACGCTAACTAAGATAAGTAAGAACCCAACGCAATAAGGTTTAAAGCCCAACCAATATCATAGCCCAATCAGCTTAAGAATGTAAATAAGTTAAGACCAAGTGAGAAAGGATTTAAGCCCAAGCAATGCAAGCCCATTTTATTGAATAAGATTTGGCCTGAATAGTATACACATAAAGACCCAAGCCCACATCAATTATACAAAGCCTTGGCCCAATCACTAATGATCCAACTTCTAGTAACTTAATGGGCTGAAAACACCCACCAAGCCCAACCCAATTCAAAAGATAAACCCTTGATGAGGTGTCACCACATGATTGGAAGAATTTGAATTAGTTCTAACCCTCACATGTCCACCTCGGTTTTAACAAAAGAGGATGGGGTTGCTTTCCCCACACTAGGCGCTACATAAGGAAAGGAAAGGTGATGTAGGAGTTGTGTAAGACACACTCCAAAGCCCTAATCATGCAAGTGATCCCCTTTCTTCAAAAAGCAACTCTCCTTTCTCTTACACACCTTGAACAACGCAAGCATGATGAGAAAAGGAAGATTTCTTCTTCCACACTCCAACGCCTAATCATGCAAAAAGCAACTCTCCTTTCTCTTACACACCTTGAACAACGCAAGCATGGTGAGAAAAGGAAGATTTCTTCTTCCACACTCCAACGCCTAATCATGCAAAAAGCAACTCTCCTTTCTCTTACACACCTTGAACAACGTAAACATGATGAGGAAAAGGAAGGTTTCTTCTCCCACACTCCAAGCCATGCATGACACATCAAAGACTCATGAACCCAATACTTTCCTCATTCATGATTAAAAAGTAGATCCATTTTTCCCCTCCCCCTAGGCGAAATTGTCATCGTGAAAGGAGTCAAGAGCATGACTTGTCTTACACACTCTATATTGAGTGTTGCACACTCAAAGCTACCTTATTCAACCTCCATGCATTGGGAAGAACACCATGACACCTTAAGCTACCACCCTCCCTCTTTATGCGAATCCCTCATCACTTGGTGCATGACATGGAGCTTGCTTGTTTTACACACCACACATTGAGTACTCTACACAACCATGACACACGCTAACCAATGATTCCTTATTGGTGATTTGAAATTGAACCTTGCTTTCTCTACCCTAGGCGTGAGATGTAAGGAGGAAACCCTCAAAATCCCTTCCTTCCCTAAATCCACGTGAAAGACTTCATGGAAAGGAGATGGAGTATAGAACACTCAAGCATGATTACCTCTCTTCCCCATGCGCACACCTCCCCAAAGGACCAAGGGGAATAAGTGACTTATATGACACCTTGGTGTCCTACACTCTACACACTCTCATTATCCTCTCCCCATGTTTATGACAACTTTGAACAATGTGAGGAGACTTGCTTACCCCACACTCAACCAAAGACCTAACCTATCCTATCCTAGGCATGATGATTAAGGAGACTTGAATAAAAAGGTGTACGATCAAAGGCCTCTCCCCTTCCTAGCCGTACACTACCTAAAGAACCAAAGCAAGGATACACTCCTTCACCCTCTCTAGCGTCGACCACCATCTCATAGACAAGAAACAAGTGAACCAACACCTCTCCTCTCCTCTTAGACTTATGTAGAGAGAAATCAAGAAGTTGTTGGAAGCAACTCTCAATCTTAGAAGGCTCCTTGAAGATCAAGTGTGAAGCATTGGCTAAGATTACATCTTAGATATCATCATTAAGGTAAGATCTTATGAACCCCTTCATCTTTTCAAGCTAGTAGAAATGAACCCCAACTAATTTACATGACTAGATCTTAGACTAATAAAGCCATGCATGCATCTATCACCCTTGAAAGCACCTCCTAAGTGTATTATTTCTAAATGGCCTAACCTAAAATGGTATACATGCACCCTATAGTTCTTAGAAACATTTACTAAGCACCCTAACTCTAAAGGGTCGAACCCTAATAAGCCTAAAAGGGAAATCGTGAATGTTTTCTTAGTACCATGATGTATGGCCGAAGTGTATGCCATAGAATAGGACCTATGCATGAAAGCAACTAGCAAAAATTATCTCCTAGGCATTTTCATCGTAAAGGGGCCGAATATATGTCAAGAAGGAAATTAAGTTTAGATCTTATAATTCTAGAGCTATGTACTAAGGTTGAATAAGTGATTAGGCCAAACCGAAGCTTGAAAAGAGATTCAAGACACTAAGACCTTCATTTGGCCGAATCCATCACCTACGGGAAGAATTTACAAGGCGAAAAAGTGTAAGTGATTTACGGTTGTTGTAGTGGTTTCCCTATGGTTGCCACCCCTTTATGTTAAAGTGTGGTCTGACTGCAATTTGTTGTATGATGTTGTACATAATATGTTTGGTTGTTTGGAACTAATGTTTTGTTCATGCAAGTTGTATTATGATGGCCTGTGCACTAATACCGCAGAGGCAACCTGACGAGGACCCTGGGTATTCGTCCGTAAGACCATGGAGAGTAATTGCCATGGCAGGATTGGTATGATGAAATGAAAGCATGATTATATTCCAAAGTATGTTTCAAATGTTTTCCATTCTATTATTGTATATGTTATTATATGACAGTTGCAGGAGTAAGCATCATGGTTTGGAGGTTGCTCCAACTGTGAGTCCTTACTGAGACCCCCAATCTCACCCCTCTTTGGGGAATCCCTTTCAGGTAAAAGCCAAGAATGAAGATGTGGGTAAGGGATGGCAAGCGACTAGTACGCCTGGAAGTAAAGAAAGATGCATTATGCAAGTTGTATTATGATGGCCTGTGCACTAACACCGCAGAGGCAACCTGACGAGGACCCTGGGTATTCATCCGTAAGACCATGGAGAGTAATTGCCATGGCAGGATTGGTATGATGAAATGAAAGCATGATTATGTTCCAAACTATGTTTCAAATGTTTTCCATTCTATTATTTTATATGTTATTATATGACAGTTGCAAGAGTAAGCATCATGGTTTGGAGGTTGTTCCAACTGTGAGTCCTTACTGAGACCCCCAATCTCACCCCTCTTTGGGGAATCCCTTTCAGGTAAAAGCCAAGAATGAAGATGTGGGTAAGGGATGGCAAGCGACTAGTACGCCTGGAAGTAAAGAAAGATGCATTACGTTTATTGCCGGATGACTGTATTAAATTAGTTCGTAACAAGTTATATGTGCACGCTATGTATTTCGTTTTGGATGAGATGTTAGGATATTATGAGCTTTTGGATGGATCTCTAGACATTGAGTAGTAGTACTTACTTTTGGATGACTGTACCTAACTATCATACTTTGAGGTTATCATGATTAAGCTTTAGACGTCTTATAATTTTAGCTAATATGATTGGAATTAGTGTGAGAAACCTTACCCTTATACGGACGTAACAATAAGTGAAAGAGAAACCTATGAAAGGAACGTTTTCATAAGAAATCTTAAAGGTTTCAAATTATATGACTTAGATTAAGACCAAGCCTTTATGGTAGGATAAGTCACCATCCGCATAAGACACTTAAGCAGCCATCTAATTGTAGTAGTCAAAGACGAAATTTATTCCGCTGTGATTAAGCTCCCGAAGTAACATATAAGTACAAGCAATGTTAACACAACAACTAGTAAAAATAGGGTGTTACAGCGCGGGTCCTTCCCTCTAAGGCGGAACGCTCCCCTACCGATTTATTATTTGTACACCCCACAGCTTCGGCAGATCGCTTAGCCCCATTCATCTTCGGCGCAAGAGCGCTCGATCAGTGAGTTATGGCCTCTGATTGGCCGTTTAAGGGCTGCAGCATCTGCCTATGCCTTAATAGCCTTTTCTCTTTAATGTCAGGCTACTTTGATAGAGTAGTGACAAGCTGGTGTTGTCCTTGGTCTATTTGCTTAAGGGCACGATGGACCTTTATTAGTTTCTAGGATGGTTTCCTTATCTCTGAAGGTATGTAAAGGGTGGTTTCACGCACGAAGGTGTCATTGCGCCGAGCTTATGTGCGATGTGTGTCATCGCGTCTTATACTGGGCCTAATGGGTTTTGGGCTTGTCCTTATGTATGTGGGCCTTTATTGGGCCTATCATATTTTATCTAGATCACAACCCGTAAAATAAATATGTCGTATTCGTATCGAAGGTATTATTAACTCGATTTTAAATTTGTACCATATTCGTTATGAGTATATTTATATTCATATCAAATTCGTGTGATGTTGTGTAAACTCAAATTGACATCCTATTTTTTCACGTGTAATACAACGTGATAAATGGCTCATTAACTTTTGTTTTGCTTGAGTGTAAGGATGAAAATAAGTTGTACTTTGTATAAATATACTCGGGCATGTTTCACCAAATTCAAGCTCAAAATAACATATTATAGGCATTTTTTTTACTTGGTTTGACCATTTAATTATAGAAAAAATATTTCTCCAGTAACATAAGATAAAATCATCTCCAATAACCTCAAAATTACATTGTTTACGAGATCTCAAAAAAAAATACAAGGTATTTTAATAATTTTATTTTTTTAATCATGTAATTTTTTTTCCAAACCTCTAAAATGATATTGTTTTGGAATTGCAGGATATAATTTTATTTCATGTTGCAAGAGAAACTTTAATTCCTTAATTAAAATAAGGAAAAAGTGTTTGTCATTTTAAATGACAGAAAGTTATGTCATTTTAAGAGAGATACAGACACAGAAAATTTGAATTTTAAATTAAAAAAAACCACCCACTTTCTCTCTCCCATGATTTTCGTTTTTCTGTGTCTATCTCTTTCCTAAAATGACATAACTTATGTCATTTAAAATGACAAACACCAAACCCTTAAAATAATTAAAAGTTTATTTAGAAACATGTTGAGAAATTTAAATTGTATGATCTTTTCTGACAAGGGTTGTGTATTGCAGGACCGTAAGTTGAGTCACGCGATTAGACTAGGTGACAACCGAGCAGGGGTCTATGTGTTTCACTTTGCACAACCGTTTGTCGCTACTGTTCGCACTAGGTAAACCGCAGTAGTATGGCATAGAAGATTAAGCATGCAACACATGGAGTTGTTTCTCTGCTTCCTTTTTCTAGTAGTTTGAATAAAGAAAATCAAAATAAGGCATGTGATATTTGTTATCAAGCCAAACAAGTTCGTAGTATGTTTCCTTTAAGTTTTAGTAATAGTAAAACATATTTTGATCTTATTCACTGTGACACATGGGGTCTTTATAAAGCTTCATCTTGTTCTAGTGCTTGTTATTTTTTGACAATTGTCGATGGTTACAGTAGAGCTATTGTATCACCCTCCCTTGTATGCATCCAAGAGAGTCGTTTGCTAATCGTTATTAGAGTTGCGGAATTTAGTAGCGAACTTTTTCTTTTAAAATACCCTTGAGTGATGAAAGTGGAAAGCTAATAAGATTTTCTTGATAGAACTTTGTAAAAACCTTGTTGTTTGCTAAGTTGTAAATCTCCCAAAAACAGTTCGTGTACAAAATCAAAATCAAATCGAGTTTTCAAAATATTTTTGTACGGTTTCCAGAATCTGAAAGTAGACACTTGGGGCTTCGCGTGCATATAAAATAATAGTAAATCGGAGTTCATTTGCCCCTCGAAACATAACTCGTAAGTGGTCCGTAAATCGTTAAAAATTCAGCATTTGATAAACGTTAAGAAAGTCCCTTTTCGCAAAACATTTCAGATTTCTTAAAGCAGCCGTTGTTCATAAAAAGACTTAAAGCAGAAATATGTCATAGTTTTACAGTCATCCAAAAATCATCAAGTACCACATAATACAGTCATCCCAAGCTTAAATCAGTCAACAGTGAATAAATCCAGACAGCAGCAAAAATATAACAGAGTTCAACATCCAAGTCCTCAAATGCTTTTACGTCATCCTGCAATTTAAAAATTGCAGCCCCAAAGGGGTGAGAATAAACCTCGTAGTGTGGCAACAAAACCAAATGCAACAGTATTAACTAGGCACAAAATCATAAATAGTCACTTCAAACATTTAATCCTTTTCATCATATATCATAACGCGTATATAACGCCCTTTTTCCTTTACGCTCATAGCACCGTCGTACGCGTAGCATCACAGTGGGTATTCCTAATGGCTCCCATGAAGGTGAATCCCACTGTGGAACCTATGCGGACTGAAGCCAAGTGTCCCCTCTCCTGGTACCAGGCATGCCTATATGATGCATGCTCAGTCACATGTCCTCAATACAAATATATATATATATTCAAGATGTCATGAATCAAGTATACATGCCATGGTATGCAATCGCACGCAACAGAAAAATGTATTATGATGTAAAATGCATGCATATATCATATCATCCTTTCATATTCTTACCATTGGCTCATCGTCATCATAACATACATAGAACAAATGTGAGCAACACATCACAATTCCATACACTAGCCAATAGTCACATTAGGTAATACCGCCTACACATACCTCGTACGTCGAAATTTAAGTTACCAACAAGCAGTGATATAGTCCAACTTCTCAAGGATTTTTCGTACCTAGTTTACAGTATAATCAATCAGTGTACATTCAGTTTATTCATCAAATTCCCAAACTTAATAATTCCTATAACATTCGGCCCTAAGGTTCTTTTTCAATAAATTCATTTTTGATTCTAATTCAACCTTTATATACTTTCAAAAGTGAGTAATTCTTTTAATAACTCCACTAGGGCAGAATCGGTTTTCATGCTTCATCTACCAAAATTTTTCTAACTTTAATTAAATAAAATACAGCAGCCCTATTCTTTATTAAGTGAAGACAAATCCTATTACTTACATCTAGTGTAGGTTCGGTTCACAGTATTCACAAGGCCTAAAATATTTGAAATCAACTATCTTCTCCTATCTCCTAAGGGTGCGCTACGACATGCATAGTAAGTTGTCTAAAATATTTTCCAGCAAACAGAGAACAACAGACTCTTCTCCAGCAACGTTATAAAAAAATATATATAAAGATATCATGCTGTCCAGAATTTACAGCGAAACAGTGGACAATGGATCACCAAACAGCAGCATTTTTCAGCCACAACAGTGAGCAGAAATCATATGTGCGGCAACCTTTTCTCAAGAAGATAAATTATTTTAAGCCTTACTAACCCTATTTGGTGCGCTATAAGAGGATATAAGGTGTTGTCCACATAACTTTGCTTAATAAAAAGTCTAGATATATATATAACATGCAAACAGTACCACTTATTAATTTTTTTTAGGATCATTCTTAGGTTTATTCAACTCATGTTTTCAGTCTATGACCTAAGGGTACAAAATGGCAGAATTTTAGAAGAGCCATAAAATAATTAAAAGGTCTATTTCCCTAGCATGTCTCACGGTTTAACAGAGAAAAAGGAAGGATTTGGTGCTTACCTCTTGCAAGCACACACACAAGGAAACACACGAAATGAGAAGCAACACCAAGCCTCCTAAGCTCCACGAAGGCAACAGGTCCAGCCCTCCTAAATGGTGATCGTACGCACAAGGAGAAAAGGTGGAAGACTAGAGTCAAGGTTTAATCGTGCATGCAGTCGGAGGTTCCTCTTATGCTCCAAGGCTTCGGTCTTCTTGTTATGTGGAGTTCGATCAACAAGAAATAAAGGAGGAAAATGCTGAGTGATTTTGTTCCCTGCTCAAGGAGCACGCAGCCTTGCTAGAATAAGGGAAAGGGAAAGATTCAGGTGTTGTTGTTCTTGATATCCTTCTATGTTGGCTCACGGTTTTTTTTTTTTTGTGAGGGAAGGAAAATGTTATAACAATGATTCTGATGTGCTTAGCTAGGGTGAACACGGTCAAGAGGAGAGGGGAAGACCAGGTTTCTGTTTAAGGGTTAAGAGTTCAGCCACAACTTATATTACACAACGCATAAGAAGGAGGAAGAGAAGAGTTTAAAATCTGATTGCAATATCACCCAGGGCCAGAATTTTATCAAGACCTCTCCTTACCATGCGCACATGTGAGTGTGGGGAAAGGGTGTAAGGTTTCTGCCCACTAAAGGGCACCTGCAAGCTGATCAGTTTTATATTCTTCATTGGGCGCATGTGGAGGCTGCTAATTGATTTGGTTTATTCTTGTTAATCTTACAAGCAACCGGTTCAGTCTTCCTACCCTAACTATGCGCACAAAAGAGGAAAAAGTGTGGCTGTGATTTCTGCCCAAACAAATATCATGCAATCTGACTCATGTGAACTGATTGGTTGCGTGGAATTAAGGCTGAACCAACTCAGCTTGAAGGCAACAAGGTATCAGATTTTTCTGCCCTATGTAGCGCTACATGCAAGGGGGATAAGGTGGCTGATGTGTTTGCCATGTGGAGGCTATATCCCAATCAAGGGCTGCCATGGAAGGATTTCTAAGATGAGGTAGGATTAAGGCAAGGTGTGGAGAACTTGGGCTGAGTTGATGCACCCTCCCAAGGCCCTATGGTTCGACCAAAACAACTTGGGAATAAAAGACTACAAGCCCAAAAGACACTACCCATGAACTTATAATTCCCAAGCCTTTTAATTAATTTAGTTCTTTCTTGAAATTGCTATTAATTAAGTCCTACATCTTTTCTAGGGCTTTATATGCCTAAACATAATTTTCTAACCTATGATAAAAATTCTAATAATCTCCTAACTCGATATCACTTAATAATCACATAATTCGAACTCCAACAAGTATTACTTGTTGTTCGACCTTAGCACACATGCACTCTACATTTTATAATATTTCATGTATTTTCCTTAATTTTAATTCCTTGCTATGGAAACTGGCTACATTCTCTGAAGACAAAGCAAGCACTTCCAACAATTCGAATTTAATATAAACATCCATAATCCTCATAGTAATTTGTATATACTTCCTAATCACTTTTTATGTTACACCTCACTTATATGGAAACAGTGGAATCAATTTACCTCTCTTCCTATACGTATACTCAATTAGAAAATCCCCTGGTTCTCATATGTTACAATTAAATTATTCCTATACTTATAACTAGAAATTCACATGCCTAAAATAGATACTCACCTTCCATGGTAATACGAATAATTCCCTAATTTAATTTAACTTCATCCCAAAACTAACATTCATATAATCCGAAGACAAGTGCTCTACCCCATTCCTAATTGTAATTTAAATAGGCTCCTAATTAGGCGGGATGTTACAGCTATTTAGGTATACATGCTTGCAAATAAAAGTGAAACCTTTTCTAGGTTGTGAAAAATTTATTCTAATGATTCAGACTCAATTTCAGAAAATAATTAAGTTGAACCGGTCCGATAATGGCCCAGAGTTCAAAAATAATAATTTAACTAAGTTGTACACAAATATGGGCATTTTGAGTCAAACATCATGTGTTCATACACCGGAACAGAAAGGAAGGGTGGAACGAAAACATAGACACATACTTAATGTGTCTCGTGCGTTGTTGTTTCAGGCAAACCTGTCGGTTGAGTTTTGGGAAGAAAATGTCTTAGTAGCAGTCTATCTTATGATCGAACCCCATCTAAGGGTCTTGGAGGTCGAACCTCACATGAATTGTTATAGGGTATTATTCCACTTGATTTTGAACATTTGAGGGTTTTTGCCAGTTTATGTTTTGCAGTGGTTTGCCCCGAACCGCATGATAAATTCAGTTCTAGTTCACGTCATTGCATTTTCATTGACTATCCCGTTAATCAGAAGAGGTGGTGTGTGATGGATCTAGAAACTCGAAAACATTTTGTGAGTCGTGATATTAGCTTTCAAGAAGATGAATTTCCATTTACAGCAAGAAACCATGTTGTTGATGAAGTTTTCCTGCCAATTCTTCCTGTCATTATACCACACAGTTTTGATCTTATTTGTGATATTCAAAATGAGTTGTCTGTTGCTAAAGTGAGGGGGAGTCCTACATCCACGTATCTGGCAGAAAACGTTAAGGAAGAACATGAGGATGAACCCGATACTATTACAGGACCTACAAAGGTTGTTGTTGCTCCAGCAGAAGATCCACTTATACGTCGTTTTATTCGGACTCGGAAGCAACCAGAATATTCAAACCAATATGCCTGCAGAATTGAAACACATAGTGCCTTTGCACTTGTCACCATTTTCGGTTGTGCTGCTCATATAAGGTACCCTTTACACAATTATGTTGATTTCGATAAGTTTTCTCCTAAACATCGAGCATTTTTAGCCGTTGTTGATGCAAGATATGAGCCAACAAATTTTCGTGAAGTAATGATGGATATTAGGTGTATTGATGCAATGCGAAAGGAGATCTCGGCATTTAAGTAAACCAATATATAGCGTATCACAAACCTTTCTCCAAAAAAGCATGCCTTGCCTAGTAAATGGGTTCTCAAAATAAAATATAATGCAGATGGTTCGATCGAGCAATACAAGGCTCATCTTGTTCTTTCAGGAAATCGATAGTTTGAGGGAGAAGATTATCGTGAAATGTTTGCACTCGTTGCCAAAATGGTTAGAGTGTGAACATTGCTTGTTGTTGCATCTGCAAAGAAATGGGAGGTGCATCAGTTAGATGTATATAATGCATTTTTAAATGGAGAATTGGAGGAAGAAGTCTATATGCGCTTTCCGCCAAGATTCCGGCCATCCATTAGTTCTTCTCATCAGGTGTGTCGTCTTCAGAAGTCTCTATATGGTATAAAGCAACCCCCGCGCAACTGGTTTTCTAAGCTCTGTTCTTCGTTACTCGAATATGGATTTGAACAATCCAAGGCTGATTATACATTATTTTATTTTTCTCATAGTGATGTATTTTTAGTTCTTTTGGTGTATGTGGATGACATCATCTTATTTGGGAACAATATTGTAGCTTGTATGCAGGTGAAAAATTATCTTAACACTTACTTCAAGATCAAGGATCTGGGACCATAGAAGTATTTTATAGGAATAGAGGTTGCCCAGAGTCAGGAGGGTATTTTCTTGTGTCAATGGAAGTACGCAATAAGCATTTTCGCCGAGGCAAGCTTGAGTGGGAGCAAACCAGCAGTTACTCCCATGGAACAAAATCACAGGTTAAATCTTGATGATGGACCTTTATTTGACCAACCAGAACGTTGTTGGTAAACTTGTATACTTGACCATCACTAGGCCTGATTTGAGCTATGCGGTTCATGTTTTATCATAGTTCATGCAGGCGCCACGTGAGGCATATTTTCATGGGGTTACTCTTGTTCTGCGATACATAAAGAAGAGTCTTGAGCAAGGTGTTTGCTGCCTTCTATTAGTGATTTAAAGTTACATGGTTATTTTGATTCAGACTAGGCATCATGTCCCCTTACACGGTGATCTATTACAGGTTATTTTGTCATGCTTGGTCACTCTCCCGTATCTTGGAAAACAAATAAACAAGTCATCGTAGCTCGTTCTTCAGTAGAGGTCGAATACAGGGCCATGGTTGTGTTTACTACCGAGTTGATTTGGCTTAAAGGATTTCTCTCGAGCCTTAGAGTTAATCATTCTGGTCCTATGGATCTCCTATGTGATAATCAAGCAGTACTTCATATTGCTTCTAATCAAGTGTTTCACAAGCGAACTAAACACATTGTGCTTGATTGTCGTTTTGTTTGGGATCATATTTTTGCGAGTCATATTGCTACAGTGCATGTTCGTTCTCAATTTCAGCTGGGAGATTTGTTCACAAAGACTCTTGGACACTCGGTCTTCCATGATTTCCTTCCCAAGTTGGGCAGTTCATCTTTACATGCTCCAACTTAAGGGGAAGTGTAACGCCCAGCCGCTTCAAGAATCAATGATTATCCCCACATACTAACACGAGACTTTTCAGTGTGCTTTTTCCTCACTCGCACACTTCCCGGAAAACTTCCCAAGAGGTCACACATCTCATAATTGCTCCAAGTCAAGCACACTTAACTATGGAGTTCTTTCGTTTCGGGCTACCAAAAAGTAGATGCATCTTGTTAGTATAGGTAGTACCAATTAATTCTTATAAGCTATCCCAAACTGTGCAGTCTCATACTTGCACAGTCTTTGGAATCCCTCTCTTTCGGGTGTCGATTCGATCCATTCATGCATGTAACCCCCCGCTGGAAGCCTGTCAGGAGCCGCTCCTTGTCCATGCCCTTTCGCACCGGCGATCACTCCCCGCCCTCATCAGCGCTCAGGATGTTACATGCCCACCAGCTTCCGCTGGTTCGTCCTCGAACCACACCGTACTAGAAGAGAAACCTTGCTCTGATACCACTTGTAACGCCCGACCGCTTCAAGAATCAATGACTATCCCCACATACTAACACGAGACTTTTCAGTGTGCTTTTTCCTCACTCGCACATTTCCCGGGAAAACTTCCCAGGAGGTCACCCATCCCAAAATTGCTCCAAGTCAAGCATGCTTAACTATGGAGTTCTTTCATTTTGGGCTACCGAAAAGTAGATGCATCTTGTTATTATAGGTAGTACCAATTAATTCTTATAAGCTATCACAAACTGTGCAGTCTCATACTTGCACAGTCTTTGGAATCCCTCTCTTTCGGGTGTCGATTCGATTCATTCCTGCATGTAACCGCCCGCTCGAAGCCTGTCAGGAGCCGCTTCTTGTCCATGCCCTTTCGCACCGGCGTTCACTTCCCTCCCTCATCAGCGCTCAGGATGTTACAGGGAGTATTGGAGGTTGTTGTTGTTACATATTTTGAATTTTGAATTTAATCTAGAGTATTACGTTTTGATTTAGAATTTAATATAATTTAGAGCAGATAGGATTTGTGCATTTTGAATTTTGAATTTATTATAATAGGAGTTGATTGCTTTTTGTATTTAATGTAATAGGAGATGATTACGTTTTGTATTTAATGTAATAAGAGTTGATTGCGTTTTGTTAGGAGTTTCAATCTTATAAGTTGGTTACAGGTTGTCGCCCATTCAAATTTATTTATAATTTGTAATTCTGAACCTATTTATGAGCAACATTTCAATAAAATGAGTAAAAGTTTAGATACCAAATTTTATTTGAAAATACTTCTCCTTGAAAGGAGAGGTGTCTCATTATGTCATATAGAATTTGATTTGCGTGTTTGAATTTTTTTTTTAAAAGTATGTGGGCCCCAACATTTTACATCTCTGCATGAATCTTCTTTCTCCAAATGCAACATGAGAAGTTGAAAACCCTTTTATGTTACAAATGATAAACTTATATAACGTACCATCTAATTGATAAGATAATAATGTGTCGTACAAGTTTTTTTGTTTTTTTAGTAGTATAGGGGTGATAATTTTCAATACAACCTACAGACTTATTATGAAAAATTATTTTCGTTTTCAAATTCATGTCATGTTCGTGTGGAAAAAAATTGACATAATAAAAATTTGTGTTGTGCCACATGTCAACGTGTAAATCCGAAATGACATGTTTTAATCTTCTTATAGGTTATTCTCATTGTGTCGTGTCGTAAAAAAGTTATTTATATCTTATCGTGTCATGTCAACTCACATAATAAATGACACACTTTAAGAGCAAATTATTTGTATTATGTCATGTTGTTAACCCATAATATAACGTGTCGTGTTCTTGTCAGAGGTATTATTAACCCAATTTTAAATATGTACCATTATGAGTATATTTATATTCATATAAAATTCGGGTGATGTTGTGTCAACTCAAATTAACATCATTTTTTTTTGGAGATATCTAATCGTTTATCGTTTCGCAACTAATCTGATTCGGGTTGGGTCCCGGGATTAAATGACTCATTGACTTTTGTTTTGCTTAAGTGTAAGGATGCAGACATGTTTCACCAAATTCAGGCTCGAAATAACATATTATAGGCATTGTTTTTTGGCAAAACATTTATTCGTGTTACAAGAGAGTTGTTTTTTTATACCAATTATCCTTCGATTTTCTGCAATATATTTTTTTAATAGATGTGGACCTCACACAAGATGTGTCTATAACATGAGAAAATTGAAACCTTTTTTTTACTTGGTTTGACCATTTAATTATGGGGAAAAATATTTCTCCAATAATATAAGATAAAATCATCTCCGGCAATCCCAAAAAGACATCGTTTATGAGATCCGGGAAAAAAATGCAGGGCATTTTAATAATTTTACTCTTTTTTTGTAGAGGGAGGTTATACATACAACATCTTTTTGCTTACAACCTCTTGCAACCAAATCTTAACTATTATATAGAATACTATTAGAGCATGGTTGTCAATTTCACAATTTCGCTTTGAGGTTGTAGAATATAGATTACAACCATGCTCCTTGATATGTTATAGAATATATCTGGAAGGTTTGGAAGAGGTTGTAAGCCCGCAGGGTCAAATGAACCTCAATAATCAAGGCTCACACGGGACAAAAGCCCTATCGGTTAGGGCCAGCCAGTGAGCCATCCAAAATTATAATTTCACAATTTTTGTATCATATTCAATACATTAAAAAATATTTTAACAAATAAATTTTTAACACTTTCTTAACATATTTTATACGAATTATAAATTTTTTAATAAAATAAGATTTGTACATAAATATACAAGTGAAAATGTAAACAAAATTTTAATATAAGTGAAAAGTTAGTTACTACTTTTACTAAATTCATTATTAAATGATGCCATCAAATAAAGATTTTATCACCGGGAGTCATAACATAATAAACAATTATAGTGGAAACCTAAAAGTAATGATAGAAAAATTATCTTAATACTAGTATTGAATAACTGCTCTTAGTATATTATATATTTGAAAGTAAAATAATTGATTTTCTTTAACTACGACCGTTACAAAAAAAATTGTAGTTATTATTATCCACAAAATTACTATAGTGCATTGTATACGATATGTTTCAATACAAATTTGGATGTATAACATGCTTAGATGTCAATAGAAAATTTTATTTTTATTGATGCGCAGATGAAAATCTCCATTAAAACATATCACTACTGAAAAATTCATTTTTGTTGTAAAATATTATGGATGAACTTTCACATGGTTCATAACATGTGACTCTTTATTTTTCATTACCTTTGATATATTCTATAATCATCACACTAATGGTGAGTTGAATTGTAGAAAAAAAATTTTAAAAAATTACGAAAATGCCATTTGACCGTGTCGGACACGGTCAAATTCGCGTGTCGGAATGGTCAACATGTCGGAAAAAGTTGACCGCGTGTCCGACACCGTGTCGGAGCGTGTCGCCGTGTCGGAGTGTGTCGGACACGACTCTCCCTATTTTTTACAAGTGTCCGTGCTTCCTTGCTTATAGCATTAATCATTAATTTTAAAAATAATATCCTTCTTCCTTAGAAATTTAGAATATTTATTTCATTATTTCCTTTATTTCTACAGATTTTTCAAATTGATTTTTTAGTTTAAATCACAAATCAAATCTTTATTTTGTTTTCCTTATTAATAATAATTGTTACTTTTAATTTAAATCACAAACCAAATTTTTTTATAATAAAAAAATTTATTTTTTTAATTTAAATCACACATCAAATCTTGATTTATTTTTTGAATTAAATCACAAACGCAGAACTCAGAGGCTTCTGAGTTTAAAAATATGACACGTGTCAACACGAGTCAAAACCTAACACATCACCAATCACGTCTAAATTGGGTTTCAATCAAGAGGCAATCACGCCTAATTTAGGTAATTTTATTTTTGAAAAACATTCATAAGCCATCATTAATTTCAGACCACGAATAATAATCCAGAAACTTATAGCCTATGTAGCACCGATACGACACGCGACACGTGACGTGACACGACACTCCGAAACGTCAATCCTAAAAAATTATGGATTTCGACAGGTTGGGACACGATTTAATATTAGATAATATGTTTAATTTATATAGTGTATATTTCATTTAATATTTGATAATTTAACAAATAAATGAAACTAAATTAATAATACACATCAACACGTTATAAAGATGGAAGCTTTAATAAAAAAAATAAGAACTGGGATGAGAGAGATATAATATCAGATAGAGAGATCAAATCATATTAGAGAGAGATCAGAGACAAGGAGATACAACAAAAGCGTGATAGGAATTGACGACAATGATGCTGAGATGATCTCTTATCTACTTAAGGGGGGAAAAGACAAAAAAATAAAATCGATATGATCAGGTGGAAGCTTTATTAATATATTTTAATTTTTTGTTTTTAAAAATTAAAAAAAACTATGAAAATGTCATTTGACCGTGTCGGACACGGTCAAATTCGCGTGTCGGAATAGTCAACGTGACGGAAAAAGTTGACCGTGTGTCTGACATCGTGTCGGAGCGTGTCGCAATGTCGGAGCGTGTCGGACACGACTCTCCCTGTTTTTTACAAGTGTCCGTGCTTCCTTGCTTATAGCATTAATCATTAATTTTAAAAATAATATCCTTCTTCCTTAGAAATTTAGAATATTTATTTAATTATTTCCTTTATTTCTACAGATTTTTCAAATTGATTTTTTAGTTTAAATCACAAATCAAATCTTTATTTTGTTTTCCTTATTAATAATAATTGTTACTTTTAATTTAAATCACAAACCAAATTTTTTTATAATAAAAAAAATTTATTTTTTTAATTTAAATCACACATCAAATCTTGATTTATTTTTTGAATTAAATCACAAACGCAGAACTCAGAGGCTTCTGAGTTTAAAAATATGACACGTGTCAACACGTGTCAAAACCTAACACATCACCAATCACGTCTAAATTGGGTTTCAATCAAGAGGCAATCACGCCTAATTTAGGTAATTTTATTTTTGAAAAACATTCATAAGCCATCATTAATTTCAGACCACGAATAACAACCCAGAAACTTATAGCCTATGTAGCACCGATACGACACGTGACACGACACGACACGACACGACACTCCGAAACGTCAATGCTAAAAAATTATGGATTTCGACAGGTTGGGACACGATTTAATATTAAATAATATGTTTAATTTATATAGTGTATATTTCATTTAATATTTGATAATTTAACAAAAAAATGAAACTAAATTAATAATACACATCAACACGTTATAAAGATGGAAGCTTTAATAGAAAAAAGAGTAAATACCTTTTTCGTCCCTGGAAATATTTGCGAAGCACAATTTAGTCCCTCGGTTTAAAAAAGTCACATTTCAGTGTTTCATTTTTGAAAAAAAGGGCCACGTTCGTCCTTCCGTTAGTTGGCATCTAACGACCCAACTAACGGTGCACATGTGGACCGTTACTTTGCTGAGTCACTGTTAAGTATGCCAGCGTGGAAGTAAAACGACGCCGTTTTGAAGGTGCCTTATGTCTTGTTGGAGTTTTGAACAGCTGAAGGTCCTATTTAGTCCCTGACAAATTTATCGAGGCCCTATTTGGTCTTTAACACTAAAAAATCACCATTGCAGCAAACCTTTCAAACCACCATTGCAGCAAACCAAGGCTTATGCTATTCGATCAGATTTCCCATTGTCAACAACCACCTGAAACCAAAAAAAGGATTACAACAATCTTTTACAATATATAACGAGCTTTCTACAGTACATATGAAGTGCCAATATGGATACAACCTTACCCAATGAAGCAGTAACCAACCCCTTTGAACGTCTAGGACATCCAATGACCAGTGCCCAGTACCTTCTTTGTAGGATTCTATTTTTTGTGTCAATCTATTTAAGGATCAAATGGAACAAGGTCAGAAAAAAATGAAACAGATATAGCAACTTGAGATTGTGACCATAATAGACCAATGCTCTGGAGGTTATATCATCCAGGTCAGCCAGCATGAAGCATTTGATGAAAAAGTACAATTATCACTCACATCATCTGACGCCCTGGAAGTTTTCTCGCGGAAGATGGAATGCAAAACTGCAGCACTTGTATGTGTCCTTCCCATCACCAGAATGCCAGAGCAGTCTCTGTCCAGTCTATGTACCTTAATATATACAATCTTGTTCAAGTATCAATCTAATATCTAGTTCATACTTCGTATATCCAAGCAACCATCAATAATATTGGCACAGAACTAAAACACAAGGCAAACAATCCCACAAATTTCATGGATGCATGAAACAATATATTGCTTCATAGAGGAAAAAAGTTTCATTGTGGGTTCTTATATTATTGTCATTATTACACAGCCAATGCAAAACTTGAGCAATTTGAGTCAATGTGATTTCCTGCGATGAAATGCAGTTCTCCTTCACCAAATACTCTATTCGACTTTAGTTTCATTTTATCATCATCATTTTTTATTGAATCAGAGCATAAGCCTTGGCCAATGGGAAATCTGATCGAATAGCATAAGCCTTGCCAATAGCATAAGCCTTGGTTTGCTGCAATGGTGGTTTGAAAGGTTTGCTGCAATGGTGACTTTTTAGTGTTAAGGACCAAATAGGACCTCGATAAATTTGTCAGGGACAGAATATGACCTTCAGCTGTTCAAAACTCCAACAAGACATAAGGCACCTTCAAAGCGGCGTCGTTTTACTTCCAAGCTGGCATACTTAATGGTGACTAAGCAAAGTAACGGTCCACGTGTGCACCGTTAGTTGGGCCGTTAGATGCCAACTAACGGAAGGACGAACGTGACCCTTTTTTTCAAAGATGAAACACTGAAATGTGCCTTTTTTAAACCGAGGGACTAAATTGTGCTTCGCAAATATTTCCAGGGACGAAAAAGGGTATTTACTCTAAAAAAAAATAAGAACTGGGATGGGAGAGATATAATATCAGATAGAGAGATCAAATCATATTAGAGAGAGATCAGAGACAAGGAGATACAACAAAAGCGTGATAGGAATTGACGACAATGATGCTGAGATGATCTCTTATCTACTTAAGGGGGGAAAAGACAAAAAAATAAAATCGATATGATCAGGTGGAAGCTTTATTAATATATTTTAATTTTTTTAAAAAAAATTACGAAAATGCCATTTGACCGTGTCGGACACGGTCAAATTCACGTGTCGAAATGGTCAACGTGTCGGAAAAAGTTGACCGCGTGTCCGACACCGTGTCGGAGCGTGTCGCCGTGTCGGAGCGTGTCGGACACGACTCTCCCTATTTTTTACAAGTGTCCGTGCTTCCTTGCTTATAGCATTTAATCATTAATTTTAAAAATAATATCCTTCTTCCTTAGAAATTTAGAATATTTATTTAATTATTTCCTTTATTTCTACAGATTTTTCAAATTGATTTTTTAGTTTAAATCACAAATCAAATCTTTATTTTGTTTTCCTTATAAATTATAATTTTTATTTTTATTTTGAATTTAAATCACAAACCAAATTTTTGTTATAATAAAAAAAAGTATTATAAAAAAAATTTAAATCACAAATCAAAATTTCATTTATTTTTTATATTAAATCACAAATCCAGAACTCAGAGGCTTCTGGGTTTAACCGCTCTTATAATACCATTATTGCAAATTAAAATTGTGTTTGTGAGAAATAAAATATGTCAAATGAGATGTCATTGCGTAGATCTCGAAAAGTTATGTGGAATCAAGACAAGAATTTGAGGCGTCACACCCTAAGGGGAAGACGCCCAAATGAGTCGTCTCTCATGAGGTGTTGAAACGTGTCACTTTTTTTTTTCAAAAAAAAAATTAATTTAATCGTAAAACTTTTAAAGGCCATAACTTTTGACTTGAGTATTCAAATCAGGTAATTCTTTTTTTGATGCTGATGAACCCTTAGTTCATCATGGTTTTTAGCAGGAATTAGGATCAAATTGTGTGATTAAAAGATGAAAAACAAGGTTAATGTCCTAAGATGTCCTCAATTACAAGTTCAAGAGCTTTATTGGAAATTTGTATGATTCTTGTAGGAAAAGCAAGCTTGAAAGACAACTGGAGAAGGAAGAAGATTCTGGAGCTCAAGAGGAGAAAAATTGCCTAAGTGTTGAGCGCTAAAACGTCCACACAGAGCGTTTTAGCGCGCTGCTACACTAAGAAGATGGAAAATTGCTGGTCTTGTACGCTAAAACGGCCTGCAATATGCGTTTTAGCGCCCTAAAGTGGAAAAAGATTCTGGTCTTCACCGCTAAAATGTCAAAATCAAACGTTTTAGCGTTGGAGTCAGTTAAAGTTAGTTGAGCATTCACCAAGTTTGGACGCTAAAACGGTCATTCCTTAACGTTTTAGCGTTGAAATCAGTTAAAAGCAGTTGAGCATACGTAAAGCATGGACGCTAAAACGGCCACTTATGGACGTTTTAGCGCCCACATCAGTTTTCTGTTTTTAATTGTAACACTATATAAGGCAAAGCCTTGACACTTAAAGGAGAATCTTGAGGGATCTGAACTCTCTCTCTCTCTTAAACTTAGTCTGACTTCTCTCTAAATTCTTTTAGTTTTTGTATTAGGATTTCCTTGTAATAGTTGGAGATTGAAGACTTTCAACATGGAAATGAAGTTTGCTTCTTCTTCTCTTATTTATTCCTTAGTCATGTCTGAGTAGAGTCTTTGTAGTCTGAATGCAATGGAACTCCATGATAATATTATGTTGATTTGATTAATATGATGAAGTATTTTTCATGTGCTGATTTGAGATTTTCTGAGTTAATTATTTCTATCAATGAAGTAGTATAGAACAGGGATGTTTATATGACTTCTGTTTGATAATCTCAACATCAGAATTCTAGTACTCAAGGGATTGATGCTAGAGTTCTGATGTAATCTTAAAACCTTAGTATTTCATGCATGTATTAAGAAAGAAATCACCAAGGGATTGGGGTTTCTGATTAATGTTTCTATCAGGGTAGTAAGGGATTACATCTTGATGATAAGTAAAAGGTTGATTAACACCACATGGAAAGGAATTCATCATATGATCAATTCTTATATGGTTTATCATGGAGGAAAGTTGTTTTCTGACTACTTGTTGTTTTTATTAATTCCTAATCCATATTTACTTGTGTCAACTTACTCAAAATCAATTTTCTGGTGACAAATTATTCATGATTTTTACAAACTCTTATTTGATTCAAATTAGTTTTCTATGGTATATTGGTGTTTGAACACAATTCCTCGTGGGAACGATCTTTACTCATCATTTTATTACTTGTACGACTAGTGCACTTGCTAAACGTTCAACAGATGCCACATAACTTTTTGAGATCTACGCAATGACATCTCATTTGATATATTTTTTTCTCACCAACATAATTTAAATTTAAATCAGGTAATCCTTCTTCCTTAGATATTTAGAATATTTATTTAATTAGTTCCTTTATTAATACAGATTTTTCAAATTGATTTTTGAGTTTAAATCACAAATCAAATCTTTATTTTGTTTTCCTTATTAATAATAATTGTTACTTTTAATTTAAATCACAAACCAAATTTTTTTGTAATAATTTTTTTTTTTTAATTTAAATCACACATCAAATCTTGATTTATTTTTTGTATTAAATCACAAACGCAGAACTGAGAGGCTTCTGAGTTTAAAAATATGACACGTGTCAACACGTGTCAAAACCTAACACATCACCAATCACGTCTAAATTGGGTTTCAATCGAGAGGCAATCACGCCTAATTTAGGTAATTTTATTTTTGAAAAACATTCATAAGCCATCATTAATTTCAGACCACGAATAATAACCCAGAAGCTTATAGCCTATGTAGCACCGATACGACACGCGACACGTGACACGACACGACACGACACTCCGACACGTCAATCCTAAAAAATTATGTATTTCGGATAACTAGAAACATGATTCCACACATACAGATAACCTAATTAATACAACAATTTAAACAGATAGCTTGCAAGTCCCACACGGACTGCAATCCCCTTAATGGGTCAATACAACTAATAAGGCTCCATGCCCAAATTAACTGAATACATGCATCAAGTCTATATTAATTCGAAGTATAAAAGTATCAGTAAATAATCCATGGCTCTAAGAATACTATCATGAGCCTAAATAAATACATACAATAATCTCCATAAAATAATTAAGCATGTTAACAAGTCTACATGCCAACATCAAATCTAAACATAATATAAAATCATCAACTGCATCATCAATTACTCCAATGCGGGGGCCTTGCCCCTAGAAGCATCACCACTACTCTGGGTACCTGAAATGATGTCCCCAAACGGGGTAAGATAACAACATCTCAGTAAGCTCAAGGTTCATAGAGGATCCTCTAACCCCTGAGCCCACTTCCTGCATAACAAGTCAGATATAAAGCATATAATACAGACATACAGCATAAACATAGCATCATCATATCATCCTTGTGTAACCCCAGGGTCAAAGCCATAGACGGTTACACATGTGTGACTTCCAGGGTCAAGCCATAGACAGTCAACACAACCTCAGTATGAAATAGCTCCCAGAGTCAAGTCATAGGCAATCTACATACCATGATCACTGGCCAGGATCCTCATAACATATATCATCAGTGCATCATCATAACATCAAGATCATATAACATCTATATGAATGTGAATGAATGCACATAACATCATACCATATACTTCCATATAATATAACCATAATGCCCACCATCATGGTGGGGCCACAAGAGAGAGGAGTCAACTAGAACTAGGAGCTTACATTAGGGAGCTTAGCACAAGCCCACACTCCAATATAATACGTATGCTCCAACAAAATCCTCAAGTGCACGGTTCTCTAGGCACACCTAGAGTAGGAACCATTCACATCATTAATTACATATTAATTAATCAAGCCATATCCACGACTTAATCATTTAATGATTCCACTTTTCATACTCATATGCCAATAATATGCCCATTACAAGCCTAGACCAATTATTACTTATTACATATTTTAGTGCATTATTACAAGCCACTTTAATCTTCAATTACTTACATAGCTTAGAATCACATGCAAGGCTCACTTAGATTATTTTCAACTCATCCCAGTCATATTTATGATTATTATAAGTTACTAAGGATTCCCCTAAGCCCACTTAGCTTAAATATCACTTTTACGGTTTTTCCATAATTGTACATGCTTCAGTTTTCTAGTCACTGGGCGTGACTCACTTGTTATAAAATTCTCATCTTTTAGTATATTAATCTAGACTCAATTACCTTTCAAACAAGGTATCATATGCCTCATTTGAAGTTTCCTAGCTCCGGTTATCACCATTTGAAGTTGGACAAACAAAGCTGTTTGCCAACTCCGAACAGGGCCCTAAACATCCTTTACCATTTCTGCGATTATGGAAATTATACTAAATCAATTGCTCTAAAATTTTTATGTAGACAACTAGACACCTTTATCTTTAATTATACATATTATGAGCCTAATTTGAGTAATAATTGAGGGAGAAAAAATTCATGGAAGTGTCAGCCATGTACAGCGCCCCTGCACATGCCTCCCTGTGCAGTCCTCACTCAAACGAACATACAGAATGGAATATATCTTCAATTGATACCAAATTTTGACACCACGTAGATAACATCTCAATCTTCAATTTGATATAAGGCACATCCCTATATGACCTCTGTGGAGGGAGATATGCTCTCCCCAATTTTGCCTAAAAACTGGTTACTTAGTCTTAAATGTGTTTACTTAACAAACCTTAATTACTTTTGATTATAAATCCTAATTCACATTAATTCTTGGATTTTTCTATTATTAAGTCACATTATGAAATATCCTTAGTCCCATTATGTCATGATACTTAAATTTTACTAATTATTTAATTAGTGTACCTAAACCTTACTTTAGTCCAATTTTAAAGTTAAATCCTTGATTACTTTTGTTAATTAATCTCTACCCTTAATTAATCACCTAATTCATCATCTCCTTAATTTTAACACAACTAAACCCTTATGTACTTTATGGGGCAGATTTGATTAGCTATATTAATTAGGATTTTAGCCATTATTAATCATGATTAGTGAGTTTTACTTATAGTTAACCCACCTAGTTAATCTTTCTAATCATTTTTCCACACTTGACAACTTAATCACATTTTTTTGTCATCAAACCCTATCCTTACATGATATGGCTGAAATGTTCATGGTCCATTTTTGAGTTCATAGTCATCTTTTTACATGAACATCACTCAAAGGTCCAAAGGTGGCACCTTTAGTCATCCAATCCATCATACCATGGTTCCAAACACACACACACTTAAGAATCATCATCAAACCATGACATTACGAAATTTTAAACAACATTCTCCTCATGAACATACCAAAACCAAGGCACTCAACAAGAAAAAGGGAGGCTTTTTGGTTCATATTTCCCAAGTGGGAGCTTACATCTTCAAGGTTTCTCCTTTAGCTCAAGTCTCCACCTTTTTCCACCAAGAACACACCTTTAGGCAAGCACACACCTTCATGAACATGCTCATGAGTTAGGCTCAAGAACATAAGAAAAAAAGATGATATTTTTCATGAAAAAAATTTAAGAACACTTACCCAAAAATCAAAGGAAACAAGCAAGCAAGTGTGATTCTTCAAGAGAGCTCAAGAATACAACTCCATAGCCTTTGCTCTCCACAAAACCATGGCTGTTTGGGATGATAAGGGACACGAAATTTTTGATTCACACCATGAAAATGGTATGGTTGTGAAGAGGAGAGTGAGGGGAACAATCTTTGTGAAGGAAGTTTGGTGGTTTAGAGAGATTTAGGTGAAGAAATCTTAGAGAGAAGTGAGAGAGTTTTCAAAATTTGAAACTTAGAGAGAGAAGGAGGTGAAGGGGCTGCTGATCAGAAATGGAAGAGAAGGAGAGGAGGGTGCCCTAATGAGGGGTGCCATGTCACTTAAGTGATATTTGTCCTTTAGTGAGACCCGGTGTAATTTTTAACTGATCCGTCGTCAAATTTTTACCCGAAAACTCTCAAGACTCTAACTTTAAGTACTTAACATTAATTTTGTCTAATTATCATGTTCATAACTTAAAAATTTGATTAGTAGATCACAGATCCACTACCAGTTGTTTAATTGGACTGTAGTCTTTACCGGTGTTCTTAATTGTACCCGGATTTCATAATCTTCTTAACTTTAACATTTTTGGTCTAATTATGACTTGTTAGGCATATATTGGTCTTTATTTCTATTATCTTATCTTTTTCCTGTTCCGGGATTCTACCGGATGCTGCTACAGCAGTATTAAATACCCGGCAGAAGTGACTTTTCAAAAATACCCCAATATGGGTATCAATCTTCACCAAATCATATCCTAACCTCATTCATGATGTTTATATCATTAGATTAGCTCTCTAACTATAATTTGCTAACTTGGAGCTATTCTACTAACTGTTATTACGTCAGCAGTCAAATTTAACAGATAAAAATTCATCTGTGCATAATACCTCAATATGGGTATCAAAATTCTTATAATTTTATGCTCATTCCATTAATGACTATAAGGTCCTCATTATAACCCTCTAATTTAAAAGTCATATAATTAGGGTTATTATATTCACCACACCTTTTAAAAGATTTTGTCCTCAAAATCATATCATACCTGATATCAAAATCGGGATATTGCCGGAGAATATCATCCTCCCGCTCCCATGTGGCATCCTCTTGTGTCAATCCTTCCCATTGGATCTTGATCATGGGAATAACTCTATTTCGAAGTTGTTTCTCATCTCGAGCAAGAACCTTAGAAGGTCCAACAACGAACTTCAGGTCCTTCTTAACCTCTATGTCATCATATTGTACAATGTGTGAATCATCAGATATATATCTGCGGAGTTGATTCACATGGAAAACGTCATGTAAATTCGCCAAGTTGGGAGGTAGAGCAAGTTGATACGCCACCGGTCCGATCCTCTTTATTATCTGGTAGGGCCCAATGAACCGTGGACTCAACTTCCTCACTCCCAAGGCACGCCCAACACCTGTAATAGGTGATAGTCAGATGAATACATGATCCCCTTCAGAAAACTCAAGGGGTCTGTGCTTGGCATCATAGTAACTCTTCTGACGGCTCTGGGCTTTCTTCAGCCTATCTCTGATCATCTCAATCTGCTTCATAGTCTCTTGGACCAAGTCTGGCCCCAATAACTGTCTTTCTCCGATCTCCATCCAACAAGTAGGTGCTCTACACCTATGGGTATCAATCTTCACCAAATCATATCCTAACCTCATTCATGATGTTTATATCATTAGATTAGCTCTCTAACTATAATTTGCTAACTTGGAGCTATTCTACTAACTGTTATTATGTCAGCAGTCAAATTTAACAGATAAAAATTCATCTGTGCATAATACCTCAATATGGGTACCAAAATTCTTATAATTTTATGCTCATTCCATTTATGACTATAAGGTCCTCATTATAACCCTCTAATTTAAAAGTCATATAATTAGGGTTATTATAAGAGAGATATAATATCAGATAGAGAGATCGAATCACATTAGAGAGAGAGATCAGAGACAAGGAGATACAACAAAAGCGTGATAGGAATTGACGACAATGATGCTGAGATGATCTCTTATCTACTTAAGGGGGGAAAAGACAAAAAAATAAAATTGATATGATCAGGTGGAAGTTTTATTAATATATTTTAATTTTTTTTAAAAAAATTACGAAAATGCCATTTGACCGTGTCGGACACGGTCAAATTCGCGGGTCGAAATCGTCAACGTGTAGGAAAAAGTTGACCGCGTGTCCGACAACGTGTCGGAGCGTGTCGTCGTGTCGGACACGACTCTCCCTATTTTTTACAAGTGTCCGTGCTTCCTTGCTTATAGCATTAATCATTAATTTTAAAAATAATATCCTTCTTCCTTAGAAATTTAGAATATTTATTTAATTATTTCCTTTATTTCTACAGATTTTTCAAATTGATTTTTTTGTTTAAATCACAAATCAAATCTTTATTTTGTTTTCCTTATTAATTATAATTGTTATTTTTATTTTGAGTTTAAATCACAAACCAAATTTTTGTTATAATAAAAAAATTTATTATAAAAACAATTTAAATCACAAATAAAAATTTCATTTATTTTTTTATATTAAATCAAAAATCCAGAACTCAGAGGCTTCTGGGTTTAACCGCTCTTAATTAAATAATTAAAATAATGCTTTTTAATTAAATAATTACGCATTTATTGCAGTTTAGGGAAAAATTACGGATATATTGCATACTGTGAGTCTGTGATGCCTCTTTTGGGCGTCACATGTGACGCCACATTGAGGCGTCACACCCTAAGGGGAAGACGCCTAAATGAGGCGTCTCTCATGAGATGTTGACACGTGTCATTTTTTAAAAAAAACAAAAATTAATTTAATCGTAAAACCTTTAAAGGCCATAACTTTTGACTTGAGTATTCAAATCAGGTAATTCTTTTTTTGATTCTACATAACTTTTTGAGATCTACGCAATGACATCTCATTTGATATATTTTACTTCTCTCCAACATAATTAAAATTTAAATCAGGTAATCCTTCTTCCTTAGATATTTAGAATATTTATTTAATTAGTTCCTTTATTAATACAGATTTTTCAAATTGATTTTTGAGTTTAAATCACAAATCAAATCTTTATTTTGTTTTCCTTATTAATAATAATTGTTACGTTTAATTTAAATCACAATCCAAATTTTTTTATAATAAAAAAAATTTATTTTTTTAATTTAAATCACATATCAAATCTTGATTTATTTTTTGTATTAAATCACAAACGCAGAACTGAGAGGCTTCTGAGTTTAAAAATATGACACGTGTCAACACGTGTCAAAACCTAACACATCACCAATCACTTCTAAATTGGGTTTCAATCGAGAGGCAATCACGCCTAATTTAGGTAATTTTATTTTTGAAAAACATTCATAAGCCATCATTAATTTCAGACCACGCATAATAACCCAGAAGCTTATAGCCTATGTAGCACCGATACGACACGCGACACGTGACACGACACTCCGACACGTCAATCCTAAAAAATTATGGATTTCGACACGTTGGGACACGTTTTAATATTAAATAATATGTTTAATTTATATAGTGTATATTTCATTTAATATTTGATAACTTAACAAAAAAATGAAACTAAATTAATAATACCCATTAACACGTTATAAAGATGGAAGCTTTAATAAAATAAAAAAGAATTGGGATGAGAGATATATAATATCAGATACAGAGATCAAATCACATTAGAGAGAGATCAGAGACAAGGAGATACAACAAAAGCGTGATAGGAATTGACGACAATGATGCTGAGATGATCTCTTATCTACTTAAGGGGGGAAAAGACAAAAAAATAAAATTGATATGATCAGGTGGAAGCTTTAATAATATATTTTAATTTTTTTTTAAAAAATTACGAAAACGCCATTTGACCGTGTCGGACACGGTCAAATTCGCGTGTCGAAATAGTCAACGTGTCGAAAAAAGTTGACCGCGTGTCCGACACCGTGTCGGAGCGTGTCGCCGTGTCGGAGCGTGTCGGACACGAGTCTCCTATTTTTTACAAGTGTCCGTGCTTCCTTGCTTATAGCATTAATCATTAATTTTAAAAATAATATCCTTCTTCCTTAGAAATTTCGAATATTTATTTAATTATTTCCTTTATTTCTACATATTTTTCAAATTGATTTTTTAGTTTAAATCACAAATCAAATCTTTATTTTGTTTTCCTTATTAATTATAATTTTTATTTTTATTTTGAATTTAAATCACAAAGCAAATTTTTGTTATAATAAAAAAAATTATTATAAAAAATTTAAATCACAAATCAAAATTTCATTCATTTTTTTATATGAAATCAGAAATCCAGAACTCAGAGACTTCTGGGTTTAACCGCTCTTATAATACCATTATAGCAAATTAAAATTGTGTTTGTGAGAAATAAAATATGTCAAATGAGATGTCATTGCGTAGATCTCGAAAAGTTATGTGGAATCAAGATAAGAATTACCTGATTTGGATACTCGAGTCAAAAGTTATGACCTTTAGAAGTTTTATGATTAAATTAATTTTTTTTTTGGAAAAAAAAGTGACACGTGTCAACACCTCATGAGAGACGCCCCATTTGGGCGTCTTCCCCTTAGGGTGAGACGCCTCAATAGGGCATCACATGTGACGCCCAAAAAAGGCGTCACAGTGTGCAATAGATCCATAATTTTTTCTAAAGCTGCAATAAATGAGTAATTAAAATTCAAATAATTCTTTTTAATTAAATAATAACGCATTTATTACAGTTTAGGGAAAAATTCCGGATCTATTGCATACTATGAGTCTGTGATGCCTCTTTTGGGCGTCACATGGGACGCCCCATTGAGGCGTCACACCCTAAGGGGAAAACGCCCAAATGGGTCGTCTCTCATGAGGTGTTGAAACGTGTCACTTTTTTTTTCCAAAAAAAAAATTAATTTAATCGTAAAACTTTTAAAGGCCATAACTTTTGACTTGAGTATTCAAATCAGGTAATTATTTTTTTGATGCCACATAACTTTTTGAGATCTACGCAGTGACATCTCATTTGATATATTTTATTTCTCTCCAACATAGTTTAAATTTAAATCAGGTAATTCTTCTTTCTTAGATATTTAGAATATTTATTTAATTAGTTCCTTTATTAATACAGATTTTTCAAATTGATTTTTGAGTTTAAATCACAAACCAAATCTTTAAATAATACAAAAAAATTATTTTTTTAATTTAAATCACACATCAAATCTTGATTTATTTTTTGTATTAAATCACAAACGCAGAACTGAGAAGCTTCTGAGTTTAAAATTATGACACGTGTCAACACGTGTCAAAACCTAACACATCACCAATCACTTCTAAATTGGGTTTCAATCGAGAGGCAATCACGCCTAATTTAGGTAATTTTATTTTTGAAAAACATTCATAAGCCATCATTCATTTCAGACCACGAATAATAACCCAGAAGCTTATAGCCTATGTAGCACCGATACGACACGCGACACGTGACACGACACGACACTCCGACACGTCAATCCTAAAAAATTATGGATTTCGACACGTTGGGACACGTTTTAATATTAAATAATATGTTTAATTTATATAGTGTATATTTCATTTAATATTTGATAACTTAACAAAAAAATGAAACTAAATTAATAATACCCATTAACACGTTATAAAGATGGAAGCTTTAATAAAAAAAAAAAGAACTGGGATGAGAGATATATAATATCAGATAGAGAGATCAAATCACATTAGAGAGAGAGATCAGAGACAAGGAGATACAACAAAAGCGTGATAGGAATTGACGACAATGATGCTGAGATGATCTCTTATCTACTTAAGGGGGGAGAAGACAAAAAAATAAAATTGATATGATCAGGTGGAAGTTTTATTAATATATTTTATTTTAAAAAAAAATTACGAAAATGCCATTTGACCGTGTCGGACACGGTCAAATTCGCGTGTCGAAATCGTCAACGTGTCGGAAAAAGTTGACCGTGTGTCCGACACCGTGTCGGAGCGTGACGGACACGACTCTCCCTATTTCTTACAAGTGTCCGTGCTTCCTTGCTTATAGCATTAATCATTAATTTTAAAAATAATATCCTTCTTCCTTAGAAATTTAGAATATTTATTTAATTATTTCCTTATTAATTATAATTTTTTCAAATTGATTTTTTAGTTTAAATCACAAATCAAATCTTTATTTTGTTTTCCTTATTAATTATAATTTTTATTTTTATTTTGAATTTAAATCACAAACCAAATTTTTGTTATAATAAAAAAAATTATTATAAAAAAAATTTAAATCAAAAATCAAAATTTCATTTATTTTTTTATATTAAATCACAAATCCAGAACTCAGAGGCTTCTGGTTTTAACCGCTATTATAATACCATTATTGCAAATTAAAATTGTTTTTGTGAGAAATAAAATATGTCAAACGAGGTGTCATTGCGTAGATCTCGAAAAGTTATGTGGAATCAAGACAAAATTACCTGATTTGGATACTCGAGTCAAAAGTTATGACCTTTATAAGTTTTATGATTAAATTAATTTTTTTTTTGGAAAAAAAAGTGACACGTGTCAACACCTCATGAGAAACGCCCCATTTGGGCGTCTTCCCCTTAGGGTGAGACGCCTCAATGGGGCATCACATGTGACGCCCAAAAGAGGCGTCACAGTGTGCAATAGATCCATAATTTTTACTAAAGCTGCAATAAATGCGTAATTAAAATTAAAATAATGCTTTTTAATTAAATAATTACGCATTTATTGCAGTTTAGGGAAAAATTACGGATCTATTGCATACTATGAGTCTGTGATGCCTCTTTTGGGCGTCACATGTGACGCCCTGTTGAGGCCTCACACCCTAAGGGGAAGACGCCCAAATGAGGCGTCTCTCATGAGGTGTTGACACGTGTCACTTTTTTTTCCAAAAAAAAAATTAATTTAATCGTAAAACTTTTAAAGGCAATAACTTTTGACTTGAGTATTCAAATCAAGTAATTCTTTTTTTGATTCCACATAACTTTTTGAGATCTACGCAATTACATCTCATTTGATATATTTTTTTCTCACCAACATAATTTAAATTTAAATCAGGTAATCCTTCTTCCTTAGATATTTAGAATATTTATTTAATTAGTTCCTTTATTAATACAGATTTTTCAAATTGATTTTTCAGTTTAAATCACAAATCAAATATTTATTTTGTTTTCCTTATTAATAAAAATTGTTACTTTTAATTTAAATCACAAACCAAATTTTTTTATAATAACTTTTTTTTAAATTTAAATCACACATCAAATCTTGATTTATTTTTTGTATTAAATCACAAACGCAGAACTGAGAGGCTTCTGAGTTTAAAAATATGACACGTGTCAACACGTGTCAAAACTTAACACATCACCAATCACGTCTAAATTGGATTTCAATCGAGAGGCAATCACGCCTAATTTAGGTAATTTTATTTTTGAAAAACATTCATAAGCCATCATTAATTTCAGACCACGAATAATAACTTAGAAGCTTATAGCCTATGTAGCACCAATACGACACGCGACACGTGACACGACACGACACGACACAACACTCCGACACATCAATCCTAAAAAAATATGGATTTCGACACGTTGGGACACGTTTTAATATTAAATAATATGTTTAATTTATATAGTGTATATTTCATTTAATATTTCATAACTTAACAAAAAAATGAAACTAAATTAATAGTACCCATCAACACGTTATAAAGATGGAAGCTTTAATAAAAAAAATAAGAACTGGGATGAGAGAGATATAATATCAGATAGAGAGATCAAATCACATTAGTGAGAGAGATCAGAGACAAGGAGATACAACAAAAGCGTGATAGGAATTGACGACAATGATGCTGAGATGATCTCTTATCTACTTAAGGGGGGAAAAGACAAAAAAATAAAATTGATATGATCAAGTGGAAGCTTTATTAATATATTTTAATTTTTTTTAAAAAAATTACGAAAATGCCATTTGATCGTGTCGGACACGGTCAAATTCGCGTGTCGAAATGGTCAACGTGTCGAAAAAAGTTGACCGCGTGTCCGACACCGTGTCGGAGGGTGTCGCCGTGTCGGACACGACTCTCCCTATTTTTTACAAGTGTCCGTGCTTCCTTGCTTATAGCATTAATCATTAATTTTAAAAATAATATCCTTCTTCCTTAGAAATTTTGAATATTTATTTAATTATTTCCTTTATTTCTACATATTTTTCAAATTGATTTTTTAGTTTAAATCACAAATCAAATCTTTATTTTGTTTTCCTTGTTAATTATAATTTTTATTTTTATTTTGAATTTAAATCACAAACCAAATTTTTGTTATAATAAAAAAAATTATTATAAAAAAAATTTAAATCACAAATCAAAATTTCATTCATTTTTTTTATATGAAATCACAAATCCAGAACTGAGAGGCTTCTGGGTTTAACCGCTCTTATAATACCATTATTGCAAATTAAAATTGTGTTTGTGAGAAATAAAATATGTCAAATAAGATGTCATTGCGTAGATCTCGAAAAGTTATGTGGAATCAAGAAAAGAATTACCTTATTTGGATACTCGAGTCAAAAGTTATGACCTTTAGAAGTTTTATGATTAAATTAATTTTTTTTTTGGAAAAAAAAGTGACACGTGTCAACACCTCATGAGAGACGCCCCATTTGGGCGTCTTCCCCTTAGGGTGAGACGCCTCAATGGGGCATCACATGTGACACCCAAAAAAGGCGTCACAGTGTGCAATAGAGCCATAATTTTTTCTAAAGCTGCAATAAATGCGTAATTAAAATTAAAATAATGCTTTTTAATTAAATAATTATGCATTTATTGCAGTTTAAGGAAAAATTATGGATCTATTGCATACTGTGAGTCTGTGATGCCTCTTTTGGGCGTCACATGTGACGCCCCATTGAGGCGTCACACCCTAAGGGGACGACGCCCAAATGAGGCGTCTCTCATGAGGTGTTGACAAGTGTCACTTTTTTTTTTCCAAAAAAAAAATTAATTTAATCGTAAAACTTTTAAATGCCATAACTTTTGACTTTAGTATTCAAAATCAGGTAATTCTTTTTTTGATTCCACATAACTTTTGAGATCTACGCAATGACATCTCATTTGATATATTTTATCTCTCACCAACATAATTTAAATTTAAATCAGGTAATCTTTCTTCCTTAGATATTTAGAATATTTATTTAATTAGTTTCTTTATTAATACAGATTTTTCAAATTGATTTTTGAGTTTAAATCACAAATCAAATCTTTATTTTGTTTTCCTTATTAATAATAATTGTTACTTTTAATTTAAATCGCAAACCAAATTTTTTTATAATAAAAAAATTTAATTTTTTAATTTAAATCACACATCAAATCTTGATTTATTTTTTGTATTAAATCACAAACAAAGAACTCAGAGGCTTCTGAGTTTAAAAATATGACACGTGTCAACACGCGTCAAACCTAACACATCACCAATCATGTCTAAATTAGGTTTCAATCAAGAGGCAATCACGCCTAATTTAGGTAATTTTATTTTTGAAAAACATTCATAAGCCATCATTAATTTCAGACCACGAATAATAACCCAGAAGCTTATAGCCTATGTAGCACCGATACGACACGCGACACGTGACACGACACGATACGACACTCTGACACGTCAATCCTAAAAAATTATGGATTTGGACACGTTGGGACACGTTTTAATATTAAATAATATGTTTAATTTATATAGTGTATATTTCATTTAATATTTGATAATTTAACAAAAAAATGAAACTAAATTAATAATACCCATCAACACGTTATAAAGATGGAAGCTTTAATAAAAAAAATAAGAACTGGGATGAGATATATAATATCAGATAGAGAGATCAAATCATATTAGAGAGAGATCAGAGACAAGGACATACAACAAAGCGTGATAGGAATTGACAACAATGATGCTGAGATGATCTCTTATCTACTTAAGGGGGGAAAAGAAAAAAAAATAAAATTGATATGATTAGGTGGAAGCTTTATTAATATATTTTAATTTTTTTTTTAAAAATTAAAAAAAAATTACGAAAATGTCATTTGATCGTGTCGGATGTTAGTACTTGGATGTCCTAGAGACAATCTTATGATTAAAATAAGGACACAGATGTAGACCTTTTTAATATTGTCGCAAATAAATAAAAGCACTCTTTATCTTGTTTCATAATTCTGTCTCGATATTAATGTTAATATATTATGAATAACTTGATAAACCCCGTGGAATAAAATAGGTATCTCTTGAGTATCTGTGATGAGATCACAATCATGAGGATTCAAGAATACCAGATGTTTATTCCTAATTTTATGTTCCTAGTCTAGAGATACTGAGAATGGGGTCAGTAATCTCGGGTAAGACTAGCACGACTTATCTACTTGTATATGGATACAAGGTATAGACCTCATGTGCTACAGATATGGAGATGTCTTAGCTAAAGTCGTGGGTGGACCTATAAGGGTTTAGCTCGCACTGAACAGACCCACAAAGAGAATCTATGAGGAACTCTCACAGAGAGTATCATTAGAGTAGTCTCTTTATATTTGGGTATGTCTTTCCTAAGACCAGAAGTTATTACCTAGACTGTGTTCTAGAAGGCATGCTTTGATTGTGCACCTCGTCTGCCTGAAACATGGAGACTCATAGGTATACTGTTGGGCTTGTCCTAAAAGAACACAGGGCTAGGGTGATAAGCTGAAGGAATTCGTCAAATCTCTGTGAGAGATTAGGTTATCTGTAAACTGGAGAAATCGGGATGACATTTACAGGGACTCGGGAATCTATGCATAGTAAAAGAGATCATGAGATGATCTGCCTTTAGAGTCAGTAAATTGAAGATTCCCTATTTCGAATAAAGCTTACCCTATACCGCAGGGGTTGATACGCTTCCTTACCTTAGGTTTTATGGGAAGGTAACCGAGACGAAAGGAAATATATACGGCAACCAAATATGTGCAATAGGATGATCAAGTCACTAATCTAACTAGTTTTGGGGCAACAAAGCATTGCTAGTGCTCTGTGTTGTCATTAGATGGGTTGTGGGCTTATTGGGCCCAAGCCCATTTATGTCAGTGGCTATGTTGGACCTAATGGGTCACACACTAACACCTAATTGTCTATATGCTCTAGCATTAATGGTATTGGGCCTAACAATTGTTATTAGCCCAAGAAGTAGTTTGGAACTCCACAGATAGGGTGGAGGGCGCATGGATCTAAGTAATGGGCTTGGATAGTCCAAGACATTTCTAATTAATTTAATTAGTTAAATTAATTATCAAATGTTTAAATTTTGAATTTTGAATTTGAAATTTGAATTTTGAATTTTGAAATTTGAATTTTGAATTTTGAATTTGAAATTTAATTTTGAATTTGAATTTTGAATTTTGAATTTTGAATTTTGAATTTGAATTTTGAATTTTGAAATTTGAATTTGAATTTAGAATTTGAATTTGAATTTGAATTTAAAATTTAAGTGTTTGAAAGTTTGAATTCAAATGTTTGAAATTCGAATTTGAATTGGCTATGAAAAATTGTTTAATAACAAAAGGATAAGATGAGATTTTGTTGGAACATATCAAGAGGAAATCTTTTGGACATAATCTAAGAAGATTTGGGGTGCTGATTTGGCTGTTGGTTAGTCATCAGAATCAGCTCCAGAAGATACGATCTGTTGGGAGAATATTTGAGTGATTTAATTCAAGTTTGAATGCAACTACTCAAATGTATCTGGTCATTATTTAGGCTATATGGGGCGCACCATATAACTGATTATATGATGATTTATGATCAGATATTTGATTAGGTTTTGAACCTAATATATCATAAAGATATGATAGGATGTTGTTGGCAAGATTTGATGAGATTTGATTTGCAACAAATCCTATTCTCTCTCTTTGATGTAGCGCCCTTTTGGAAGGGATTTTTATTGATTAAAAATCTGATTTGTTTTTAACAAATAGGCTCCTCTTGTGCGCCTCTATATATATGTTCCTTCTAGGGTTTTTAGAAAACCAACCAAACCATTCTCTTCTCCTCTCCTGCGCCACTTTTGTGAAGTTTTCACATTGAAAGCTTCACTCTTTCAAACACTTTTACCTAGCCTTTCTCTTCACACAGTGTGTGCTTAGAAAGCCTCATTGTAGTGATCACTTGGCGGTTTCACAAGAAGGAGTTCTTGCACCTAGACGCAGTGGGTGGTGTGGATCAACGTTAGAGGGTCTGAACCCTTCAGACCTACCTTGATCATCACGAGTTTTCACGAACAAGGTAACATCATGCTTTCCTAAAGCATGATCTTGAATGCATGTGTGTTCCGCAATGAAAATGTTTTGTTTTTCCCTCCAGCATGCATCGGCCTTCAAGGCCAATTTCCAACTTTCATCGGACACGGTCAAATTCGCGTGTCGGAATGGTCAACGTGTCAGAAATAGTTGACGGCTTGTCCGACACCGTGTCGGAGCGTGTCGGACACGACTCTCCCTGTTTTTTTACAAGTGTATGTGCTTCCTTACTTATAGCATTAATCATTAATTTTAAAAATAATATCCTTCTTCCTTAGAAATTTAGAATATTTATTTAATTATTTCCTTTATTTCTACATATTTTTCAAATTGATTTTTTAGTTTAAATCACAAATCAAATCTTTATTTGTTTTCCTTATTAATAATAATTTTTATTTTTATTTTGAATTTAAATCAAATACTAAATTTTTGTTATAATAAAAAAAATTATTATAAAAAAATTTAAATCACAAATCAAAATTTCATTTATTTTTTTATATTAAATCACAAATCCAGAACTCAGAGGCTTCTGGGTTTAACCGCTCTTATAATACCATTATTGCAAATTAAAATTGTGTTTGTGAGAAATAAAATATGTCAAATGAGATGTCATTGCGTAGATCTCGAAAAGTTATGTGGAATCAAGACAAGAATTACCTGATTTGAATACTCGAGTCAAAAGTTATGACATTTAGAAGTTTTATGATTAAATCAATTTTTTTTTTGGAAAAAAAAAAAGTGACACGTGTTAACACCTCATGAGAGACGCCCAATTTGGGCGTCTTCCCCTTAGGGTGAGACGCCTCAATGGGGCATCACATGTGACGCCCAAAAAAGGCATCACAGACTCACAGTGTGTAATAGATCCGTAATTTTTCCCTAAACTGCAATAAATGCGTAATTATTTAATTAAAAAACATTAAATAACTTTAATTTTAATTGCAATAAATGACTCACAGTATGTCATTATTTTAATTTAAATTACGCATTTATTGCAGTTTTAGAAAAAATTATGGATCTATTGCACACTGTGACGCCTCTTTTGGGCGTCACATGTGATGCCGCATTGAGGCATCTCACCCTAAGGGGAAGACGCCCAAATGAGGCCTCTCTCATGAGGTGTTGACACGTATCACTTTTTTTTCCAAAAAAAAATTAATTTAATCATAAAACTTCTAAAGGTTATAACTTTTGACTCGAGTATCCAAATCAGGTAATTCTTTTTTTGATTCCACATAACTTTTTGAGATCTACGCAATGACATCTCATTTGATATATTTTTTTTCTCACCAACATAATTTAAATTTAAATCAGGTAATCCTTCTTCATTAGATATTTAGAATATTTATTTAATTATTTCCTTTATTAATACAGATTTTTCAAATTGATTTTTGAGTTTAAATAAAAATCAAATCTTTATTTTTTTTCCTTATTAATAATAATTGTTACTTTTAATTTAAATCACAAACCAAATTTTTTTATAATAAAAAATTTTATTTTTTTAATTTAAATCACACATCAAATCTTGATTTATTTTTTGTATTAAATCACAAACGCAGAACTCAGAGGCTTCTGAGTTTAAAAATATGACACGTGTCAACACGTGTCAAAACCTAACACATCACCAATCACGTCTAAATTGGGTTTCAATCAAGAGGCAATCACGCCTAATTTTGGTAATTTTATTTTTGAAAAACATTCATAAGCCATCATTAATTTCAGCCCACAAATAAAACCCAGAAGCTTATAGCCTATGTAGCACCGATACGACACGCGACACGTGACACGACACCACATGACACTCCGACACGTCAATCCTAAAAAATTATGGATTTCGACACGTTGGGACATCTTTTAATATTAAATAATATGTTTAATTTATATAGTGTATATTTCATATAATATTTGATAATTTAACAAAAAAATGAAACTAAATTAATAATACCCATCAACACGTTATAAAGATGGAAGCTTTAATAAAAAAAAATAAGAACTGGGATGAGAGAGATATAATATCAGATAGAGAGATCAAATCATATTAGAGAGAGATCAGAGACAAGGAGATACAACAAAAGCGTGATAGGAATTGACAACAATGATGCTGAGATGATCTCTTTTCTACTTAAGGGTGAAAAAGAAAAAGAAATAAAATTGATATGATCAGGTGGAAGCTTTATTAATATATTTTAATTTTTTTTTTAAATTCAAAAAAAATTAATAAAAATTACGAAAATGCCATTTTGCCGTGTCGGACACGGTCAAATTCGCGTGTCGGAATGGTCAACGTGTCAGAAAAAGTTCACCGTGTGTCCGACACCGTGTCGGAGCGTGTCGCCGTGTCGTAGCTTCCTTGCTTATAGCATTAATCATTAATTTTAAAAATAATATCCTTGTTCCTTCGAAATTTAGAATATTTATTTAATTATTTCCTTTATTTCTACAGATTTTTCAAATTGATTTTTTAGTTTAAATCACAAATCAAATCTTTATTTTGTTTTCCTTATTAATAATAATTTTTATTTTTATTTTGTATTTAAATCACAAACCAAATTTTTGTTATAATAAAAAAAATTATTATAAAAAAAATTTAAATCACAAATCAAAACTTTATTTATTTTTTTATATTAGATTACAAATCCAGAACTCAGAGGCTTCTGGGTTTAACCGCTCTTATAATATCATTCTTGCAAATTAAAATTATGTTTGTGATAAATAAAATATGTCAAATGAGATGTTATTGCATAGATCTCGAAAAGTTATGTGGAATCAAAAAAAGAATTACCTGATTTGGATACTCGAGTCAAAAGTTATGACCTTTAGAAGTTTTATGATTAAATTAATTTTTTTTTTGGAAAAAAAGTGACACGTGTCAACACCTCATGAGAGACGCCCCATTTGGACGTCTTCCCCTTAAGGTGAGATGCCTCAATGTGGCATCACATGTGACGCCCAAAAGAGGTGTCACAGTGTGCTATAGATCCATAATTTTTTCTAAAACTGCAATAAATGCATAATTATTTAATTAAAAAACATCATTTTAATTTTTTTGCCCATTTAGTACTAGTAAATTACAGGAAAATTTTGTTTTTTTCCCTTTCTTTCAGAAATTTTGTTTTCTTTCTTCAACCTCATTTAATAATAGCAAAAAGAGATATACCTAATTGTTATTAGATCCCGTTCACATGTGACAATTACAAAATTTAAAGTTGTTTTTAAAAACTCTCTATATTGAAATTAAGAAAAGGATTCATTAGCCTAAAAAAGCAAGAAAGAAGGCAAATGCAAATCAGTACTTTGATTCCTCCTCACCTCGAAATCAGTCTTAATTATCCCATCATTCTGAATTATAATCTCATTTAATAGTAGCAAATTAGAGGAATAATTTTCGTTTTTTTTCCCTTTCATTCGAAAACTTTTATTTTTGTTTCTTCCTCATTAAATAGTAGCAAAGAGTGAATTTAAGGAGAAAAAACTAGCCGATACATTTCAAAATATATAGCACAAAATCTCCCTATAAATTAAGAACCAATTCTGACAGAATCATCCTGTGCCAAGAAATATTTGAAGAGATTCTCAAGAATCTGACAATGAAAAAATCAACTAGATGTGCTGGCTGCAAATATTTGAGGAGAAGATGTCCCCCAGATTGTGTTCTAAAGCCATATTTTCCCTCAACCAATCCTCAGAGATTCTCATTTGCTCATAAAGTCTATGGTGCCAGCAATATTACCAGAATTCTAACGGTAAGGATCATAACAAAAATGATTCTTTTACGTGATTTCCACTTATTAGGCACTAGTATTAGCATATAGAAAGTCATTTTTAGTCACAAATAGAGTAAGTCTAATAACTTATACTTTTGATTATACATTGCCATTAAGGGTAGATACATATATTTTGGACAATATAGCCATTAAGAGTATTTTCTTTGTTACTTCTAACCCAGAGACTTCAGGAGCATTTACGAGCCAAGGCTGCGGATAGCATGTGTTATGAAGCGAATATACGTGTTAAGGATCCTGTTTATGGGTGCGTTGGAGAAATCAATCGATTGCAACAACAGATAATTCAAGGTCAAAATGAGATAAAAAGGATCAAGGATGAAATGGCATTTCAAAATGCACTGAGACAACAACCGCTGCAGTATCAGCAGCAAATGGTTCAGGCTAATGTTAAAGATGAAGCATTTTCATATGCAAGTTCAATTGAACAGCAACTCAACCTCAGCATATCTCAGCAGCCTTTTGATGCGTCCACTTTTGCTTGTTTTCCATGAGTCTTTTAAGTATTGATTTATATTTTTCTATTTTCTTTGTCAGCTTGAGAGAATAAAAGTATTGAGAGAATGAGTGTAGATCAAAGTAGTCTTTTTTAAATTTGAAGCGCAAGTATATGAAATTCGAGTTTCTCTTAATAAAACTTTTTACTAGTTCGTTGTTCAACAGTGTAGAACAGAAGTTATTTTGACTGAGTTGAGTGAGCAATCAGAGAAATTTTGCCACCAATCCTCTGCCCTCATTGTGATATGTGATTATGTTCCAATAATCAAAAATCAATCGATTGCAACAACAGATAATTCAAGGTCAAAATGAGATAGGAAGGATCAAGGATGGAATGGCATTTCAAAATGCACTGAGACAACAACAGCTGCAGTATCAGCAACAAATGGTTCATGCTAATGATAAAGATGACACATTTTCATATTCAAGTTCAATTGAACAGCAACTCAACCTCAGCATATCTCAGCAACCTTTTGATGCATCCAGTTTTGCATGGTTTCCACTTTCCACGAGTCTTGTAAGTATTGATTTATATTTTTCTATTTTTCTTTGTCAGCTTGAGAGAATAAAAGTATTGGTGAATGAGTGTAGATCAAAGTAGTGTTTTTTAAATTTGAAGTGCAAGTATATGAAATTCGAGTTTCTCTTAATAAAACTTTTTACTAGCTAGTTGTTCAACAGTGTAGAACAGAAGTTATTTTGACTGAGTTGAGTGAGAAATCAGAGAGATTTTGCCACCATGAGTTATGGTATTGGTTTGACACATTAGTTTTTTTCGGATGAATCTAAGTGAATGGTTGTTTTCGAACATTAAAGCAAAAAAAAATTTATAATTAAGTTTGACCTCCAATTAAATTAAGAAATGAAAGAATCACCTAGTGTTTAAACAAGATTTTTTCACATCTATATAGAGCAAAACAGATTAGCGAGCTTATTTACCTATGCTCCTGACTAAGGAAGAACTTATTTTCTGGGGGAATATGTTATCTAAACATTAACTGAGAATGAAAGGAACAAGTGTGTCTATTTGTGATAGAGCTTTTTTTAGCCCTAACCCTCAAAAACCTATAATTTAGCGGATTGGGTTAGGGCTAACCCGCGAGCCAAACTTTTTCTTTCATCAAAATTTTTCATTATTTAAAAAACTAAAAATTACATAAATTTAAATATTTATATATATAAGTAAAAATTATTGTGAATTTGATGGAGGATATAAGAAAAAGTGAAATATGAAAGAAAGAAAAATAAAATGCAGAAAAAAATAAAAGAAAGAATAAAATAAGAATAAGTATGAGCAAAGAGGGACCTATCTTATATGCATTTTTAAACATGGAAGTCATGAAAAAAACAAAGAGTCACATGTTATGAACCATGTGAAAGGTCATCCATAATATTTTACAATACCCATTTGGATGTATAATTTTTTTTAAAAAAAAATTAAAATATATTAATAAAGCTTCCACCTGATCATATCAATTTTATTTTTTTGTCTTTTCCCCCCTTAAGTAGATAAGATATCATCTCAGCATCATTGTCGTCAATTCCTATCACGCTTTTGTTGTATCTCCTTGTCTCTGATCTCTCTCTAATATGATTTGATCTCTCTATCTGATATTATATCTCTCTCATCCCAGTTCTTATTTTTTTATTAAAGCTTCCATCTTTATAACGTGTTGATGGGAATTATTAATTTAGTTTCATTTTTTCGTTAAATTATCAAATATTAAATGAAATATACACTATATAAATTAAACATATTATTTAATATTAAAACGTGTCCCAACGTGTCGAAATCCATAATTTTTTAGGATTGACGTGTCGGAGTGTCGTGTCGTGTCACGTGTCGCGTGTCGTATCGGTGCTACATAGGCTATAAGCTTCTGGGTTATTATTCGTGGTCTGAAATTAATGATGGCTTATGAATGTTATTCAAAAATAAAATTACCTAAATTAGGCGTGATTGCCTCTTGATTGAAACCCAATTTAGACATGATTGGTGATGTGTTAGGTTTTGACACGTGTTGACACGTGTCATATTTTTAAACTCAGAAGCCTCTTTGTTTTGCGTTTGTGATTTAATACAAAAAATAAATCAAGATTTGATGTGTGATTTAAATTAAAAAAAAAATTTATTATAAAAAAATTTGGTTTGTGATTTAAATTAAAAGTAACAATTATTATTAATAAGGAAAACAAAATAAAGATTTGATTTGTGATTTAAACTCAAAAATCAATTTGAAAAATCTGTATTAATAGAGGAACTAATTAAATAAATATTCTAAATATCTAAGGAAGAAGGATTACCTGATTTAAATTTAAATTATGTTGGTGAGAAATAAAATATATCAAATGAGATGTCATTGCGTAGATCTCAAAGAGTTATGTGGAATCAAAAAAAGAATTACTTGATTTGGATACTCGAGTCAAAAGTTATGGCCTTTAAAAGTTTTATGATTAAATTAATTTTTTTTTGGAAAAAAAAAAGTGACACGTGTCAACACCTCATGAGAGACGTATCATTTGGGCGTCTTCTCCTTAGGGTGTGACGCCTCAATGGGGCGTCACATGTGATGCCCAAAAGAGGCATCACAGACTCACAGTATGCAATATATCCGTAATTTTTTCCTAAACTGCAATAAATGCGTAATTATTTAATTAAAAAGCATTATTTTAATTTTAATTACGCATTTATTGCAGCTTTAGAAAAAATTATGGATCTATTGCACACTGTGACACCTCTTTTGGGCGTCACATGTGATGCCCCATTGAGGCGTCTCACCCTAAGGGGAAGACGCCCAAATGGGGCGTCTCTCATGAGGTGTTGACACGTGTCACTTTTTTTCTAAAAAAAAATTAATTTAATCATAAAACTTCTAAAACTTTTGACTCGAGTATCCAAATCAGGTAATTCTTTTTTTGATTCGGCATAAATTTTTGAGATCTACGCAATGACATCTCATTTGACATATTTTATATCTCACAAACACAATTTTAATTTGTAAGAATGGTATTATAAGAGCGATTAAACCCAGAAGCCTCTGAGTTCTGGATTTGTGATTTAATATAAAAAATAAATGAAATTTTGATTTGTGATTTAAATTTTTTTATAATAATTTTTTTATTATAACAAAAATTTGGTTTGTGATTTAAATTCAAAATAAAAATAAAAATTATTATTAATAAGGAAAACAAAATAAAGATTTGATCTGTGATTTAAACTAAAAAATCAATTTGAAAAATCTGTAGAAATAAAGGAAATAATTAAAAAAATATTCTAAATTTCTAAGGAAGAAGGATATTATTTTTAAAATTAATGATTAATGCTATAAGCAAGGAAGCACGGACACTTGTAAAAAACAGGGAGAGTCGTGTCTGACACGCTCCGACACGGTGTCGGACACGCGGTCAACTATTTCCGACACGCGAATTTGACCGTGTCCGACACGGTCAAATGACATTTTCGAAATTTTTTTAAAATTTTATTTTTAATTTTTTTTAAAAAAATTAAAATATATTAATAAGCTTCCACCTGATCATATCAATTTTATTTAATATTATTATCAAATATTAAATGAAATATACACTATATAAATTAAACATATTATTTAATATTAAAACGTGTCCCAACGTATCGAAATCCATAAATTTAAATTATGTTGGTGAGAAATAAAATACATCAAATGAGATGTCATTGCGTAGATCTCAAAAAGTTATGTCGAATCAAAAAAAGAATTACCTGATTTGGACACTCGAGTCAAAAGTTATGGCCTTTAAAAGTTTTATGATTCCCCTTAGGGTGTGACGCCTCAACGGGGCGTCACATGTGACGTCCAAAAGAGGCATCACAGACTCACAGTATGCAATAGATCCGTAATTTTTCCCTAAACTGCAAAAAATGCGTATTTATTTAATTAAAAAACATTATTTTAATTTTAATTACGCATTTATTGCAGTTTTAGAAAAAATTATGGATCTATTGCACACTGTGACGCCTCTTTTGGGCGTCACATGTGATGCCCCATTGAGGCGTCTCACCCTAAGGGGAAGACGCCCACATGGGGCGTCTCCCATGAGGTGTTGACACGTGTCACTTTTTTTTCCCAAAATAAAATTAATTTAATCATAAAACTTCTCTAGGTCATAACTTTTGACTCGAGTATCCAAATCAGGTAATTCTTTTTTTGATTCCACTTAAATTTTCGAAATCTACGCAATGACATCTCATTTGACATATTTTATTTCTCACAAACACAATTTCAATTTGCAAGAATGGTATTATTAGAGCGGTTAAACCGAGAAGCCTCTGAGTTCTGGATTTGTGATTTAATATAAAAAAATAAATGAAATTTTGATTTGTAATTTATATTTTTTTTATAATAATTTTTTTTATTATAACAAAAATTTGGTTTGTGATTTAATCCAAAATAAAAATAAAAATTATTATTAATAAGGAAAACAAAATAAAGATTTGATTTGTGATTTAAACTAAAAAATCAATTTGAAAAATCTATAGAAATAAAGGAAATAATTAAATAAATATTCTAAATTTCTAAGGAAGAAGGATATTATTTTTAAAATTAATGATTAATGTTATAAACAAGGAAGCACGGACACTTGTAAAAAACAGGGAGAGTCGTGTCCGACACGCTCCGACACGACGACACGCTCCGACACAGTGTCGGACACGCGGTCAACTTTTTCTGACACGTTGACCATTTTGACACGCGAATTTGACCGTGTCCGACACGGTCAAATGACATTTTCGTAATTTTTTTTTAAATTTTATTTTTAATTTTTTTTAAAAAAATTAAAATATATTAATAAGCTTCCACCTGATCATATCAATTTTATAAGGATATTATTATCAAATATTAAATGAAATATACACTATATAAATTAAACATATTATTTAATATTAAAACGTGTCCCAACGTATCGAAATCCATAATTTTTTAGGATAGACGTGTCGGAGTGTCGTGTCGTGTCGTGTCACGTGTCGTATCGGTGCTACATAGGCTATAAGCTTCTGGGTTATTATTCGTGGTCTGAAATTAATGATGGCTTATGAATGTTTTTCAAATATAAATTACCTAAATTAGGCGTGATTGCCTCTTGATTGAAACCCAATTTAGACGTGATTGGTGATGAGTTAGGTTTTGACACGTGTTGACACGTGTCATATTTTTAAACTCAGAAGCATCTGAGTTCTGCGTTTGTGATTTAATATAAAAAATAAATCAAGATTTGATGTGTGATTTAAATTAAAAAATAAATTTTTTTTATTATAAAAAAATTTGGTTTGTGATTTAAATTAAAAGTAACAATTATTGTTAATAAAGGAAAACAAAATAAAGATTTGATTTGTGATTTAAACTCAAAAATCAATTTGAAAAATCTGTATTAATAAAGGAAATAATTAAATAAATATTCTAAATATCTAAGAAAGAAGGATTATCTAATTTAAATTTAAATTATGTTGGTGAGAAATAAAATACATCAAATGAGATGTCATTGCGTAGATCTCAAAAAGTTATGTCGAATCAAAAAAAGAATTACCTGATTTGGACACTCGAGTCAAAAGTTATGGCCTTTAAAAGTTTTATGATTCCCCTTAGGGTGTGACGCCTCAACGGGGCGTCACATGTGACGTCTAAAAGAGGCATCACAGATAGGGGTGTTCGCGGTCTGGATTGGATCGATTTTGGAAGCAAAATTCATCCGATCCAATACCTTCGGTTTGATCATATAATCATCCATTCGGTTTTATTTATTTTCAAATCCGATCCGATCCAATCTAATTTTTTTCGGTTTGGATTGGATCGGTTTTCGGTTTTTTGAAAATCCTAAAATTTATTTCGTGATTATTGTGCAAATAACATCTTTTGTATATATTGGCTTTGTAAAAAAAAAATTGAAATACAAAAGCATTAATAAACTATAATATAATCTTTTTAATTTTGGCAATGAGATATGAAGCTCTACAAAGATAAAATTTTGTTGATAAGATATGACTAGATTTTTTCTTGGGTTTAGTTGATGGGATAATGGGTCTTGGGTTTAGAAATTTTTAGGCTATGATTAGGGAAATAACCAAGTAGGTAGAGAGAAATTAATATATTGGATCGGTTTGGATTGGATCGGTTTTCATCAACCCATCCAAAAATCGATCCAATCCAATTAAAATTTGCGGTTTTTAATCGGTTTTCGGTTTTTTCGGTTTTCGGTTTTTCGGTTATCGGTTTTTCGGTTCGGTCACCGCGGTTTGAATCGGTTTGGATCGGTTGATGAACACCCCTAATCACAGACTCACAGTATGCAATAGATCCGTAATTTTTCCCTAAACTGCAAAAAATGCGTATTTATTTAATTAAAAAACATTATTTTAATTTTAATTACGCATTTATTGCAGTTTTAGAAACATTATGGATCTATTGCACACTGTGACGCCTCTTTTGGGCGTCACATGTGATGCCCCATTGAGGCGTCTCACCCTAAGGGGAAGACGCCCAAATGGGGCGTCTCTCATGAGGTGTTGACACGTGTCACTTTTTTTTCCAAAAAAAAAATTAATTTAATCATAAAACTTCTCTAGGTCATAACTTTTGACTCGAGTATCCAAATCAGGTAATTCTTTTTTTGATTCCGCATAAATTTTTGAGATCTACGCAATGACATCTCATTTGACATATTTTATTTCTCACAAACACAATTTTAATTTGCAAGAATGGTATTATTAGAGCGGTTAAACCGAGAAGCCTCTGAGTTCTGGATTTATGATTTAATATAAAAAAATAAATGAAAATTTGATTTGTAATTTAAATTTTTTTATAATAATTTTTTTTTATTATAACAAAAATTTGGTTTGTGATTTAATTCAAAATAAAAATAAAAATTATTATTAATAAGGAAAACAAAATAAAGATTTAATTTGTGATTTAAATTAAAAAATCAATTTGAAAAATCTATAGAAATAAAGGAAATAATTAAATAAATATTCTAAATTTCTAAGGAAGAAGAATATTATTTTTAAAATTAATGATTAATGCTATAAACAAGGAAGCACGGACACTTGTAAAAAACAGGGAGAGTCGTGTCCGAAACGCTCCGACACGACGACACGCTCCGACACAGTGTCGGACACGCTGTCAACTTTTTCTGACACGTTGACCATTTTGACACGCGAATTTGACCGTGTCCGACACGGTCAAATGACATTTTCGTAATTTTTTTTTAAATTTTATTTTTAATTTTAATTTTAATTTTTAAAAAAAAATTAAAATATATTAATAAGCTTCCACCTGATCATATCAATTTTATTTTTTCGTCTTTTTCCCCCTTAAGAAGATAAGAGATCATCTCAGCATCATTGTTGTAAATTCCTATCACGCTTTTGTTGTATCTCCTTGTCTCTGATCTCTCTCTAATATGATTTGATCTCTCTATCTGATATTATATCTCTCTCATCCCAGTTCTTATTTTTTTTATTAAAGCTTCCATCTTTATAACGTGTTGATGGGTATTATTAATTTAGTTTCATTTTTTTGTAAAATTATCAAATATTAAATCAAATATACACTATCTAAATTAACATATTAATTAATATTAAAACGTGTCCCAACGTGTCAAAATCCATTTTTTTTTAGGATTGACGTGTCGGAGTGTCGTGTCGTGTCACGTGTCGCGTGTCGTATCGGTGCTACATAGGCTATAAGCTTCTGGGTTATTATTCGTGGTCTGAAATTAATGATGGCTTATGAATGTTTTTCAAAAATAAAATTACCTAAATTAGGCGTGATTGCCTCTTGATTGTAACCCAATTTAGACGTGATTGATGATGTGTTAGGTTTTGACCCGTGTTGACACGTGTCATATTTTTAAACTCAGAAGCCTCTTAGTTCTGCGTTTGTGATTTAATACAAAAAATAAATCAAGATTTGATGTGTGATTTAAATTAAAAAAATAAATTTTTTTATTATAAAAAAATTTGGTTTGTGATTTAAATTAAAAGTAACAATTATTATTAATAAGGAAAACAAAATAAAGATTTGATTTGTGATTTAAACTCAAAAATCAATTTGAAAAATATGTATTAATAAAGGAAATAATTAAATAAATATTCTAAACATCTAAGGAAGAAGGATTACCTGATTTAAATTTAAATTATGTTGGTGAGAAATAAAATATATCAAATGATATGTCATTGCGTAGATCTCAAAAAGTTATGTGGAATCAAAACAAGAATTACCTGATTTGGATACTCGAGTCAAAAGTTATGGCCTTTAAGAGTTTTATGATTAAATTAAATTTTTTTTTGAAAAAAAAAGTGACACGTGTCAACACCTCATGAGAGACGCCTCATTTGGGCGTCTTCCCCTTAGGGTGTGACGCCTCAAAGGGGCGTCACATGTGACGCCCAAAAGAGGCATCACAGACTCACAGTATGCAATAGATTCGTAATTTTTCCCTAAACTGCAATAAATGCGTAATTATTTAATAAAAAAACATTATTTTAATTTTAATTACGCATTTATTGCATTTTTAGAAAAAAATTATGGATCTATTGCACACTGTGACGCCTCTTATAACACCTCACAATTTTAAATTAAGTGTTTAAACTATTAAGTGTGTAATTAAGTGAGGACTAGTGAAAAATCCTGAAGATTAGGCTAAAATACAAAGAAAGGGCAAAACGGTAATTAGCCATCACGCAACCCTAGGAAAATAAAAAAATTGAGTAGAAGGTCTCAGATGTTAAAAACAACCCTGGAAATGGATCCAGAACAGAAAATTGAGTGGATAGGCAAGTTTCAGAAAAATCAGTGAATAGTGTTTTTCGCGGGTAAAAATATTGCGATACGATTGCACCGTAAAACGTGCTAGTTGAGTTTTGAGCTCTAGGTTTCAAATATGAGTTATAAATGGTTTATTGAGTTAGGAAATAGGATTTTGATAAAATCTGATGGAATTAAGTCAGTTTGGGGAAGCGTGCCAACGGCGCGCGCGATAGCTTAAAAACAGTGTTTTCTCCAAACGAATGGAGAACTCTGAATTCATCTGATCAAGCCTAATTAAAGTGGAATAGTTGATGTTAAAAATTAGAGTTTCTAAATAGGCTTTGAATTTACGGACGTTTAGTGAGAGTTTTGACGCGTTTTGAATCGCGTGAGGTGGCGTGGGACCCACCCCACTTGAAAGTCACTTAAACATCTCATCTCTCCACTATTCATCATCACCCTCCCTTCCTTCTCTCTCCCCAAACCCGAGCTTCAGCCCCCTCCCCCTTCCTCATTGTGCAAATTTTTATTTGGACCATAACTTTGCAATTTCTCCACCAAATCACTTGATTCTTGTGTTGAAATTTGTTGGGGAGAACCTTCTAAACCCATTGGTACCCTTCTTGAGCCTTGAAATTGAGTTTGTTAGGAGATCCTTCCCTCTTTTAGCCGCGAGTTCAAGGAGGAATTTTGTGTTCATGGAGCTTTGGAATGCTCCAATGGTGGAGTATGTGTAGGAGGAGGAGCTATTGCCTAGCATTTAGGTAAGTTTCTTCACCATTTTGATGGTTGATTCATGAGATTGATGTTATGAACCCTAAAGCTTGATTTGATGAATTGTGATGTTAGAGAGCTCAATTGGAAAATGTGTATTAGATGATAATGTGTTAGAATGATGTATTAAAGCTAGAATTGCAATGAAAATTTTAGGTGAAAATTGATGATTTTAACTTAGAATAATTTGATGGTCATGACATGGAATTTTGGAAAAACATGTTGTGATGTTTATAATGAGTTGTTGTATGATAGAATGATGATATAATGTGATTGGTTGAGTTGAGGAATGGTTGAAAATGGAAAGAAATCCTTTGGGATTCCCTAGGGTATAATTCGGCCATTGTGGGAAAAATTGAGGGATTGATGTTGAAAAATGATTTGGATGATGATTGGTGTAGTTATATGGTACTTAGATGGGTTGTGTTGTGCTTGGAAAGTGTTTGAATCAATGGGAAAAAATGAATTGTGTTTAGAGACCTAAATGAACCTAGAACGAACTATTTAGCGAAACGGTGCCTAAAAGACATAAAACGGCGAAACGACACTTGAAATGGCCTTATGGCACCCCAAGGATGGGTACTAAAATGAGAAAGAAAATTTAGAAAAATAAATCTCCAATTAACACATGTATGGCCGAACCACCAAGGAAGGTGGAGAGGATTTTACGGTTTTCGCGTTCTGATGTAATTCGACGCGAAAATGGCGAAACGACACTTGAATTGGCCTCTTGACAACCTAATGAGACGTAATAAGATGAGAAAGAAAATTTAGAAAAATAAATCTCAATTTAACACTCATTTGGCCGAACCTTCAAGGAGGAAGGGGAGGATTTTGTGATTTTTGCGTTTTGATGCTATTTGACGCGTACTGATGCATGTACGTAATTGTATAGGTTGCCGTACGTTGACTTGAATCCCGAAACTTGAATCTGGGAGTTGCCCTTGGTCCTGGACCAAGTGGATTGAGGTATGTAATTGGTTCAATGCATGTATAATTGTAAATTAGCATGTATTGTTTGAATTATAAGAGATTGGGAATGTCCTCTGTGTAGGCATTCTGCTGTGTACCAAGTTGAGGGATAAGCTGCTGCGGAGCATGTGAAAACAATATTTAAGGTAACCTCTTGGTACTGGGGCTTGTTCTCCTTTTCTGTTCCACCTTGCCAGTTGATGGCAACGGTAGGAAGTGTGTATGAGTAGTATAGAACACATGAGCATGCATGCATTATTACAATGGGTACTTATGTACCGAGTCTCTGGCCAGTAGACAGTTTTTATTAGCCTTCGGGAAGTTTCGGACTTCCGCTGGATAGGTCTCCAGGAGGGAGTTTCAGTTGACCGTGGGTCATGGTGTGTGATCCGGGTAGGAGCACACTAGGAATGTCTTTGGCGTTTTGGATGGTTGGGGCATCATGGTTGTGGTTTTTTTTAACGCACCTTGGATGATACCCATAGGCTTATATATGCCCAGGGCGTACGTGGAATTGGAGTTACCATCCCGTATCGTCGTAGTTTGTATCTTTATATTCCCCATTTCTCTAAATCCCTTGCTATATCCCGTTTTCAAAGTGGTTGTTTTATTCTATTGATATGCATCGAAGTGAACCATTGGGTGGAGTTTTCTCCAGAACCTCTTGGTTACTAAGATATATTCGTATATCTCACCCCGTCTCGGGGCATTTATTTCAGGAGGTAGCAGTGGAGCCGGAGCAGCGGGCAAGAGGCCCGCAGAGTGAGCAGTGGAGTGCTTCACATTTTGCATTTTGTTGGCCGTGTAGCCTAGGCTAGACTTAGAGCATGAACATCTCATATGTATGTGGTATGAGCTTCATTAGCATATTTGCCATTTTGCCGAAGTCTAGTAGTTATGTATTTGGTTATGTTGTCATTTGAATTTAAGTTGTAATATTGGAAGAATGTAAGTTAAAGTTTAAGTTTCAAATTGTAAGTTGTAAAGCAATATTGTAATCGTATTTGATGCATGTCTATTTATGATGGAAGGGCCTTAGGCCTATTTTAGGGTATGATTACATGTATGATGAAAATATGCATGAAAAAGGTGTTAGTGATTGCAACTACTTAAGGATGATTAATATGAACTATATGCCTAATGACTATAAACTGGATTGGGTTGTAAGTGCCCCAAGGTGTTGTTGGTCCTTGTGTGTACCACCCATTGGATTATTACTGTATTATCATGTGATTATTAGGTACATTTGAGGTTTAAATGATCTTTTACAAATTTGGGATTATTGGAAAAACAAAGGAAACTGGCGAATTTTCTGTAGAATTGGCAGATTTTAGGTGAAATTCGGGAGAGCATATCTCCCTCCATAGAGGTCCAATAGGGACGTGCCATACGCCATTTTGAAGGTTGAGATGTCCTCTACCTTGTGTCAAAATTTGGGGAAAATCTGGGTTGGTCTTCGACCTGAAAAAAATGGAGAAACGCGGACTGCTCAGGTGCCACTGCATCTGAGGCAGTTCTGGACCTGATTTGGGAAATTAATTCCCGCTTCGTTTCTCAGTCAAATTAAGCGTGTGATATATCAAAATGAAGTTTGAGATGTCTAGTTTGTAGAATAAAAATTTGAGATCAAATGGATGATTGGATTGAGTGCAGTAATTCGAGTAATGTGAGTGGTTTGGAGCTATTTTTGGGGTTGGTTGACTAATTTCTTATCCAACTTCAAACGGCGATAACCGGAGCAAATGAGCTCCGATTTGAGCGTGTGAATAACTTGTTGAAAAGGAAATTAAGTAAGACAAAGAGATAATCTGAAAATGAGGTATGGTTGTGAGCGGTGTGTTCGCAGAAAATTGAAGAGTGAACCATGTTCGAAAAGGTAAAAACGTTAAGTAAGACAAAGAGATAATCTGAAAAGGAGGTATGGTTGAGAGCGGTGTGTTCGCAGAAAATTGAAGAGTGAACCATGTTCGAAAAGGTAAAAACGTAAAGTTTGGTAATTGACTAAGTGGGTTTATGGGAATCCCTTAGTAACTTATAATAAGTAAAGTAAGTTATAAAAATAGTTTAAATAAGTCTTCCGCAAGAGTTTATGGTTACGGTCACGACTTTTAATTATTACGCTTTTTATGTTTCAAATGCTCGCATAATAATCGGAAAAAGTTTGTTCGCATTTTTATAAAAGAATTGTTGTGATTGTAACTGCGCTTAATATCATAATTAATGTTAACAATACCGGTGTACAACGGGTTGTTACACCTCTTTTGGGCGTCACATGTGATGCCCCATTGAGGCGTCTCACCCTAAGGGGAAGACGCCCAAATGGGGCGTCTCTCATGAGGTGTTGACACGTGTCACTTTTTTTTCCAAAAAAAATAAATAATTTAATCATAAAACTTCTAAAGGTCATAACTTTTGACTCGCGTATCCATATCAGGTAATTCTTTTTTTGATTCCACATAACTTTTCGAGATCTATGCAATGACATCTCATTTGACATATTTTATTTCACACAAACACAATTTTAATTTGCAAGAATGGTATTATAAGAGCAGTTAAACCCAGAAGCCTCTGAGTTCTGGATTTGTGATTTAATATAAAAAAATAAATGAAATTTTGATTTGTGTTTTAAATTTTTTTATAGTAATTTTTTTTATTATAACAAAAATTTGGTTTGTGATTTAAATTCAAAATAAAAATAAAAATTATTATTAATAAGGAAAACAAAATAAAGATTTGATTTGTGATTTAAACTCAAAAATCAATTTGAAAAATCTGTAGAAATAAAGGAAATAATTAAATAAATATTCTAAATTTCTAAGGAAGATGTATATTATTTTTGAAATTAATGATTAATGCTATAAGCAAGGAAGCACGGACACTTGTAAAAAATAGGGAGAGTCGTGTCCGACTGTCTGACACGCTCCGACACGGTATCGGACACGCGGTCAACTTTTTCCGACACGTTGACCATTCCGACACGCGAATTTGACCGTGTCCGACACGATCAAATGGCATTTTCGTAATTTTTTTTAATTTTTTTTTAATTTTTTTTAATTATTCTTTTTTAAAAAAATTAAAATATATTAATAAAGCTTCCACCTGATCATATCGATTTTTTTTTTGTCTTTTTCCCCCTTAAGTAGATAAGAGATCATCTCAGCATCATTGTTGTCAATTCCTATCACGCTTTTATTGTATCTCCTTGTCTCTGATCTCTCTCTCTAATATGATTTGATCTCTCTATCTGATATTATATCTCTCTCATCTCAGTTCTTATTTTTTTTATTAAAGCTTCCATCTTTATAACGTGTTGATGAGTATTATTAATATAGTTTCATTTTTTTTGTTAAATTATCAAATATTAAATGAAATATATTCTATATAAATTAAACATATTATTTAATATTAAAACGTGTCCCAACGTGTCGAAATCCATAATTTTTTAGGATTGACGTGTCGGAGTGTCGTGTCATGTCGTGTCACGTGTCGCGTGTCGTATCGATGCTACATAGGCTATAAGCTTCTGGGTTTTTATTCGTGGTCTGAAATTAATGATGGCTTATGAATGTTTTTCAAAAATAAAATTACCTAAATTAGGCGTGATTGCCTCTTGATTGAAACTCAATTTAGACGTGATTGGTGATGTGTTAGGTTTTGACACGTGTCATATTTTTAAACTCAGAAGCCTGTGAGTTCTGCGTTTGTGATTTAATACAAAAAATAAATCAAGATTTGATGTGTGATTTAAATTAAAAAAAATAAAATTTTTTATTATAAAAAAATTTGGTTTGTGATTTAAATTAAAAGTAACAATTATTATTAATAAGGAAAAAAAATAAAGATTTGATTTTGATTTAAACTCAAAAATCAATTTGAAAAATCTGTATTAATAAAGGAAATAATTAAATAAATATTCTAAATATCTAATGAAGAAGGATTACCTGATTTAAATTTAAATTATGTTGGTGAGAAAAAAAATATATCAAATGAGATGTCATTGCGTAGATCTCAAAAAGATATGTGGAATCAAAAAAAGAATTACCTGATTTGGATACTAGAGTCAAAAGTTATGGCGTTTAAAAGTTTTATGATTAAATTAATTATTATTTTTTGGAAAAAAAAGTGACACGTGTCAACACCTCATGAGAGACGCCTCATTTGGGCGTCTTCCCCTTAGGGTGTGACTTCTCAATGGGGCGTCACATGTGACGCCCAAAAGAGGCATAACAGTATGCAATAGATCCGTAATTTTTCCTAAACTGCAATAAATGCGTAATTATTTAATTAAAAAACATTATTTTATTTTTTTTACCGTACTAAATGATATTGAAATTCAGAATGATAGGAGAATCATGATTTTACTCTGGGTAATTTTAAAAGGTGAGGAATTAAGGTACTGATTTTCCTTTTTCCTCCTTTAGCTCAATGAATCCTTTTTCTTTTTCTTTTTCAATTTAGAAAGTTTTTATAATTTTTTGAAAACAACTAAAGATTTTGCAATTACGAGATCTAATTAGAATATGTACATTTCCTCATTATTACTTTCATATATATATATATATATATATATATATATATATATATATATATATATATATATATTTAGGGACAGGTTATATTTACAAACCTTTTTGTTTATAAACTCTTACAAACTACACTATCTTCTCCTAGGTTTCTCTATGTTCTCCTGGAAGAAAATAGTGTAATTTGTAAAATTTTGTCAAAAAAATTTGTAAATGGATCCTTTCCCATATATATATATATATATATATATATATATATATATATATATATATATCACCAAAGAAAATAAGTCCATTGGAGAAAATAATTTCTCACTAGGGCGCTACTCAATTTGATCAAATGACTAAACTACTTTACACAATGAACAAGTACAAAAATATAGCGTGATTGAAAAATAGTATATTAGGAAAATACTCTTAAGTGATATTTAAATAAATAATTTAAAAAAATATGACACATTATATAGTTGCTCTTAATAAGCCCATTGATACAAAAAAAAATTGAAAAATGAGTGGGTCATTTTTTCAGCTGCCTCACATATTTTCTCTACAATTTTCTCAACTAAATAATCAAGCCCATCTACATGATGAATAAAAAAAGGTAAGGTGATAGGCTATCACTCATGAATTGTTATAAAGGGGTAAAACTTTCATTTTTCCCCATTCTAAAGAACTTGCAAGTAACATGGAGAATAAGTTCAACTTAAGAATTACATTATTTTCATTGTCAGGTTGTTGTGAATCTCTTCAAATATCTAGGCACAAGATGATTGATGATTCTATCAGATTTTGGTTCTTAATTTATAGGGATATTTTGTCCAATTTTAAAATGTTTCGGCTAGTTTTTTCTCCTTAAAATCACTCTTTGCTACTATTTAATGAGGAAGAAACAAAAGAAAAGTTTTCAAATGAAAGGGGGGAAAACGACAATCATTCCTCTAATTTGCTACTATTTAATGAGATTGTAATTTAGAATGATAGGATAATTAAGATTGCCACATGAACCGGATCTAATTGCAAATATATCTCATTTTGCTATTATTAAATGAGATTGAAGAAACAAAACGAAAATTTGTGCAAGAAAGGAAAAAAAATAAAATTTTACTCTAATTTGCTAGTATTAAATGAGTTTGAAATTCAGAACGATGGGAGAATTATGATTTCACTCTGGGTAGTTTCAAAAGCTGAGGAAGGTGTGATGTATAAGACCTGATAGTATAAGCTTATACTATACATTAATGAATTTTCAGTTGTTTGGTGTAATCATTGTATAGTATAAGCTTATACAACAGATCTCCTAATACATCAAAATGATGTATAACTTAATCAAGCCTAGAGAGGTGGGATTATACCTGATAAGGAATTGATGTATTAGCCTAATCCCATCCCATTCTTCTCTTTCCCATTGTAACCTTTTACCCTTAACCCCCATTCTTCCCCACCCCGCTGTAATCTCATTTCTTCTTCTTCTCAAATCACATCAGTGTAGAAAGTTGTAACAAAATTGAATTCTGATTTTTCAAATTGTTACAATAATAACAACGAAACCTTGATGCTAGTGCCAGCTTGGGAGGGAAACATTGTCCCCATTTTAACACATTGTGTTTGTATTGACGGAGATCCCAAAACTTGCCTCCAATTCTAATTTATGCATTTATCTTCTACAATCTGTAATCAAATCCAGAGACGCATTCATCGTAAGATCTATTCATGCTTGAATCATCAAATAGGGCTTTCGTATGAGTGTTTTCTTGATGAACAACCTCCTCAATTTCTATGCTAAAATTGGTTCCTTCTCTGATGTTCACCGCGTGTTCGGTGAAATGCCCCTTAAGACCTCGTTCTCTTGGAACACCATTTTCTCCGATTATGCTAAAGGGGCGACATGGAAGCTGCACACTGTGTGTTTGATGAAATTCCTCAACCTGATTTAGTCTCCCAATAATAGTTTTTTGTTAAAATATTAATTTTTATTTCTACAAAATTTATTTATTTTTTAGACATACTAAATTAATATCATATGACATATATAGAAGAATTATATAAAAAAATTATTAAAGGGTATCTTTGTCAAAAATATTTTTTTTATCCTATCTAGTATTATACAGTGTATTACCAAACACTGGATAATATTATTTTATACAATACATTATCTTATACAATTTCATGCCAAACGTTGGATAGTATTAAAATCTAATCAGGGCTTATACTATCAGGTCTTATACTATCAGGTCTAATCTTATACTATGCACCAAACATGCCCTAAGATATTAATTCGCCTTCTTCCGTCTTTAGCCAATGATTTCCTCTCTTTCTTTCTTTTTTCAATTTAAAGTTTTTTATAATTTTTTGAAAACAACTAAAGATTTTGCAATTGCCAGATCTAGTTAGAATATGAACATCTCTTCATTATTACTCCTCTCTCTCTCTCTCTCTATATATATATATATATATATATATATATATATATAGCAAAGTTATACTTACAACCTTTTTTTATAATCTCTTACAACCATATCTTAACACCTGATTTCCACCAATCAATGGTTATGATTTTCGCAAATTAAACTCATTAATTAATTATTAATTCACACTAAATGATAACTGTTGATTGGCGAAAATCAACGGTGTTAAGATATGGTTGTAAGAGGTTGTAAAAAAAAAAGTTGTAAGTATAACCTTCCTCATATATATATAGAGAGAGAGAAAGAAAGAGATTTATTGTACGTAAAGTGACTGCAGAAATAATTTTACCATATATATATATATAAATATAAATATAAAGAAAATAATTCCATTGGCGAAAACAATTTCTGACTAGCCTCATAGGCCTCCACTACTATTCAATTTTTTTTTCGAGTAACATGCTACTCAATTTATCAAATTACTAAATTGCTTTAAACAATCAACAAATATAAAAATATTGAGAAATAGGATAATAGGAAAATACCCTTACAATGTGATATTTGAATAAATAATTTAAAAAAATATGACACATTGATAGTTGCTTCGAATAAGCCCACTGATGTGAAAAAATTGGAAAATGAGTAGGTCATTTTTTAGTTGCCTCACATGTTTTCACTACCCTTCTCTCAACTCAACCAAATAATCAAGCCGCTCTACATGATGAACTAGAAAGAGATAAGATGATAGGCGATCACTCATGCACGAATTCTAATAAGGGCAATATGAGTATCCTATTGTTGGAGGAAAAAAAACAGAAAAATATTTTTGCAGTTACTGCAGATAAGTTAACTGCATTTACTTCCAAAACGATGTCATTTTGGGATTGAAAGATTAAAAAATTATAATTATAAAGACTATAATAACTCTGAAATAAATTAAAATTGCAAAAACGTCATGATTTCCGTCCCAAAATGACATCGTATTGGACTTACTGCAGATAATTTATCTGCGATAACTGCAGAAAAAGCGAACCAAAAAAATATGTGCAGCTGACCCATGAAAAGTCATGTTGCTAATTTTTTTTCTCGTGGTGGGTCCCATGATTTGACGGGTTGGTCGGAGATTTTTTTTTTTCCAACAAAGGATACTTATATTTCCGTTCTTATAAAAGAGTAAAACTTTCATTTGTAGACACATTATATAGTTACTCCGAATAAGCCCATTGATACAAAATAAAAATTGGGAAATGAGTGGGTCATTTTTGAGTTGCCTCACATCTTTTCACTACCATTCTCTTAACCAAATAATCAAGCTGATCTACACGATGAACCGAAAAAAGTTAAGGTGATAGGCTATTACTCATGAATTGTTATAAAGGGGTAAAACTTAAATATTTTTGCCCATTCCAAAGAACTTACAAGTAACTTAGAGAATTATATTCAATGTTCAACTTAAGAATGCATATTACAATCTTCCTCCTCTAAAGCATCCAAAAGGAAATTTCAATTAATCCACCATATCAACTCCATCATTTCTCTTTCACTTTTTTACTTCATAATATGTATCACTTCCTGAGGTATAACACATTATTAGAGCCATGCCTTTAAGTGATAAAGCAATATTGAGAAAATCCAAGTGTCTCTTCAAGTTATTCGCTACAATCTTATGCGAATTTTTTTATTCTTTCAAGTATATTAATTAATAATTTATCAAAATTTTGAAGAGTTAAATTTATAAATATCAAGAATAAAAATAATAATAATGGAAACCTTGGTGAAGTAGTAGAGAGTGCCAAGGCACCCATAACCTTGCCCAAGAATAGTGTTGAAGAGTGTTGAAGGCCCAAGCTTCAAAACTGATATCAAATATTCATATATCTAGGTTTTTCATGTCTAACTGATTTTTAAAATGGTTAACTTCAATATGGACATGATTTTAACATGATCTCAAGAAATTATACGTTACTTATTGGTAAAAGAAATGAGCCAAAAAAATAAAAAATGTAATCATGATTTTCATGCAAAGTATATGTACATAAATATAAAATATGATGAAAATGATGTATCATTAGCATGAGAATATGATTATGTGAAATACAATATACTATTATATGATCTAAAATAGTATTAAAGCATGACCATATGATGCAATGCAAATATAACTTTTTTTTTAAATATCACCAATGTCCGAAGTCGACTATTTGACCAATTAGGGCATTGTCATGTATATTTTACATGTTTGGCACACCCCATAGGTATTTTTCATTGGGGGGCATTTAGTTCTGTGGACTAGCCCTGGTGGAACTGCTTTTTTTAATGAGTTCAATAGGTTTCTCTCGGAAACTCATTAACTTTTTTTATTTCCTACTTCAAGTTTCACGGCCCAAGGGAACTCGTAGATAGCGTCATGTGGTGCGATCTTAGCGATCTAAAGCCGCTATCTATTAAACTAATATTTTTTCAATTCAAATAAGTATTTTGTTACGAGAGGAAACAATGCTAATAAAAAAATAGTCACTGACAATCATTACCATAAGGAGATGCTTGATGCAAAATAACCACGACGCCGCATCTACCCATGTTGTTCACGGTTATAACCATAAGGTACTGATTTGACTTCTTCCTTATTTAGCCCAATGAATCCCTATTTTTCAATTTAGAAAGTTTTTATAATTTTTTTTGAAAACAACTACAGACTTTTCAATTGTCAGATCTAATTAGAATATGAACATCTCCTCATTATTATTTTCTCTCACACGCACGTACGCACGGGCACACATACACACTCACTTTACCAAAAATAATTTCTCACTTGTCTCATGGGCCTCAACTGCTACTCAATTTAATTAAATGACTAAACTGCTTTACCCAATCAACAAATACAAAATATTCAGAAATAGTAGGGGTGTTCATCAACCGATCCAAACCGATTCAAACTGCGGAAACCGCACCGAAAAACCGAATAAACCGAAAAATCGAAAACCGAAAAAAAATCGCAAATTTTAATTGGATTGGATCGGTTTTTGGATGGGTTGATGAAAACCGATCCAATCCAAACCGATCTAATATATTAATTCTCCTCTACCTACTTGGTCTTTTTACCAATCATAGCCCAAAAGTTTCTAAACCCAAGACCCATTAACTCATCAACTAAACCTAAGAAAAAATCTAGTCACGTCTCATCAACAAAATTTCATCTGTGTAGAGCTTTATATCTTATTGTAAAAAAAAACTATAGTATTGTTTACATATATTTTTGTATTTAATTTTTTTTTTACAAAACCAATATATACAAAAGATGTTATTTGCACAATAATCATGAAACTAATTTTAGGATATTTAAAAAATCGAAAACCGATCCAATCCAAACCGAAAAAAATTGTATTGGATCGGATCGGATTTGAAAAAAATACAAACCGAATGGATGATTACATGATCAAACCGAAGAGATTGGATCGGATGAGTTTTGCTTCCAAAACCGATCCAATCCAGACCACGAACACCCCTGAGAAATAGTATAATAGGAAAATACTCTTATGACTTATTATTTGAATAAATAATTTTAAAAAATATGGCACATTGATAGTTGCTCCTAATAAGCCCGTTGATCCAAAATTTTTTTGGAAAAAGAGTAGGTTAGTTTTGAGTTGTCTTACATGTTTTCACTATCCTTCTCTCAACTCAACCAAATAATCAAGCCGCTCTACAAGAACGAAAAAGCGTTCAGCTATTTTTTTCTTGTGCGGGGTCCCATGATTTGATAGGTTAGCTAGAGAATTTTTTTCCCAAGATAGGAGACTCATATTTCCGTTCTTATAAAAGAGTAAAACTTTCTTTTTTAGATATATTATATAGTTGCTCCGGATAAGTCCATTGATACAAAATAAAAATTGGAAAATGAGTGGGTCATTTTTGAGTTGCCTCACATCTTTTCAGTACCATTCTCTTAACCAAATAATCAAGCCAATCTACATGATGAACCAAAAACAGTTAAGGTGATAAGGCAACCTCATGCATGAATTGTTATAAAGGGGTAAAACTTTCATTTTTTTCTCCTTCCAAAGAACTTGCACGTAATATAGAGAATTACATTTAATTTGCAACTTAAGAATGCATATTACAATCCTCCTCCTCTACAGTATCCAAAAGGAAATTTCAATTAATCTACCATATCAACTCCATAATTTCTCTTTCTCTTTTTTACTTCATAATATGTATCACTTCCTGAGGAATAATACATTATTAGAGTATGCCTTTAAGTGATGAAGCAATATTGAGAAAATTCAAGTGTCTCTTCAAGTTATTCGCTACAATCTTATTCAATTTTTTTTATTTATTCAAGTATATTAATTAATAATTTACCAAAATCTGGAAGAGTTAGTTTTATAAAATTCAAGAATAAAAATAATAATAATGAAAACCTTGGTGAAGATGTAGAGAGTGCAAGGCACCTATAACCTTACCAGAGAATAATGTTTCAACTATTGGGTAAGGCATTTAGATCCCGGCACCATTGCACGCAAGTACAAGAGTGTTGAAGGCCCTAAGGACCCAACACTTCAAAGCTGATATCAAACATTCATATATCTAGGTTTTTCATGTCTAATTGATTTTTAAAATGGTTAAATTCAATATGGACATGATTTTAACATGATCTCAAGAAATTATAAGTTACTTATAGGTAAAAGAAATTAGGAAAAAAAATAAAAAATGTAATAATGATTTTCATGAAAAGTATATGTACATCAGTACAATATATGATGAAAGTGATGTATCATTCATGAGACATTAGCATGAGAATATGATTATTTGAAATACATTATACTATTATATGATCTAAAATAGTATTAAAGCATGACAATATGATGCAATGCAACTATAATTTCTTTTTAATTATCATCAGTGTCCGAAGTAGGGCTATTTGATCATTTAGGGGCATTGTCATGTATATTTTTCGCAGTTATAACCATAAGGTATTGATTTGGCTTCTTCCTTATTTAGCCCAATTAATCTTTTTTTTTCAATTTAGAAAGTTTTCATAATTTTTTGAAAACAACTAAAGATTTTGTAATTGCAAGATCTAATTAGAATATGAACATCTCCTCATTATTACTTTCTCTCTCACATACACACAAACGCACGGATGTGCACGCTCACACACACGCGCGCACACATACTCTGGCGAAAATAATTTCTCACTAGCCTTATAGGACTCCATTGCTACTCAATTTAATCGAATGACTAAACTGCTTTACACAATCAACAAATACAAAATATTCAGAAATAGTATAATAAGAAAATACTCTTACGACGAGATATTTGAATAAATAATTTAAAAAAATTTAGCATATTAATAGTTGCTCCAAATAAGCCCATTGATACGAAAAGATTGGAAAATGAGTAGGTCATTTTTGAGTTGCCTCACATGTTTTCACTACCCTTCCCTCAGCTCAACCAAATAATCAAGCCGCTCTATATGAAGAACCAAAAAGAGATAAGGTGATACGCGATCACTCATGCACGAATTCTTATAAGGGCAATATGAGTATCCGATTGTTGGAGGGAAAAAATATGTCCCGCTGACGCATCAAAAGTCGTGTTGCTATTTTTTTTCTCGTGGTGGGTCCCATAATTTGATGGGTTAGCTGGAGAATTTTTTTCCCAACAACAAGAGACTCATATTTCCGTTCTTATAAAAGAGTAAAACTTTTACTTTTAGACACATTATATAGTTGCTCCGAAATAAGCCCATTTATACAAAATAAAACTTTGAAGATGAATGGGTCATTTTTGAGTTGCCTCACATGTTTTCACTACCATTCTCTTAATCAAATAATTAAGTCGATCTACATGATGAACCCAAAAAAAGTTAAGGTGATAGGCGATCACTCAAGAATTGTTATAAAGGGGTAAAACTTTCATTTTTTTGCCTATTCCAAAGAACTTGCAAGTAACATAGAGAATTACATTTAATGTTCTACTTAAGAATGCATATTACAATCCTCTTCCTCTAAAGTATCCAAAAGGAAATTTCAATTAATCCACCGTATCAACTCCATCATTTCTCTTTCTCTTTTTTACTTCATAATATGTATCACTTACTGAGGAATAATATTATTGAAGACAGTGGGTGATGTTATATCACTAAGAGGTTTGAACCCATGTATAGAACCAGAAGAGATTAAAGATCAGAATCATCACTGTGCAATTATGAAATTTAAAAACAAACTTACTTGATGTGTGTGATGAAACAGACAGAATCAGAGGAATGAAAATGCAGAGTCAGAGGAATAAAATCCGAGCCCACAGAACGTGTCTCCTTAAGACAATTTGCCCCCTCACTGATGCCAAAGGTTGATGGAAGCTTGTCTCCCAGGATAGAACAGATTTCGTCTGAAGAATGGTGGCACTACCAATCAACAGCCCAAACGAACACAACAATTGCTAGAGGAAAGTACACCGGAGGATGAATGACAATATGCAAAACCGGAAGAAGAAAAATTCCGGCAGAGTTTCAGTGCAAAAAATCAGTAAATTTCTGAAGGTGTCAGTGTTTATTTATAGACACTGGTCGGTCACGATGAACAGTCGCCGGTGGCGAACCGCCGTGTCTGACGAACGGGTGCGACCAGTGACCGTTCCGACGAACAGGTACAACCGTTGACCGGTTCGGCGAGCAAACACAACTGGTGACCGGTTCGCAAAAAGGAAGAACCGGTTCGGTTCAAAGTTGCTCAAAAAACCGGCGGGTAGAAACGTTTGGGTTCGAAATTTTGGAGGGAAGCAACGGATACATTTTTGGACAAAATATTAAAAAATTATTTTTATTACACCGAACCGAACCGAGCCGAGCCGGCCGGACGGCCGCAGCGGCGCACGTGTGGTGGACCAACCGTTGACCGGTTCGGCGAGCAAACACAACCGGTGACCGGTTCGCGAAAAGGAAGAACCGGTTCGGTTCAAAGTTGCTCAAAAAACCGGCGGGTAGAAACGTTTGGGTTCGAAATTTTGGAGGGAAGCAACGGATACGTTTTTGGACAAAATATTAAAAAATTATTTTTATTACACCGAACCGAACCGAACAGAGCCGAGCCGGCCGACGGCGGCAGCGGCGCGCGTGTGCTGGACCAACCGTTGACCGGTTCGGCGAGCAAACACAACCGGTGACCGGTTCGCGAAAAGGAAGAACCGGTTCGGTTCAAAGTTGCTCAAAAAACCAGCGGGTAGAAACGTTTGGGTTCGAAATTTTGGAGGGAAGCAACGGATACGTTTTTGGACAAAATATTAAAAAATTATTTTTATTACACCGAACCGAACCGAGCCGAGCCGGCCGGACGGCGGCAGCGGCGCGCGTGTGGTGGACCAACCGTTGACCGGTTCGGCGAGCAAACACAACCAGTGACCGGTTCGCGAAAAGGAAGAACCGGTTCGGTTCAAAGTTGCTCAAAAAACCGGCGGGTAGAAACGTTTGGGTTCGAAATTTTGGAGGGAAGCAACGGATACATTTTTGGACAAAATATTAAAAAATTATTTTTATTACACCGAACCGAACCGAGCCGAGTCGGCCGGACAGCGGCAGCGGCGCGCGTGTGATGGACCAACCGTTGACCGGTTCGGCGAGCAAACACAACCGGTGACCGGTTCGCGAAAAAGAAGAACCGGTTCGGTTCAAAGTTGCTCAAAAAATTGGCGGGTAGAAATATTTGGGTTCGAAATTTTGGAGGGAAGCAATGGATACATTTTTGGACAAAATATAAAAAAATTATTTTTATTACACCAAACCGAGCCGGCCGGATGGCGGCAGCGGCGCGCGTGTGGTGGACCAAAGCCCACCTAACTCCTCCCCCTCCACAAAATGTGTAGTGACCCAAGGGCCAATCTAGGAGAGTGAGGTGGGAGCTTATAAACTCTCTCACTTCCTACTAGTTGTCCAATGTGGGACTTGTTAATACCCACACACCTCTTCATCTTCCCTTTTCTCTTTTCTTTGTTAACCCACTTCTTATTCATAACCAGTGGATCATTGTTTATTAATTCCAACAAATCACACATTATTAGAGCCATGCCTTTAAGTGATGAAGCAATATTGAGAAAATCCAAGTGTCTCTTCAAATTATTCGCTACAATCTTATGCAAAAAAATGTATTTATTCAAGTATATTAATTAATAATTTACCAAAAGTTTGAAGAGTTAGAATTATAAAATTCAAGAATAAAAATAATAATAATTGAAACGTTGGTGAAGTTGTAGAGAGTGCCAAGGCACCCATAACCTTACCCAAGAATAGTGTTTCAACTATTGGGTAAGGCATTGAGATCCCGGCACCATCGCACGCAAGTACAAGAGTTTTGAAGGCCCTAAGGACCCAATACTTCAAAGCTATATCAAATATTCATATCTCTAGGTTTTGCATGTCTAATTGATTTTTAAAATGTTTAACTTCAATATGGACATGATTTTAACATGATCTCAAGAAATTATAAGTTACTTATTGTAAAAGAAATGAGCCAAAAAAATAAAAAATGTAATCATGATTTTCATTCAAAGTATATGTACATCAGTACAATAAGTATAATATATGATGAAAGTGATGTATCATTCATGAGACATTATCATAAGAATATGATTATTTGAAATACATTATACTATTATATGATCTAAAATAGTGTTAAAGCATGACCATATGATGCAATGCAAATATAATTTTTTTTAAATACCGTAAGTGTCCAAAGTCGGCTATTTGACCATTTAGGGGCACTGTCATGTATATTTTACATGTTTGGCACACCCTATAGTTATTTTCCATTGGGGGGCATTTAAATCTGTGGACTAGCCCTGGTGGAACTGCTTTTTTTAATGAGTTCAATAGATTTTTTCGGGGAACTCATTAATTATTTTTATTTCCTACTTCAAGTTTCACGGACCCCTAGGGGTGCTAAACGAGCCAGGGGCCTTATAGGGGGTCTTTGGCTCGGCTCGTGAAGACCTGAGCTTACATGTCTAAAATTGATTGTTGGACCCAGGCTTGGACTTGTATAAAAGCTCGTTTAATAAAAAGGCCTCAGGCTCCAATTCAAAAGTTCGGCCTTAGAGCCTCTCAGGCTTGCCTAATATATTATTTTTTTATTTTTTATACTACTTGTGATATCCCTCTCTCTCTTCTCAATTCATTTCATCCCATTTTATTAATTAAACAAACTTTTTAAATGATTTTTTTTTATATTATGCTATTTGGATATACATTAAATTTATGAATATTTATGGAATTACTAGTGTTGTTGATTGTATATTTTGTTTGAATAAATTTTTGTTGTCTTATTTTTTTTAAACAGGCTAAACAAGGCTTTTATTTTTTGTAAATGAGCCAGGCCACATGCTGATATTATATTCGTAACAGGTAACAGGCTAAGGCCAGTCTGAAACATTTGAACACAAGCTCGGCCCGTTAAGACCAAAGCTCGGCTCGGCTCGGCTCGTTAACACCCCTACGGACCCCCCAAGGGAACTCGTAGATAGCGCCATGTGGTGCGATCTTAGCCATCTAAAGCCGCTATATATTAAAATAATATTTTTCCAATTTAAATAAGTATTTTGTTACGAGAGGAAACAATGCTAATAAAAAAATAGCCACTGACAATCATTACCATAAGGTGATGCTTGATGCAAACTAACCACGACACCGCATTTATCGATGTTGTTCGCGGTTATAACCATAAGGTACTGATTTGACTTCTTCCTTATTTAGCCCAATGAATCCCTAATTTTTCAATTTAGAAAGTTTTTATAATTTTTTGAAAACAACTAAAGACTTTGCAGTTGCCATATTGTAACATCCCATTATCGGACCGGTGTGTTAACATTGATTATGATATTAGGCGCAGTTATAATCATAGCAGTTTATTTAAAAATACGAAAAAACTTTTTTCTTTTTACAATGTATGCAATTTAAAACAATCGTGTTACGCAATTATATAAAACTTCCATCGTAGGGCACTTAAACGCCCCAAAAAGAGGCTTAAGCGCGCACAAGGGGGCTTAAGCCCCCTGGACGACTTATGCGTGAAGAAATTCTCTGTCGCAGGTGGATTAAGCACCCAAAACGGGGGGCTTAAGCTCGCTCGTTGAACAAGAATTTTGAGTAGCAGGGGCTTAAGCGCCTTACCCCTTATTTCTAAAAATGAATTAGACTTAAAATTAATGAGCAAGGACCATTTGTTTAGGTCTAATAAAGAAAAGATATGATGTTAAGCATAGTATTAGTTATTCCACAACTTCACATAATTATAGTTACGATATTGGTGATTTTAAATACGATGTGGTTTAAAAAGGGAAAAACGAACAAGCTTTTCAAGGAAAAAGTTTATCTGTGTTTTTAATTGAACCAATGTTATTGTAACTACGCTTAATATCATAAACCATGATAACAAACTGGTTCTAGAACGGGGTGTTACACAACAAGCCTATGCAGGGTGGTTAGATGATCAACTGGACTATATTTAGTATGAATTGGGATTACTGTATATGTATAGTCTAATATTTGTATCTGAGATATATGTCTGCATCTGAGGTTTAGATTATGTAGTTAAGGCATGTTAACCTTTTACAATTATAAGCTTATGAGATTTGGGATGTATAATTATGTATGTCTGTTTTGTTTAAGTATAAAAATGTTGGCACTGAGCCACTATATGTATGATGAATCCAAGGATGGATTCTAGGTCCTTTGACATTAGACTATATTTGTGTATGTTGCATTAGACTTTTCTAGATTTCAGGATGTTTATAAGATGTGAGATTTTATCCTTGGTTAGTCCAATTTATAGCTGTTATGTTGTCTGTAAGACTCTATTCAAATTACTACAAGTTACTATATTCAGATAGTATTTAATTGTTAATTAAGTCACTGAAAAAAATAAGTAAGAGTTTTGTATAGGTATGGAACTGTACGTTAATGATAAATAAAAAGAAAAACTAATTCATATGATTACCTAAGTAATAGTGTTATGTTATATGTTGTTAGTATATGGATGTCCTAGAGACAATCTTTTGATTAGATTAGGACATATGTGGACCTTTTATTTTGTCACAAATAAATATAAGCACTTTTTATCCTGTTTCATATTTTGTCTCGATATTATTAATATATTATATGAGTAACTGGATAAACCCCTTGGAATAGAATAGGTATCTTTTGAGTATCTGTGATGAGATCACGATCATGAGGATTCAAGGATACCAGATGTTTATTCCTAATTTTATGTTCCTAGTCTAGAGACACTGAGAATGGGGATCAGTAATCTCGGGTAATACTAGCACGGCTTATCTACTTGTATTGAGATATGTAACAGCCCGTTACGTACCGGTATTGTTAACATTAATTATGATATTAAGCGCAGTTACAATCACAGCAGTTCATTTATAAAACGCGAATAAATTTTTTCCAATTATTACGCTAGCATTTAAAACATAAAAAGGCGTAATAATTAAAAGCTGTGACCGTAATCGTAAACTCTTGCGGAAGACTTATTTAAACTATTTTTATTACTTACGTTACTTATTATAAGTTACTAAGGAGTTCCCATAAACTCACTTAGCAAATTTCCAAACTTTACGTTTTACCTATTCGGACATGTTTCACTCTTAATTTTTCTGCGACCACACCGCTAGCAACCAAAACTTCTTCTCAGATTAGATCTTTGTCTTACTTAATTTCCTTTTCAACAAGCTATCATATGCTCAATTCGGAGCTCATTAGCTCCGGTTATCGCCGTTTGAAGTTGGATCAGCAAATAGCCAAACTACCCCAAAAACAGCTCCAAACCACTCACCTTACTCGATTTACTGCACTCAATCCATTCAACCATTTGCTCTCAAATTTTATCCTACAAACTAGACATCTCAAACTTCATTTTGATATATCACACGCTTAATTTGACTGAGAAACGAAGCAGGAATTAATTTCCCAAATCCGGTCCAGAATCTGCCTCAGGTGCAGGGGCACATGAGCAGTCCGTGTTTCTCTATTTTTTTCAGGCCGAAGATCAACCCAGAATTTCCTCACATTTTGACACAAGGTAGAGGACATCTCAACCTTCAAAATGGCGTATAGTACGTCCCTATTGGACCTCTATGAAGGGAGATATGCTCTCCCGAATTTCGCCTAAAATCTGCCAATTCTACAGAAATTTCGCCAGAGTTTCCTTTGTTTTTCCAATAATCCCAAAATTGTAAACGATCATTTAAACCTCAAATGTACCTAATAAACACATGATAATACAGTAATAATCCAATGGGTGGCACACACAAGGACCAACAACGCCTTGGGGCACTTACAACCCAATCCAGTTTATAGTTATTACACAGTTTATACAATAGAGCTCACATTATATTTCTTACTTGTTTCAATCACATAGGTCCCATTCACATGTATTTTCACAATATAATCATGTAATCATAACTCTAACATAGGCCTAAAATTCTTCCATCTTGGTACATCATGCCTCTCTTACATTTACAACATACACTTAAATATTACAACTTACGACTTTAACTTCAAATTGCCTTTTACAATATTACAACACCAATTACAAATTTAGACATAAATTTAAATGATACAAACTGCTAGACCTAGGCATGCCAACATGAACAATATGCCAAATACTGAAAATGTTCCTCTATCACCCTGTGGGCCTCTTGCCCGCTGCTCCAACGCTACAGGTACATCCTGAAATAAATGCCCCAAGACGGGGTGAGATATACGAATATATCTCAATAACCAAGAGGTTCTGGAGAAAACTCCACCCAATGGTTCACTTCGATGCATATCAATAGAATAAAACAACCACTTTGAAAACGGGATATAGCAAGGGATTTAGAGAAATAGGGAATATAAAGAAACAAACTACGACGATACGGGATGGTAACCCCAATTCCACGTACGCCCTGGGCATATATAAGCCTATGGGTATCATCCAAGGTGTGTTCACAGAAACCACAACCATGATGCCCAAACCAACCAAAACGCCAAAGACATTCCTAGTGTGCTCCTACCCGGATCACACACCATGACACGCAGTCAACTGGAACTCTCTCCTGGAGACCTATCCAGCGGAAGTCCGAAAATGCCCGAAGGCTAATAAAACTGTCTACTGGCCAGAGACTCGGTACATAAGTACCCATAGCAATAATGCATGCATGCTCATGTGTTCTATACTATTCATACACACTTCCTACCGTTGCCATCAACTGGCAAGGTGGAACAGAAAAGGGGAACAAGCCCCAGTACCAAGAGGTTACCTTAAGTAATTTCCTCACTAGCTCCGCAGCAGCTTATCCCACAACTTGGTACACAGTGGAATGCCTACACAGAGGACATTCCCAATCTCTTTACGTACATCCATCAGTACGCGTCAAATATCATCAAAACGCAAAATCACAAAATCACCTCACCCACACTTGGTAGGTTCGGCCATCCTAGGCTTATTTCCACTTTTATTTTTCTAAATTCTCTTTCTCATTTTATTACGCTTCCTTAGGTTGCTTAGAGGCTAGTTCAATCGTCATTTTTCCGTTTTACGACATTTATGCATCGTTTTGCGAAATATTTCACTCTAGGTTCTTTATGCCAACTAAGCCACTTATTATTTTTGCATTGATTCTTCCACTTGCCAATCACCACACAACCCATCTAATTACCTTTTTAACACATAATTCATCACTCAAACAATTTCCAACAACATCAATTCCTTAATTTTCCTTTAAAGGCCAAGTTGTAACCTAGGGCAATTCTAGGATTTCCATTCACTTTTAATCACTCCACACCTCACACAACCACATTATATCATCATATAATCATACAACAACTCATTAATTAATTCCCAACAAAATTCCAAAACACAAAGTCATGACATTCCTCAAAATTTCTAAGTTAAATTTTCATAATTTTCGTCAATAATTTTCACGGCATTTCTAGCTCTCACACATCATTCTAAGACATTATCATCTAATACACATTTTCCAATTGAGCTCTCTAATAACACAAATCATCAAATTCAAGCTTTAGGTTTCCAAAAATTCAATCACAGTTAAGCCATGTAAATGGGATGGAAACATACTCACAACAAAGGCTAGAAGCTAACCCAAGACTCCTCCAAGCAATGGAAGCTCAAATGACTCCATGAAACTCCATTTTTCCCCCAAATTTTCGCTGCTGATTTTGCCCAATAACTCACCAATGAGAGGGTTTCAAGGTGAATGGATACCACCAATGTGTTTGGAAGGTTGTTTCCAACAAATTTCAACACAAAAATCGCTTGATTTGGTGCTAAAATGACAAAGTTATGATGAAATGAAAATTTGAAGCAAAAATGGTGTTGTTGGTGAAGGGGCTGCGGGTTTTGACTGAAAGGAGAGGAGAGAATGTGATGATGAATAGTGGTGATGAGGTGGATTAAGTGGATTTTAAGTGGGGTGGGTCCCACGCCACCTCACGCGACTTAAAACTCATCCGGATTTCTCTACGATTCCACTAAATGCCTGTAAATTCACAACCTATTTAGAAACTCTAATTTTTAAGATTAACCATTCTCCTTTAATTATACTTAATTAGGTGAGTTCGGAGTTTTCCGATCGTTCGGAGAAAACACTGTTTTAAGCTACTGCGCGCGCCGTTGGCACGCTTCCCCAAAATGACTTACTTTCATCAAATTTTATCAACAATTATATTTCCTAACTCAATAGACCATTTGTAACTCATATTTGAAACCTAGAGCTCAAATTCAACTGGCACGTTTTACGGTGCAATCGTAACGCGATATTTTTACCCGCGAAAAACACTATTCACTGATTTTTTTGAAACTTGCCTATCCACTCAATTTTTCGTTCTGAACCCATTTCCAGGGTTATTTTTACCATCTGAGACCTTCTACTCAATTTTTATCTTCCCAGGGTTGCGTGTTGGCTAAGTACCGTTTTGCCCTTTCTTTGTATTTTGGCCTAATCTTTAGGATTTTCACTAATCCATCACTTGATTACACACTTAATGGCTTAAATACTTAATTTAAAATTGTGAGGTGTTATAAGATACAAGGTAAAGACCTCATGAGATACAGATATAGAGATGTCTTAGCTAAAGTCGTGGGTGGACCTATAAGGGTATAGCTCGCACTGAACAGACCCACAAAGAGATTCTATGAGGAAATTTTACAAATAGTATCATTAGAGCAGTCTCTTAATATTTGGGTATGTCTTTCCTTAGACCAGAAGTTTTTACCTAGACTGTGTTCTAGAAGGCATGTTTTGATTGTATACTTCGTCTGCCTAAAACATGGAGACTCATAGGTATACTTTTGGGCATGTCCTGAAAGAGCACAGGCCTAGGGTGATAAGCTAAAGGAATTCGTCAAATCTCTGTAAGGGATTAGGTTATCTGTAAACCGGAGAAATCGGGATGACATTTACAGGACTCGGGAATCTAAGCATAGCAAAAGAGATCATGAGATGATCTGCCTTTAGAGTCAGTAAATTGAAGATTCCCTATTTTGAATTAAAGCTTACCCTAAACCGCAAGGGTTGATACGTATCCTCACCCTAGGTTTAATGGGAAGGTAACCTTGATGAAAGGAAATACATACGGTAACCAAATATATGTAATAGGATGATCATGTCATTAACCTAACTAGCTCTGGGGCAACAAAGCATTGCTAGTGCTCTCTGTTGTCATTAAATAGGTTGTGGGCTTGTTGGGCCCAAGCCCATTTATGTCAGTGGCTATGTTGGGCCTAATGGTCACACACTAACACCTTATTGTCTTGATGAATATAGCATTAAAGGTATTTGGCCTAATAAAGGTTGTTAGCCCAAGAAGAAGTTTGGAGGCCCACCTAAGAGGGAAAGAGCGCATATGGTACATGTAATGGGCTTGGATGGTCCAAGACATTATGAATTAATTTAATTAGTTAAATTAATTATCAAATATTTAAATTTAGAATTTAAATTTTGAATTTGAATTTTGAATTTAAATGTTTGAACGTTTGAATTTAAATGTTTGAATTCGAATTTCAATTGACTATGAAAAGTTGTTTCATAACAAAAGGATAAGATAAGATCTTGTTGGAATAAATCCCAAGTATCAAGAGGAGATCTTTGGGCATTATCAAAGGTTGTTTGGGGCGCTGATTTGGGTTGTTATGAGTGTCATTTAGTCAATCAAATAAGCTCCAAATCAGATTTGGTTTGTTGAGAGAATAAGTGAGTGAGTTAGTTCAATTTGAATTGCAACTACTCAATGTATTTGGACTGTTTTTGGGCTGAATAAGGGCGCACCATATGGCTGGCCATATGATGGTTATTAAGTCAGATTTTTGACCAGATATGGGCTTGATCTCATGAGGATATGATAGGAGGTTGTTGGCTAGATTTGATTTGCAACAACTCCACTTATTCCTCCACCATTGGGCGCTACATCGGTCAGATTTTTGGGGGGAAAATCTGATTTAAATCAATCATTCTCTCATCTCCAAGTGTGCTTCCTTTTGTGAGGTTCTCTTTAGGGTGTGTTTGGTACAAGAAAATTTTTTTGGTGACCGGGAATCATGATTAAAGGGAATACAATAGAAATTGAGTTTACTTGGAATCTTACGAAAGAAGTGTTTGATTCGCCAAAATATTACCGGGAATATTGGGTAAAAATTACTGATTCCATATTTGGTTTAGAACGAAATATGACTTGGAATATGAAGTTATTTTACAAAAATAACCCCAAACTATTTTTACTTTTGTAATTGATAGATTGGGTCTAGATTTTTATGTGTATTGGTGTATTTTTGTCTCAAAATTTATTGTTGTGCTTTCCCTTTACTTGGTATTCTGATTGGTATTCCGAATTACCATATTATTTTTGGTAATCTGAATAGTGACTTTTCTTTATAAATCAAATTACCGGTAATCCTTGGATATCCGGGAATCGTAATTTATTCCTTCTACCAAACGTGATAATTACATTTACCAAAGAAGGATTACCGGTAATCCTCTTCAAAAACTTGAAACAAACACCCCCTTAGGGTTTTTTGAAAATTACCTAGCCTTTTCTCATAGTGTTCCATGCGCCACCTTTGTGTTTTTTCATGCTGAAAATTCACTCATCTAAACACATTAACCTTGCCTCCTTCTTCTCATAGTGGGACGCCTAAAGTGCCTTCCTTGTGGTGTTCGTTTGGTGGCTTTTCAAGAAGGGTTCTTGCATCTTGACGTAAGGTGGCGTGGATCAACGTTAGAGGGTTTGAACCTTCAAACCTAACACTGATCATCTTGGAGTTTTGAATCACGAACAAAGGTATCATCACGTCCTAAAGTACGTATCTTTATTTGCATGTGTGTTTCCGCTCTTGAAAAATTTTATTTTCATTCTCACATGTCTACGGCCTTCAAGGTCATTTTCTTTCATATGTAGCTTCCGTTTATTTAATTTTTGTGTTGTGCTTAATGCCATAAAGTATGATAACAAATCGGTTCATGAACATGGTGTTATAGTAATTTCTTACCTTAAACAAGTCCTACACCACCAAAAGACCTATCTTCAAGCTTTAAATCAACCAACACAATCTCAATTTTGTCTCTTGATGAACAATAGTCGGAATGGGAAAATGGAGAGATCTCTTGAACCAAGGTTTCCCAAGGAGAATAGAGATTAGGGTTTTACTCCTAAGACACTAAGCTTCAATTTTCATGACAAGTATTTGGTGATTAAATGGCTAGAAAATGAAGAGAAAAAAACTTGAGCATTCTTCCATGGCGGTTGGGTTTTCCAGCCCTAGGGGAGGGAGAAAAATAAGTGAAAATGGATTTCAAACGAATATTAAGTCACTTTACTTAAAATGCTGACTTTGACACTCAATTTTTCTAAAATTGATAAGTATTCCTTCTATTTCTTTTTTTAGCTTGATTTCTTAACTTATCCAACTTAAATAATATCCTTTCCACATCACTAAATTCTCTAAATAATCATATTAGGATATCATAATTGAATATAGGCTAATTTTTATATAATTACAATTTGGTCCCTAAACTTTATCATATTTACATTTTGACCCATATATTTTTATAATTCCTTTTTGATCCTAAATGACTTTATTTACATACATTAGACTTTTATTCCTAATAACCTCATTTACCTCACTAAATCATACTTAATTCCATGGTTAATTCCTCATTATTCAACTTACTTGTGTGAGTTATTATACAATGAGCCCTATGACAAGGCTTAATCAAATGCATAGCAATAGGGTCTTGCCTCCTTTATAAGTAAAAGCCATTGATTTAATTTTAACAATTAGTTTATGGGAAAAGTGTGTATAATTTTAAAGGATGTAAAGTTGTGTCATTTTAAGAGAGAGAAAGAGATAAATAAAGGAGGAGAGAGAGTTGACCAAAAAAAATAAATGTGTGGGTCCCACCTCTTTGTGAGAGTGAAAGGATGTAAGTTGTGTAATTTAAAAGTATATACACTTTTCCCTTAGTTTATAGTTTAAAAAAAAAGTTTGTATTTTAAAATCATGTCTGCAGACTGCAGTGATATACATGATTTTTATAGGTTACAAACGGATTTCAAACAAGCCCATCAAATATAAATGCTAATGGGAGAGCTTGGATAAAAGCTCAAACTATCCATGATACTAAAACACATTATAAACTTTGGGAAAAAATAAAATAAAAAAGAAACTAATAGTCCTTGTGGAGCACTTCCATTCTTTCAACACCGATTACTCAACCAATCAGAATATTAAAGAGACTACCATACCCTAATCCAACCAGCTTATCGTTCAATTTTTTAACATTGAGAGGACTTTATTGACAATCATTTCCTTCATACAATGGCTTTCTTGGCCTTTTTTCCATCACCCATTTCAGGCAATTCTTCTCGAGAATCATCTTTCTCTCTCTTTGCTTTGTGCTTTCTTTCTTTGTGCTCTGCCTTGCCATCACAACCTTCACGTATACCATCTGCAACCCCACTTGGCTCCACTGATTCTCCATTTTCTTTAACCTTGGTTTTCAGTGACTCAATCACACCCTTCACATCTATATCAACCTGCCACACAAACACACCCCCAGACCAAATTTAGTAATAGTTCTAAGTTGTGTTATTGTCGCTAAGGAAATCATAATAGCAACATCCCAGATATCCAGAGCAAAAGGTGACGCACCTGAAGATTCTGATGATAATCAGAGTTGTCGGAACATTTCATCTTGGAATTCAGAGCTATAACAACAATAAAAAATAAAAATCACATGAGGAATAAAATGGATAATTTATGTAATTTTCCACGATCCTAAGGTGAACTTTGACCCACACACACACAAAACCCCGGTCCTTAAAAAAAATTAAAAAAATACCGTCTTCTCTTGTGTCCCTTGCGAAAAAAATACTCATATTAGTCATTTTTTAAAAACTAAATTGGATTTTCATTAAATTTTTAAAAGATCACATTTTCAAAGATCTGAAATTGTAGAAAGATCAAAAGTTAATTTTTGTTTGTAAGAGACGAGAGTGAGTAACTGAGTACAGTGTTTTTTTACCAAAGGAGACTTTACTCAAAAAAAAAAACAAAAAAAAAACAAACAAACAACCATTAGATACAAGTGATTGCAAAGTAAACCACCAAGGAAATATTTGAACTTTATTTTAAAAACTTTATAATAAACTCATATCATATAATGTGTTTAATATGCAATGTTATCTAATTATGTCTTTCACATTCATATACAATATACAAGATTTAAATTTTGGATTATAGTAATTACATTTTTGTAAGGCCCAAAGCAACAAGGCAGCTGCAGAGTTCTCTGCGAGTTTCAACCGAGATTTTTCATCCCCTAACGTTTGGAGTATACCATCTACCGTCGTTATCTGAACAGAGCAGACATATTTCTTATCTTGAGGAGAACCTTCATCTTTCACAACGCTGTGAACCATTGCAGAGGAGTAACTAGTTAGTTTACAATGAGTATCAAAAGCTTTGACATATGAAACATACTGAGAGAACAAATTAAATTTAAATTGGATGATTCATTAGCTAGTAATAAAAAATTTGCATCACTAGCATATACTAAATTCAATACCTAATAATACATCAACCAAATCTGCACAATAAATGCCCACAAGAATGCTTGTGATCTTGCACACAGACTGGCACTAACACCCAAACATGCTTTCCATTAATTGAAGAAAAAAAATTTAAGGATTTGGACAAGATTATTTTAACCTGGTTTTTAATTGGGTAAAACAAGAGTAAAATGAAACCCTTTTAACTAAAAATGTGAACAAAATATGTAAGTCGAATCCAAGAGTTGTTGAACTACTGGCATTCCGATTAAACCCAAGAGTTGTTGATTTAGTGGAGATCCACCTAGACCCAAGATTTAACCTACCTAAAAGTAGTGGATTCAATTTATGAGAATTGCAACTATTAAGGAAAGTGAAGAAACTCAATTTCAAAATCGAATTAGATGGGCCCGTTAGGACTTGGGACACTGCTTGGTATACAAAATACATAAGTTGAGAACTATGAGGTGATCTCTTGATTATTAGTAAAGATATAAGTAAACGAAAACAAAAGAATAATGTATACCCTTAATGACATATAATACCCCATCTATATATAATTTCTATTTTTGACACACCCACCCCCCAAATTATACTTTCAAATTTCGCTACCAGAGAAAAGCATAAGACTGAGACAATGTACTTTTATATAAATAAATCAGTACAGTAAATGAATGTTATTCTTTCAATATGTCATTCCAAAATAATAGCAGTAGATTTCTGGCTAGTAGTGGTTACCTGTATACTGGGTTAGGCCATCTTTTTATTGCACAAAGCTCGTGTAACTTTTGTTTGGCTTGTTTAATCTCAAAGGTACTATCAATGCAAGCAAAAAAATCGAGAATCTTAGTTCCAATAGGCATTATATTTGCTAGTTTATGCAAGGCAATCTTGGCAGCGTCAAGCCTTGCAATGTCCCTCTGCTCAGAGGAAGCGGATGCAACAAATTCTCCATCAACGAAGACTCTAGCAATGCTTTTTTCACCCTTCCTTCGGTGCTTGATGTCTATCAGTTTCCCTTTCTTTTGGCACAAGTCGAAGAGCATTGTCACTGGTTGAGGTTGTTGCTCCAGATCATCTAGCGTCGCTATGGGCTCCATAAGACGTTTAATTATCTGCCAACAATAAATTGTTCCTCAGACACATTACACACATACAAATCATGATAATTGATAAAAGGCCAAATCCCCAGAGAGAGAGGGTTGGAAATGGGATGGGATGGATTGACTGGTCTTTTAAAAATAGATTGAAAATATAAATCAATCTCATTTTATGATGTGTTGATGGATCAATCCGTCTAAAAATTAAATTTTTAAAAATAAATATTGTTTTATAAACTTTATAATGCTATTTAATTCAATTTAACATTGTCATTAATTTTTTCAATCCTAAATCCAGTGGCAGAGTCAGTGCAAAAAATCAGCCTGGACGTTTTTGGGATGCCCCTAATAACTAACGAATAACGAATGACAAGTGTTTTTTCTTGTTTGGATCCTAAGTAAATATTTTGTAGTAGCCTCCTTAGACCGCACATCTTTTTTGGTATATCCAGATAGTAGATAGGAGCATAAACTGAAACATTCTTGAGCTACAAAGATAGTTATTAAATCGTTAGCGCCGCATAAAAACATTCCTCCTAGAGTAGCTGTTAATACAAATAACATAAACTCTGTTATAGCCATTTCTGTACATTCAATGTACTCTACAAATAGAGAAATACATAGAGTTGAACATAGTACAATAAGATATTGAAAGATTTAACTATGGAGAAAGCTAGTGCCAAAAGTCAGCAATTATGAAGGAAGAAAATCATTGATCGTTACTCAAGATAAAACATAAAAAACTTCTGATTTTGGAAACTAGCCAAGGCACTTACTGATCTCAACGTGGCTACGCTACTGCCTAAGTCTAAATATATGCTAATATTGTTTGACGATATCTAAAAACTTATTTTTGATTCCATATTTGGATAACTTTATTATAAATAAAGTATTTTCTTCTTTATATTTTGTAGAGGAATACTAAGATAAAGATTTTAGATATCACATTAGTTTCAAATAAAATACTACTTGATATTAAGTAAAAAGGAAAAATTGACCTAACGAATTAACCGATCCAACTATGGGTTCAACCTATTTTGACATATCTTTACATGGTTAGGTTCAAACTAGTTGGGAATATCAACCAACCCGCTCATCATCTGCAGCAAGTTAAACAGATCAATCCATTGGATTTGTAGTGAGGATAAAGGTGAGTGTTGATTATACAATCTTATGTTTGTAGTTGTACAAAGAAATTATTTTCCAATGACCTTCTAATCACAAGAAGTCCCTCTTTACAAACTAATTATGATCATTATTAATTAATAAATACAGAAAATGCATATTTTTCTTAAAAAATAATAAAAACAAGAACATACCTTCCAAAAAAATTTATATTTAAATTTAACATCGATTAAAACAGCACCCACTATAGATTCAACAATGTCGGCAAGAATCTTGGGAGCTTTAACCGAACCACCATAGGAAATAGAGTCATCCTTTTCACCTGCAACTTCCACAAACTCATCTACCTTGTCAAAAAGATAAGGGGCTTTATGACGGATGCAGCGGTGGAAGCCATGGCGAATGGCCAAACGAGCTAGCTTCTCCGTGCTGACATTAGCAGCACGGAGAAGAGAGAGTTGGCCAGGTTCAATGTTGGGATAAGTGAGAAACAAGTGATTGCCCATAGAAAAGCCCAAAGCACTATCACCTATGAACTCAAGGCGCTCATAGCAGACAGCATTCGGGAACGAGGAGTGGGTCAGGGCTTGTTCTATAAGCTTCTTGTTCTTGAACCTATGTCCGATTATGTTCTCCACCTCAAGCACCAACTTTTCCATCTTCGAATTTGGAGTGCAAGGAAAAGAGCATGACAAGGTGTGATGTTCCTATTATATTGATGAGTATATTGTTTCTAATAAATAATGTTCCAATAATTAAATGTCGTCCATGTGCATCTTCTTACATAAAAGTTCTCTAAAAATTAATAAAAATAAAGCATGCAATTTTTAAACGCATGGCAATGTGTTGTAAAGAATCCATTTTACTCAGAACTGAAAGCTAACATGCCTCGTGCTAAAACTCTTTATTGGACATTGCTATCATACACTTATGCTAAATTTTAATTTCCCGACTACTACCGACGAATCCAGAATTTTTTTTTATGTGTGTATATTTAATCCGAACATTTAGTGGAGGGGCTTGGGGCAGTGCCTTCTGAAAAAAAAAAAATTAAACAAAGTTTTAAATGTATTAAAAATAAAAGAATATAAACAAAAAATAATTTATATCTCTTATATTACATGAACCATATTTTTTGTCATGTTAAGAAAAATGACAAGACTAATCCATTGAATATGTACCATCTCACTTTTTTTAATATTATATAACTTGTTTTTTTTTTAACATGACAAAAAATTTCGTTCACATAATCTGAGGGATATAATCCTCTAACAACAAAAGAAAAGAAAATTTCGACTTAAAATAAAAATAATAATAATCAACTTAATGATATAAAATCACTAAAACATAAATAGTAAATAAGATGTATTTCTTTCTTAGTATTTGTGCTTGTATTCCTAACAATGCAACCACTAAAATGGCTTCTTGAGTGACATTCCTAATTAATTAAAAAATATATCTCTTCAGCATACAAATATATATATATATATATATATATATATATATATATATATATATATGGGACAGGATATTCTTACACTGGTGTAAGAGTTAGAAGTCTTACACTCAATCTTGACCATTGATCTACTTATATTCGATGGCTCACATTACTAAAAAATTTGAGCCCTTAGATATAAATGGGATCAGTGGATAAGATTAAGAGTGTAACTTACACCGGTGTAAAATGATCCTAACCCTATATATATATCTTCTTTACTAAAAAAATGTATAACCAAATTTATGTATGTACTTGCACATATTGACAGCCAAATAGGTCCACCAATGTGTGGGAGTATATACTCTTGGATCACAGAAGCTGGATATTATATAAAAAAAAGTAAAGAAAATATAACAATATTAATAAAAAGAAAAAAAAATTCTTGAGTTTATGAAAAATTTTGAGTAAGAGTGGATAATATTTTTGGGTTTTGCTTTTACTTCAACCCCAGCCCAAAAATTGAGGCATATTGATTGTGTTTAGGGGTGTCAACGGGCCGAGCCGAGCCGAGCTTTGATCTTAACGGGCCAAGCTTGTATTTAAACGTGTCCGACTGACCTTAGCCTGTTACCTGTTACGAATATAATATTGGCATGTGGCCTGGTTTATTTACAAAAAAATAAAAGCCTGTGTGAAGCCTATCTTAGCTTGTTAGCATGTTAAAGAATAAAAATAAGAGAACAAAATTTCACAAAAAATCAATTTCCAGATAGAAACCTTAGCTTCCAATTTGCAGCAATAATTTACAAGTCTACAATAAATAAATAAAATTAAATTGAGAGAAGGTAGATAACAGGTTATATTATCTTAGCCCATTATAAAAAAAATGCCAACAAAAATAAAAATAAAAATAAAATAAATGAAATAAAAAATAAATTGACACACACGAGCAGTGCACAGTGGAACGAATGAGTTTTTGTGGGTTTGTTTGTGTGAAGGAGGATGAAGGATAATATAGAACAGCACTAGTAATTCCATAAATATACATAAATTCAATATATATCCAAATAGCATAATATAGAACAAAATCATTCAAAAAGTCTGTTAAACCAATAAAATGGGGTGAAATAAATTGATGAGAGAGAGTTATTACAAGTAGTATAAAAAGTATAAATAAATATTTATATACTAGGCTAGCCTGGGAGGCTCTAAGGCCGAGCTTCTGAATTAGAGTCTGATGCCTTTTTATTATAACACCTCACAATTTTAAATTAAGTGTTTAAACTATTAAGTGTGTAATTAAGTGGAGATTCAGTGAAAATCCTAAAGATTAGGCCAAAATACAAAGAAAGGGCAAAACGGTAATTAGCCAACACGCAACACTAGGAAGATAAAAAATTGAGTAGAAGGTCTCAGATGTTGAAAATAACCCTGGAAACGGATTCAGAACGAAAAATTGAGTGGATAGGCAAGTTTCAGAAAAAATCAGTGAATAGTGTTTTTCGCGGGTAAAAATACTGCGGTACAATTGCACCGTAAAGCGTGCCAGTTGAATTTTGAGCTCTAGGTTTCAAATATGATTTATAAATGGTCTATAGAACTAAATAGGATTCCTGATAAAATTTGATGGAATTTGGTGAAATTTGATGGAATTAAGTCAGTTTGGGAAAGCGTGCCAATGGCGCGCGCAACAGCTTAAAACAGTGTTTTCTCCGAACGACCGGAAAACTCCGGATTCATCTGACCTAGTATAATTAAAGGAGAATTGTTAATGTTAAAAATTAGAGTTTTTGAATAGGTTGTGAATCCTTGGACGTTTAGTGAAATCGGAAGAAAATTCGGATGAGTTTAGATCGCGTGAGGTGGCGTGGGACCCACCCCACTTAAAATCCACTTAAACCACATCATCATTCCACTATTCATCATCTCCCCTTCTTATGCTAAAACCGTGCTCCTCCCTCCCCCCCCCCCCCCAAATAACCCCATTTTTCATTCAAATTTCAATTCCTTCTAAATCCATCATTTTTTAACCAAATCAAGCGATGTTTGTGTTGAAATTTGTTGGAAACAACCTTCCAAACACATTGGTGGTATCCATTAACCTTGAAACTCTCTCTTTGGTGAGATATGGGCCATTTACAGCCACGAAATTTTGGAGAAAAATGATGTTCATGGAGTTGTTTGGAGCTCCAATGGTTTAGGATAGCTTGGAGGAGTCTTGTGCCAAGCTTTTGAGTAAGTTTCTTCATCATTTTAACGGTTTAATCCTTGGATTGAATTCATGAACCCTAAGGGGGAATTTGATGATTTGTGTTGTTAGAGAGCTCAATTGGAAAATTTGTATTAGATGATAATGTCTTAGAATGATGTGTGAGAGCTAGAAATGCCATGAAAATTATTGATGAAAATTGTGAAAATTTAACTTAGAAATTTTGAGGAATGTCATGACTTTGAGTTTTGGAATTTTGTTGGGAATTAATTAATGAGTTGTTGTATGATTATATGATGATATAATGTGGTTGTGTGAGGTGTGGAGTGATTAAAAGTGAATGGAAATCCTAGAATTGCTCTAGGTTACAACTTGGCCTTTAAAGGAAAATTAAGGAATTGATGTTGTTGGAAATTGTTTGAGTGATGAATTATGTGTTAAAAAGGTAATTAGATGGGTTGTGTGGTGATTGGCAAGTGGAAGAATCAATGCAAAAATAATAAGTGGCTTAGTTGGCATAAAGAACCTAGAGTGAAATATTTCGCAAAACGATGTGTAAATGTCGTAAAACGAAAAAACGACGATTGAACTAGCCTCTAAGCAACCTAAGGAAGCGTAATAAAATGAGAAAGAAAATTTAGAAAAATAAATCCTAAATTAACACTACAAAGGCCGAACCACCAAGGAAGGTGGGGAAGATTTTGCGGTTTTCGCGTTCTGATGTAATTCGACGCGAAAAATGGTGAAACGACACTTGAACTGGCCTCTTGGAAACCTATTGAGGCGTAATAAAATAAGAAAGAAAATTTAGAAAAATAAAAGTGGAAATAAGCCTAGGATGGCCGAACCTACCAAGTGTGGGTGAGGTGATTTCGTGATTTTGCGTTTTGATGCTATTTGACGCGTACTGATGGATGTACGTGATTGTATAGGTTGCCGTACGTTGACTTGAATCCCGAACCTTGAATCTGGGAGTTACCCTTGGTCCTGGACCAAGTGGATTGAGGCATTCTGTTGTGTACCAAGTTGAGGGATAAGCTGCTGCGGAGCTTGTGAGAAAAATATTTAAGGTAACCTCTTGGTACTGGGGCTTGTTCCCCTTTTCTGTTCCACCTTGCCAGTTGATGGCAACGGTAGGAAGTGTGTATGAGTAGTATAGAACACATGAGCATGCATGCATTATTACAATGGGTACTTATGTACCGAGTCTCTGGCCAGTAGACAGTTTTATTAGCCTTCAGGCAGTTTCAGACTTCCACTAGATAGGTCTCTAGGAGGGAGTTCCAGTTGACCGTGGGTCATGGTGTGTGATTCGGGTAGGAGCACACTAGGAATGTCTTTGGCGTTTTGGATGGTTGGGGCATCATGGTTGTGGTTTTTTTAACGCACCTTGGATGATACCCATAGGCTTATATATGCCCAGGGCGTACGTGGAATTGGGGTTACCATCCTGTATCGTCGTAGTTTGTATCTTTATATTCCCCATTTCTCTAAAACCCTTGCTATATCCCGTTTTAAAATTGGTTGTTGTATTCTACTCATATGCATCGAAGTGAACCATTGAGCGGAGTTTTCTCCAGAACCTCTGGGTTACTGAGATATATTCGTATATCTCACCCCGTCTCGGGGCATTTTATTTCAGGATGTACCTGTGGCGTTGGAGCAGCGGGCAAGAGGCCCGCCGAGTGATAGAGGAACATTTTCAGTATTTGGCATATTGTTCATGTTGGCATGCCTAAGTCTAGTAGTTTGTATCATTTGAATTTATGTTTAAATTTGTAATTGAAGTTGTAATATTGTAAAGGGTAATTTGAAGTTGAAGTCGTAAGTTGTAATATTTAAATATATGTTGTAAATGTAAAAGAGATGCATGATGTACTAAGATGGAAGGATTTTAGGCCTATGTTAGAGTTATGGTTATATGCTTATATTGTGAAACTACATGTAAATGAGACCTTTGTGATTGAAACAAGTAAGGAATATAATGTGAGCTCTATAGTATAAACTGTGTAATTGTAAGTGCCCCAAGGCATTGTTGGTCTTTGTGTGTGCCACCCATTGGATTATTACTATATTATTGTTGGATTATTAGGTACTTTGAGACATTAGTGAGCTTGTACAAATTTGGGGATTATTGAAAAAACAAAGGAAACTCTGGCGAATTTTCTGTAGAATTGGCAGATTTTAGGTGAACTTCGAGAGAGCATATCTCCCTCTACAAATGTCCGAAAGGGACGTGCCATACGCCATTTTGAAGCTTGAGATGTCTCCTATATGGTGTTAAAATATGAGCCAGTTATGGGTTGTACGCAGCCCTGTGGAATTTATTGAGTTCGGACTGTCCAGGGACCTCTGATGCAGGGGCTGTTCTGGCCAGTTTTTGGGAAATTGATTCCCACTTCGTCTCTCAGTAAAATTGAGCGTGTGATACACCAAAATGAAGTTTGAGATGTCTAGTTTTTAGGATAAAAATTTGAGAGCAATTGGATGAGTGGATTGTGCTCAGTAATTCGAGAAGTGTAAGTGGTTTTGGTGCTGTTTTGAGGTTGGTTGGCTGTTTTGCTTATCAAACTTCAAACGGCGATAACCGGAGCAAATGAGCTCCGAATTGAGCGTGTGATAGCTTGTTGAAAAGGAAATTAAGTAAGAAAAAGATATAATTTGAAAAGAAGGTATGGTTGTGAGCGGTGTGTTCGCAGAAAATTAATGAGTGAACCATGTTCGAAAGGTAAAAACGTAAAGTTTGGTAATTGGCTAAGTGAGTTTATGGGAACCCCTTAGTAACTTATAATAAGTCTATTGTGATGTAAAAATAGATAAAATAAATATTCCGCAAGAGTTAACAGTTATTGTCACAGCTTTTAATTATTACGCGTTTTATTGTTTTAAATGCTCGCGTAATAATCGGAAAAAGTTTATTCGTATTTTTATAAATGAATTGCTGTGATTGTAACTGCGCTTAATATCATAATTAATGTTAACAATACCGGTACGTAACGGGCTGTTACATTTATTAAACGAGCTTTTGTACAAGTCCAAGTCTGGTTCCAACACGAGCTTTTATTAAACGAGCTCAGGCCTTTACGAGTCGAGCCAGACGCCCCTGGCTCGTTTACCACCCCTAATTGTGTTCTGATTTCTTTATTTTTAAAATTGTTATGTATAATAGACATAGTTATGAAAATAGTTATGTTCTATTTTTTTTTTTCTAAATTTGATTCTAAAAATAAGAAAATAGTTACTGTTTTATAAGTTTTTTTTTATAAAATAGGCTTTACCCAATGAGTTTTTTTTCTGAAAATTTAAAAATTATTTTTGAAAATTGATTTCAAACTAGTTTAGATTTTTTAAACCCTCTAAAATATTAACAATAAATTTTATTTGTACTTTTTGTTTTGTTGAGTTGCTAGAAGAAGTTAGTATTGTGCTCGCTAAAAAAACAACAAACATATAAAGAAATGAATTTTATTAATCTCATGTAATAGGAGAGAAGCTCTCTCATGCTATAGAGATAATTATGTGTAAGATCCATCTATTATAGGAGAAAAAAAAAGATATACAAAAATTGATGTATGTGTAAGAGAGAAAATACTCTTTTACAAATGTAAGAGTATATTTTTTCTAAAAAAATTGTGCATGGAAACATAAATCTCAAGAAATATTTTTTAGGGGGTATTTGATAGAGGGAGGTATTTGATAGAGGAGATATTTTCTTTATCTGGGAATTATGAATTTTGAAAATATAGTGGGAAATAGATTTTTACAGTTACTAAAAAACTGTTTGGTAGGCCTATATTTTTTTCAAAAATATTTGATTAATTGTGAAATATTGATAGGAATAGGAAAATTATTTTATAACGATACCTTCGATTTTGAATAATTGTGTCTCTCTCTCTCAAATCGATTTTTAGACTTGTTCTCCTGTGGGTGTGTTAATTTCCCCTCATCTCTTTCTTTTTTGTATCTGATAGGGTTGTTAATTGTTATCCATCCATCTCTCGCTCTCATCAGCTCCTTTCATTGTAGCTGGCGTCGATGCTGTAACCGTTGGGGTTTATCTCCTTCGAAAATCTCCGGTTCGTGTTATTGAGGCAAGTATCCGGTTGCTGTAGCTGGCGTCGCTGCTGTAGCTGAAGAAGTTCTTCCATTTTGATAGGGTTACAATATCCACAGTTTAGCAATCTCGTTGCGGTGACCGTCCACAAATATCGTATGTTGTAGTCAATTTCCTGTCCATAATTTTCAATGTTATACTTTAAAATGGAGGGTTAATCAGTTTAAATGTTTGTCAATTGTTTTTTATATTTTTTAGTTTCAGTTTGAGCAACATGATTTATACTATTAATAAATAATGCTGGAGCTTTTAGGTTGTATAGTGAACATTGTGACCGCAAGAGATTCATCCAAAGAAGGCAGGAAAGAGCTGTAGGCTACATACCTCAGGATCAAAGATTCAAAACTTATTAAGTTATTATCAAATCTCCTTAGTCCTAATCTAACTTTCTAATTTTGACTTGTATAAGAACTTGGAAGTTTTCCGCTGCTATACATTGGACTTTAATTTATGAACCACTTTTTCCAACCTGAGTGTGTTATTTGGGTTGTTAGATGATTGAGATTACAAATAACTGAACTTCAAACTCAAGAATAACCATATTAGAATTATGTGACCACAGTGAATGCTGTGCTATTTCTATATTACAAGGAATATAAAATAAGAAGCATGTGGTGGTTTAGCCAAATTGCTGGACAAAAACTGATTTCCCCAGTATCTAGATATGCAAAGACTATATTGACAATATGTTTATTGAGTCCCTTTCGAGGGCCTTGTGCAACTGCAATGCATGAAGCTATCTGCTAGAGTTTTGCACCAAATTCAGTGGCTTATTTTATTAGGCACAGTAAATGAAGCACAATCTGAATTTCATAGTTGATTATTTCAATTAAATTTTGCTTTGATTTTATTGTTGTTTTGCTTAGCAGTTAGTGGCCTTAACTTCAATAATTTATAACCTATTAAACCCTAAACTTGTTACATGGGATATTGTCCCTGAAGTGGCATATACTCATGTTTGTTCATGTATTTGGATCAGAATTGGTCAAGAGATCCTGATGGAAGATAACTTGCCCGATGATGAGATAGAAATTGAATTGTCTCCTATAGCTGTACAATTGGCCTATGTCCAGCAGGTAAAAGTTCTGATTTCTCAAAATTTATTTCTCCTTCAACTGAATATTACTTTTTTTAAGTGCCAGAAATATTAATTAATCATAGATTAACAGCTTCTTGGGCATAAGCAAGATGCTATTGAAGCTTATACAGATATTATTAAACGAGATATGGCTAATGAATAATCAATTGCAGTGGCAGTGAACAATCTTGTTTCACTGAAAGGTACAAAAGATGCTTCTGATAGCCTAAGGAAACTTGATCGGCTAAAAGAGAAAGAGACGCAGAACTTTCGGCTAGCTCGTGGACTGGATTTGAAACTTTCAGCAAAGGAAAGGGAGAAAGAGAAAGCTAAGGAAAGGAGAAAGAGAAAGCCAAGGTATCCTAAAGGGTTTGACCCTGCAAAACCAGGTCCTCCCCCAGATCCAGAGAGGTGGCTTCCCAAGCGGGAGAGATCAACTTATAGGCCTAAGAGGAAGGACAAAAGAGCTGCTCAGGTGAGAGGTTCTCAGGGTGCTGTAGTTAGAGAAAAGCACGGTGCTGTTGCCTTTTCCAGCAATTCAAATCCTAAATCAAACCAGTCAACTGCCTCCAAAGGAGCTACGCAGAATGCAGTTTGAGCAAAGCAAGCCTTCATCATCCAAGTCGAGAAAGAAGTCTTTGAATTGACCAGGTTTTATGGTAATTTTATTAACATTTTTTATTCCAGAAAACTTGTTAATGCTGCTTTCAGTGACTAAGCCAAGGTTCCATCTACAATTTGTGGGTTCAATTTCAAAACCGTCTGTTTTGGTTCTAGCTAATGAGTATGTCTGTTAGATGCAAGTGTTGTGCAAGTTTGTCATGCTTAATTTATAAGTTTTGGAGATTCATGGAAATTTGGCTGTGGTCTTTTCTAATTGGTCAAGTATATTTATTATAGTTGTTAAATTTTTTTATATTTATTATCTAACTGTATTGATACTGATAAATCATCGGAGAATTCTGACTATTACAATCGTTATTGAAAAGTTTAAATTTTTAGTCATGGATTAATGCACCTCGGGATCATACTGTATCAATAGTTTATCAAATTTATCTCTTCGTAATACATCTTTAGACACATCGCTATCAACTTATATTTTTGGTCATGTGGTTTCTTAGAAAGAACAACTTGAAAATAGAAATACCTCTTGCAGCTAGAGACATTGACTTAGGTAAGGGCCAAATCTTTCAACTTGCAGTCCATTCTTGAGCTTAATTTCACTGCTTCCTGCTTTTTATTTTTTTTAAAAAGGAAAAAAAAGCTGGGCAGTTCACATCTATGATTCTATCTGGCATTAATTGTGACTTGACCGTAAATTGCCTGTTTCAAAAATCTTGTTCAAGCTAGCTCCTCTAATCATTGTTGTAAAGCTACAAGCTAGGTAATTGTTGTCGTCACAGATTAGCGAGATATTTCTTTGTCCGTGAGTCCGTGAGATTTGTAAATTTGTACTCAGTCTAGATGGTATCAGAGAGTTATGCACTGTCATTAGCCAAAATAATAGAATTTTTTGACCTTGTGAATAGTATCTGTCTAATAGTGTGAGTCAGTAAATTTATATCTCAGCTCACTGATTTTGGTCACCCACAATATCTATTTATAACCTTCTCACACAGCATTATTTTGTCATTCTTCCTAAGCTGGCAAATCCTTTTAATTCTGCAGGTGCTACCAATGAGAAACAACCATAGTCAAATCCAGAGATAGGTTCTACATCTCAATGGGTACGCAAGAGGAAGGGTCTTGCAACCACCTGCAGAGGAAGACTAACACTGCAAAGTAACATAGTTGCTGTACCTGATAAGCTTGCAGATGTTGTATCAGTGATTTGCTGATAAATTATAATGTAAGAAGAATCTGAAGGCAACACCTGTTGGGGGATAATGAAGCATCTCCACTTTGTCACATTTGTGGAAGAGGATCTTAATAGCTGCGTCATTCATTTAACTAGTAGGGATCTGATAAGTTTATACATAGGGCTGAATGTGTCCAAGAAGAGTAGTATGCTGTATAGGAATTTCCTTGTGTACTTTGATCTTTGATTACACTTTGTTCATAGTCATGTACAATTCTGATGTGTAACTTATCAAGCAACTAAATATATTTCAGTGATTCAATTAATATGAAGCAATTATGGTGTTCATTATATTCAATCAGAGATTTCCTTTTGATTCCGAGCCTTTAATTATTCCAATGCTGAAGTCATATTTCATGTGTGAACGAAACAGGTGCAGAACACAATATTGGATAATTTCATAATTCACAACCATCTTAATTGTAATAGTTCATACATTGCAAGAGTTATACATATAACAAAGACTTAAAATACTATCAAAATACATTCACAGGACCAATGAATGGCTGTACCATTAATTCAATATAACAGATATACATATATGCCAAATGGCCCTGATGCAGGGTTCTGTTTCGGTTAGTTTGTATCTCTAGCAGTCATGTATGTGCTTTGTTTCTTTCAATCCATATTCTCCTCTATCTTTGCTGCAGATCAACCACAAAAATCCGATCTCACCACAAAACAGCTTCACTTGGCCTTGACAGCAAATGTTTTATAATCACTCTATCAGCTGCACTTTCAACATACCTGTTGCCATATAAGACAGTCAGATAAAAACAATAACATATCACATCTGTGTTGGACAACAATTTAAACAGCAACAAATATATACGGAGGAACTACCTTATATGAAGTCTTTTTCTGAGCAAGTGTAAGTAGAACTAAGATATTGAGAAAAAGACTATTGACCAACATAAATTAAAAAGAACATACCCGTTGCCACCTTTTGTTGGTACCACTTACCATACATATCAGAATATAAGCATGTACCAACTCCAAAATTGCAATACTGCAATGCCTGTCCTCATGACTCCAAAGCTTTTATATATATCCACTTAGCCAGACTTCCAAAAACTTATCATGTAAAATCATGGCATATGATGTCTATTACATCATTCTGCATGAAAAAAACGTACAATGACACAAGTCTTTTAATTTGCAACAAAGACAACATAAAGTACTTAACAACATCAATAATGATAGCATAAATAACTGCATCAAACATTATTCCTCCATGTGTCAAACATTTGCTGCGCCATTTCATCCCTCCAATGTGTCCAGGCTTTAGATGACTCCACATGACTTATCATTTCATGTCCTTGAAAATTATCTTCAGGTACTGCCATGTCCCCCATATTATCCTCTAAAGGGTCAATTGGCATTTCTCTTCTAATATGATTATGGAGCAAGTAGCATGCAGTGATTATCCTGCAATGCGTTTTAACTGGATAAAAGGACTTTGACCTTACAATCGCCCAACGGCCCTTCAACATCTCAAAACATCGTTCAATGACATTCCTAGCACCTGAGTGTTTCATGTTAAAAAATTCTTGCGGTGTCGTTGGCTGTGCCCCATGTCTCCACTCACTAAGATGGTATCTTTGCCCTTTATAAGGTGTAAGGAATCCTTCCTCATTCATGTAACCAGCATCGCACAGATAATAGTAACCTCCAAAAATTTAACAAAGGAATTAGAAACATGGTAATACAGGTGGTTACATGTCATTATTTTGGTAATTTGAACTATGTTTCTTGTTAAATAACCTTTTGGCACCCTTAATCCGTTCGTACGAGATATAGCATCTTTGAGGACCTTTGAATCTGCAGCCGATCCCTCCCATCCAGGCAAAACATAAATAAATTGGGCATCTTGCGAACAAACACCCAACATGTTTGTTGCTATCTCACCCTTCCTAGTCCGATATCTAGGCTTATAAGCTTGTAGGGGATTTACCTTGATGTGGGTCCCATCTAGAGCTCCTAGGCAATTCTGTCATTCCAAAGCACCAAATTAGAACACAAGTCAGTATAATATGCACAACAAATTTTAAAATTATAAAGATTGCTTGATCTATTGTAGTATGATACCTTGAACCATTTCCACTTGTCAGTTGAGTTTTCGGGGACGGGCTCAAGGCGTTTGAGTAGAACAGTATGACATCTTAACACAGCCTGCAACACCTTCGTGAACTGTCTGCTTATAGTTTGATCAGACCTCATAAACTGTCTTTTAATTATCCGATTTTTAACATCGTGAGACAATATGTAAAGAAAGATTGCAACCACCTCTTCTACACCCATATGCTTGGATGGTTCAAGCATCCCAACAGTTTTAAGTAAGTCACAATTTATGAAAACTTCTCCGATCCATCCTTGTATTCTCAATACAAGTTGTATCAGTGATATACACTATTCTATGCAGATTAACTTCCCTTATCGAAGCCCTACTGCAAAAATCCCACGTCCCTCTCTTCCTCATAGCTTTCCTTTTTTCAATGTTGGCTAATAATAAACCACATATTCTCACAAATAACATAGTCAATTGATTCAAAGACTGCAAATGACTCATGAGAACAACAATGACACTTAACTCCATTCCGTTGTTCATTGCCACAATCTAACACCACAAGGTCAAATTAATTCACATTAATCCAAATATCAACAACGTACAAAATCAGAACAAAATGAAGAAACATAATATGTAGAAGAGCAATAGAAACAGAAACACAAACTCCAGTCATTACTCAGTTTCGTCTGGATTGTACACATTAAACAAAAATATGATTCCATGAAACAATGTACACAATTACAGGATGACAAGCAAGAACATAAACAGTTGAGAGTAAAAGGAAAACAAAAACACGTTTAAATACAATCCCCTAATCTGATTAAAATAAATGACACTTTTGTTGGAGCAATGCAATCCATTCCAACATAATTCCAAACAACAACAAAGAACACGAGAACTTGCACCCAAACCATAACCATACAAAGAACAGGGCAGTTCTACAGGAATAGGTTACAATAAACATTTAAATAAATTCTTTAAAAAATTCACATTTGGTTTCTCTCATACATTATGAGGTACGTGACTTATACGTGGATGAAGTACACAATATTTAACTTCACATATAAGAAGTAATACAAAGCAAATCAAGTTAACATAACAATGTTTGAAATTCCTCCAAGGTTTGTGATGGACAGTAATACCAACCTAGGTATTCCCCCCCAGGTTCCCCATAGCAACCTCCTCTCTTGTCATATGTGTCAGCCTATCAAGTGCAGATCGGTTTTGCTTTCCTAATATTGCAAACACACAAGTAGGGGTGTGCAAAAAAACTGGTTCACTTGCCCTGCCCTTGATCCGACCTTGACCCGACCCATAAATACCCATATTTTTTGAACTGGTTTAAACACTGACCCACTTTTATTTGGGTCAGTTTTAGACCTGACTCGTTTTAATATTGACCCACTGACCCAAAACTTGACTCATACCCATTATGTGAAAAAAAATCACAATTACATAAAAAGAAAAGTTTTAACGTAAAACAATTACGTCAAAATTTTTTATGGAAAATATTTGCATAAAAGTTTTCGCAAAAATTTTTGACGAAAAATATTTTCATCAAAATTTGTGACTAAAAACATATCGGTAAAAAAATTTGACGGAATATTTTTTTTGTCAAATTTTTTTACGGAATCTAATTTCGTCAAAATATTTCACAAAAAAATATATTCATAAAAACTTTCGACGAAACACATTTTCATCGAAATTCTTTACAGATTTCAAATTTCGGCGAAAGTTTTCAACGGAAACATTTTCGTTAAACTTTTTGACAAAAAAAAATTTCGTCGAAATTTTTAGCGAAACACATTTCTATCAAAAAATTTCGACTAAATACTTTTGTCAAGTTTTTTGATACAGAATATATCCATCAAAATTTTCAACGGAACACATTTCTGTAAAAAAAATTCGTAAAAATTTTTGACAAAAATATTTCGATAAAAAATTTTGACAGAAAAAATATTTTGTCTAAATACTTGAGAGAATCTAAATTTCGTCAAAAATTTCAAAAGAAACATTTTTCTCAAAACAATTTCCATTTAAAATTTCGACGAAACATATTTCCATCAAAAAATTTCGACGGCAAAAAATTTCATTAAAATTCTTTACAGATTTCAAATTTCGGCGAAAGTTTTCGACGAAAATATTTTCGTCATCAAAAAATTTTGACGGCAAAAATTTTAACGGCAAAAAATTTCATCAAAATTCTTTACAGATTTCAAATTTTTGCGAAAGTTTTCGACGAAAATATTTTCGTCATCAAAAAATTTTGACGGCCAAAAATTTCATCAAAATTCTTTACAGATTTCAAATTTCGGCGAAAGTTTTCGACGAAAATATTTTCGTCATCAAAAAATTTTAACGGCAAAAAATTTCATCAAATTTCTTTACAAATTTCAAATTTTGGCGAAAGTTTTCGACGAAAAATTTTCGTCATCAAAAAATTTCGACGGCAAAAAAATTCATCAAAATTCTTTACAGATTTCAAATTTCGGCAAAATTCTTTACAGATTTCAAAATTCTTTGACAAAAAAGAATTTTCGTCGAAATTTTTAGCGAAACACATTTACATCGAAAATTTTCAACAAAATATTTTCGTCTAGTTTTTTGATAAAAAATTTCCATCAAAATTTTCAACGAAACACATTTCTATAAAAAAATTTCGTAAATTTTTTTGACAAAAAAAACATTTTGACGAAAAAAATATTCTGTCAAAATTCTTTAGAGAATCTAAATTTCGTCGAAAGTTTTAAATGAAACATTTCCCTCAAAATAATTTCCGTCAAAATTTTGTCAGAACACATTCCCATCGAAATTTTGAACGAAAAACATTCCGTCAAATTTTTTGACAAAATTCTTTTTTCGTTTAAAACATTTGATGGAAGAAATCATTTTCGTCAAAACTGTTGACGGAAACTAAATTTCAATAGAAAATTTTTTTTTGTAAAAATTTCGACGAAAATATAATTTTGTGACGAAATTTTTGTTTTTTGCAACGTAAAAATTTCGACAAAATTTTGTGAGAAAACCCTGTAAAAAACGGGTCAGGTCAGATTTGACCCAGTTCAGAAACCAAGTCAGAACCACTTCAGAAACCAAGTTAGGTCAGATCCAAACTGGTTTTGAACTAGTTCAACAAAATCCAATCCAAGTCAAACCTGACTTGGATCAAATTAAAGCGGGTCGGGTCAAAATACCTGACCTATAAAAACCAAGTTGGGTCGAGTCGGACAAAAACCTGACCCGACCTGACCCATGCACAGCCCTACACACAAGTACAGATCTGCACATAACATCTCATCTCCGTTCTTGCTTGTCATGCTATGTTTTCTACTTTTCTATGATCTAATTAAAAGAGTACGGCTTGAAGATCAATTTAAGGTATAACAAAACCATTTCTCTCATGCATTTTTATTAACATTACATTATGTTTCAAGTTGCTTTGCCATAAGAGAGCATTCTAACTTTGAAGTCATTGGATTCAATTGTATTGTTTTGGCTAATTCAACTTTGTAATTGAATGCTTCCTGTTTCTGCATTGCACTGCTAAAATATCAATAATACCTTGAAAACAAAAATTCCAATGAGCAAAAGGAGGACGAAAAAAAAAATTGTCAAAATTCCACTTGCACTGTCACAAGGTAAACACAAAACAGAAGGTAAGTAAACCTATGTGGTGACATAGCAAGTCAGATTTTTTACCCGATGTTCCACAGCTTGCACCACGAATACGGAGATAACAAAAACAGTCGCAGTTCCACAGCTTCGACAACTTCTACTTGGGTTTATGAAAGCGTAAATCACCTGTCATTACAAAAAAAACCCACAAACCATATGCACCACTAAGACCAACATATACAATAGCCCCAAAACGAAATGATGAACTGGAATGGAAAGCTTGTCTTGTTAAAATATGGACATGGTTAACATGCAAAAATGCTCGACCGACTGGTACCATACAAGGTGCACATGCAAGCCTCGTACAACGATGATAAGCAAGAAAATCGAAAACCAAGGTAACCTGCAAGCTTTGACGGAGGGAGCAGCTACGGTAGGTTTTGGTACCAGATATTTGCGAACACAACTTCACCAATCGTACAAAGGAGAGGGTTAATCTCGTCCACCTAATCGTTGTTTGTTTCTTACTTCCCCAGCAAGCTATTTTTCCAAGTAAACCATGGAGTTTGAACAATGGTCGTCCGTACTTCACTTTGCACACAATACAGAAATTTGGGAAAAAAATTTTGACGGGAAACTTTTTACTTTTTAAGCAACTAAACGTGGGTTTCTTGTTTTTCTTATCATGCTTTTCACGGCATTCGTAAATAATCTGCATACCAAACACTACATGAGGTGAGGTATGTTTGATACAAATTTTTGTTAAAGATACCTAAATAAATAGAAGTGGTGTGGTATTTTTATATAGGGCTTTATTAATCTCATGTGACATAAGAGAAGCTCTCTTATATCATAGAGATAGTTATGAGTGGGACCCACTCACTTAAAAAAAAAAAGCAACACGAAAATCGATGTATGTGTAGGAGAGAAAAATACTCTCCTATAGCATAAGATAATATTTTCCCTTTTATATATCCATGTTTGTTACCAGGTTTTACAAAAATTTGCTAGGAAAATTATTTGCTCAGTGTTTGTTTTTTGTGTGTAAAAAAACACTGTTGAGCAAGATCATCTACAAAGTAGTATTTGTTGATAGATGGAGAAATCCAAAAAGGACAGCAAGCCAGTAAACCAAAATGACCCTAATGTTGAGAAAAATTATTCGACAAACTAAAATCATATTTTCCCATTTTATTTTACTCAAACGTTGTGGTGATAATTTAACCATATTTTTCCACCTATATTTATTTTACTTTTAACCAAACATAGACTTAGGAAACTAAAACCAATTTTTCCAATAATATTTTGGCCTATCAATCAACTTTTTTTTAATTTTTCTACCAAACTCAGTTTTCCACCATATTCCTAGTAAGAGCCCATTTGGATGAACTTTTAAAAAAAATAACTTTTTATGCATTATTTTTTTTAAAAGTACTTTTTTTAAAAGATAAAGTTATTTTACGTCTGGATGTAAGATCTGAAAATCACTTTTTCATAAAAAAGTTGTTTGGATGTTAAAATAAAATAAAAAAGCACTTTTTATATATAAAATTACAATAAAGGGAGATAAAATAGCATGATCATGGGATAATAAGAGATAAAATAGGTATGATAGGATAAGGTTAAAATTGTATTTTAAAAATTTATATTATCCTTTTTCCAAAAAAAAAATTATATTATCTTTTAATTTCAGCTTTTTTCAAAGACAATCAACTACTGCCTAAAAAAAGATAGGTTATTCTACCTACCATTATTTCTGCCTACCACCCTCCAACACCGTTAGATCAGTATCTCAAGAAGAGAGAAAGATAAATGTTTGTTAAGATTCTGATCTAATGGTGTTGGAGGGTAGTAGGCAAAGGTAGGCAGAAAAGATGGTAGGTAGAATAACCTATCCAAAAAAAAAGCAGCAATTTAACTTTTGTTTTAAATTTTTCTTTTTTAAAAAAAAATATTCAAACATCTAAAAATTCTCAAAAGGACTTTTATTTTTTAAAAAGCAACTAATTTAGGAATAAAAGCTCAACCAAACTGCTACTAATTATATTTTTCTTGCAAAGCTCAATGGAGAACTCTATCTCTCGCTGTGGCAAAAACTCAGGAATCTCCTCAGGAAACACCTCGAGGAACTCCCCCACCACAGGAATGCCAGTGATATCCTCCTGTGTCCCACTCACCAAACCTCCCAACATGACATAACCAAATGCCCCTGCTCTTAAGGCCTTCCTAGCCTGCAGCAATGAAATATATGGCGTGGAACTAGCTGTGGAATCACACGGAGACATCACCACGCGCTTTGCACAGCAATCAATCAGTGCACAATTTCTAGACAACCAATTCATGCCCAGAATAATCTCCAAGTTGGCCATCGGCAATCCTATCAGATTCGCCGATAACTCACGGCCGTCCCACTGAGACGCTACATCGCGATGTACAGTGGTAGAATCACATATTTCTCTGGTGGCGGTAGTCACCCGCAACGGTGGAGAAAGCACAGACATGGGCAACTCAAGCCCCAAAGCAATCGGGGTAGCAACAAACGAATGCGTAGCCCCGGAATCAAACAATGCATCAACAACAATACCACCAATAGACACAGTACCTCTAACAAGGTTCGGAGAGTGGTCCGACTGCTGCCTGTCCAAGGTGTACACACGCCCAACAAAAGGTGGCACTGTAGGTGCCGAAGTAGAAGCCATCGGAACCATCTGCAAAGGAACGACCTGAACAGCTGCAGTTCTCGCCGTCGACGACGGACAGTCTCTAGAGAAGTGGCCCTCCTTGCCACACTGGAAGCAAACCAATTGCCCCGAAGCACAACGTCCCACATGCTCCTTTCCACATCCCGAACATCTCGGAGTGGAAGGAGGCCTAGCAGAACTCCCCTGCTATGAAGCAGCCCTCTTGAATTGACCAGGCGCCTGCCTAGTCGCCAACTGTTTACCCTTGCCCTTCCCGGCAAACTTCCTGTCCTTCCAGGACGTAGGAGCAGGAGTGGAACCAACAGTTCCCTTGGTCTCGTCGACCTTGGCCCTCTTGGCCTTGCTCGCTATGCAGACATCCTCAATGTCCTTACACTGCTGAATCAGTGTACCAAAGTCCCTCGAAGTAGCACCATTCGGAACTTAGCAAACACCTCACTAAGTCCTCTGCGGAACTTAGCAGCCAGAAACATCAGAGTAATAGGAACCATTCGGAAGTTCGCAAACTTCACAAGCTCATTGAACTTGGCCAAGTACTCGTCAACAGACATTGAGCCCTGAACCAATCGATCAAACTCCCGATGCTTCCTCTCCTGCGCATCGTAGGGAAAGTATCTGCCCAGAAAGCATTCCTCAAAGAATGGCCACGTCAAGACACGACCATGCATCTCAAAAGCACGAGAGGTGTTCGTCCACCACTCATGGGCATCGCCCTCCAGCATGTAAGTCGAGAACATTAGCTTCTGTGGGTCTGTACACTGCATGACCCGAAATATCTTGTCCAGCGATTCCAGCCATCTCGCAGCAGCAATAAGATCCAAAGACCCCTCAAACACAGGTGGCTTATGCTTCATGAAAGCATTCAGCCGGCGATCTATCACATCACGATCCTCAGCAGGCTCTATAAGAGTCTCCCTCAACTCAGCGACATGAGCAACACTGCCAATGTGACTCAGGCTCTCATCCTGAACACTAGGTGGAGGCGGCGGCGGCGGCGGCGGAGGTGGTAACTGGCCTACAGCAGGACCAACCCCCATCTCCTCCAACATGACTCTCATTATCGTCATGTTTGCCATCCTGTTCGCCTCGAGGACATCCTCAGTGGTCCTCTGGTTCGCTTCACGAACCTCTTCTGCGGCTATCTGGTTCGCCTCGCGAACAGCGTCCATCATTGCCGCATGGGCCAATCTAGTGGCCTCCTGATCGGCTAACCTAGCCGCCAGCATCTCAGCCAATGCAGTCAGAATAGGATCAGATTGATCATCAGAAGTCTCTAGTGTTCTCCCGGACCTTACGATGACTCTGCACAAGTTACACAAATTATGAGTTGATCAGGCCCACGCAATGTGATCACATATGCATTATCACAATAACATTCGACGGAGTAAACACACAAGACAAACACAAACAAACATCCTAACTATTGCAATACATACATGCTTTTCCCTCGAACCAGGCTCTGATACCACTTGCAACGCCTGGCCGCTTCAAGAATCAATGACTATACCCACATACTAACACGAGACTTTTCAGTGTGCTTTTTCCTCACTCGCACACTTCCCGGAAAAACTTCCCACGAGGTCACCCATCCCAGAATTGCTCCAAGTCAAGCATGCTTAACTGTGGAGTTCTTTCGATCCGGGCTACCAAAAAGCAGATGCATCTTGTTAGCATAGGTAGTACCAATTAATTCTTATAAGCTATCACAAACTGTGTAGCCTTATACCTGCACAGCCTTTGGAATCCCTCTCTTTCGGGTGTCGATTCGATTCATTCATGCATGTAACCCCCCGCTGGAAGCTGTCAGGAGCTGCTCCTTGTTTGTGCCCCTTTGCACCGGCGATCACTCCCCGCCCTCGTCAGCGCTCAGGATGTTACAAGCCCACCAGCTTCCGCCTGGTTCGTCCTCGAACCACACCGTACTGGAAGAGAGGCCTGCTCTGATACCATAAATGTAACACCCCGTATATATCCGGTAATGTTATCATAATATCGTATTAAGCTGCGCTTAATTAAAATTGCGGAATATCTTTTTCTTTTCAATTATGATGTCGTTATCATTACCAACTTGCTTATTAATCAATTAATAAAACACCGTATGTATATAAATTGCAATAAAACAGCTAATTGTAATACCTCAATATATAAATAACATAAATGTGAGTCTCTAGTCACGGAACTACATCACGTAGACTGGACCACTATCAGGTTATACAACTCCAAACTAAAAGTACTAACAACAAGTGACATGGACAATCCCCATGCTCACACAAATAAGGCAACAAAGCCCAACATCAGTCTCAACATAATAACATAATCTCAATGCGGAAAACATAAACAGCAACTAGTCCAGTCATGCTAGCAAATAAGCAGTAATAACATAAATCAGCTAAGCTCCGGCCTCCTGCCGCCTGAGGCATCGGCCCCCATACTACCTGATCCTGAAATAAGCATTCCCCAAACGTGGGGTAAGATCTCTAAACTAGAAATCTCAGTAAGACAGTGAGTCCTGGATCTTCTACCCCAAGCTCACTTACATGTGCAATATAAGTTCAAAAACAGTTTATCATCATCAGTTCTAAAACAGTGCAATGCAGCAGATAATCATGTCATGTGTGTCAAATACTATTCTACTAGCCAGAGAAATGCAGGAATACGTCTATTACCCACACATAGTGCAAGATGCTACTTGCATCCACCCCGGATCACCGTCTTGTATGACGCCACATACTCAGGCTTACCGTCAAGATGGAACAACACATGTATATTAAAAGCCATTACACATAAAGCTCAACAACATTTCAAATATTCAAAGCATGTAACACAGCATGCCTATAACCATACCCCCATAGGACATGGTGGAACCACAACATGGCTAAACCGAGGACACGAAAGCTTACCTTGTAAACTAGCTATCCAATACCAAGAGTCCGCACAAGCTCAAGACCCACAAACAACACAATCACAATCTGTTTATATGAGAAATATCATCAATAACCATACTTTAAAGGTTCATCTCATTATGACAACATTTCCTTATTCGATTACGTCTTTTCTAGATCATAATTATCAAGCATTAAGTCCCACAATTAAAGGTATCACTGTTTCCCAACAGTTACACAAACCTCTTTGGCCATCATGCCTAAATGGGGACTTTCCCACGCATTAAAACTGGTTTCTGTTCATTTTTCACAGGTTGTAATCGATTACCCAGACATGGTAATCGATTACTGAACTAGGTAACCGGTTACCAAAACAGAGGTAATCGATTACTGCACATGGTAATCAATTACCAACCAAAAGTAATCGATTACACGCGGGCATAACAGTTTTCTGCAGAATTATTCTGCATAAACCGAGCCTCCATGGCTTCCCCAAGGTCCAAGGTTCATTTTAGCCCAAAACAGATGTTCAATACTACTTATTAAACATAAATTAACAACCTTTAACATGATTAATCAAAGTTATCTATTTTCATGACCAAAACAAGCCATTTTCATGAAAAATCAAAGGAAAGGTTCAAGGTATACCTATGGGGTCCTTAAACTCAGAAAAAGAAGAGCCTTAGATGCTCAATGAAGTGCCCCAAGCCTCTGCCTTAGTGATGCACGAAAATCACCACACCAAGGTAAGTTCTTTAAGCCAAAAGATCACTCCTTGGCACCAAAAGACAAGAACAAGGCCTCTATCAAGGTATCTCCCAACTCAGTCCCAAACAAAGCAACTTAGAAGCTTACACTCAGAAACTAAGAGCTTTCCTCCCACCCAAGGTTCACCCACACACAATCATGGTGTTTTGATGAAGTAAAAATGGAGAAAGGTGGTTACTTTGAGGATTTTCTATGAAGAAATGGAGGTGGAAGAGGATGGCAAGGTGGCTGGCTCCTCTCGTCAGAAAACTCTCACGTAGCAAGGCAAGAAAATGACCTAGGATCATGTGCCAAGCCTATTTATAGCCACTTAACCAATTCACACACAGTATTAACTTTAATTGCTACGCTTATCATTTTAATCCCAAACTTTGGATTCTTAACCTACTCAATTTTACAAGAATTATCATATTTTTCTTATAATTTTCGGAGCACATTTCCGGTACGCGCTTTTCATAGCCAGTACCAGTTTCCGGCACCAGTTCTCATTATTTTGACTTGAAACTCATTTTACAAGTCCTACATATTATTCTAGTAATTATCATGCAATTATTATAATTTTTCGGGATACTTTTTCGGTACGCATTTATACCGACTAGCAGAATCGGTATCTGCACTTTTCTTCCGAATAGTGACTTTCAGCATTCTTTCTCACTTACTATAATTATTAAAGCCTCATAATAATTATTAGGGTCAATTATGGAATTATTTCTTAATTTCACATAATTAATTAATTAATTTCCTTAATTAACGGTGCGGGTTCTTACATCATAAGTCTCTCAACAACTCTCAACAGCAAAAAGGCACAAGATAAGGATCACATCCCAACAGAAAAGGAGTTGAATCCTATTGCACTTGGGGAAGCTCAAAAGGCCCAAGCCTAAGAAGGTAATCCTTATAAATAAGAGCCTAAGTACCCCAGGTAAACACTTTTGACCTATTTACTAATATTGTCCACACTATGCACACACCCACCCCTTGGCTATAAGTCTATTGCTTGTGCGCAGTGATTGAGACCTCGGCTATAAGCCTAGTATACACTTGATATACACTATCTCTGAGCGCATACCCTACGGTATAGCAATACGGTCTATCCAGGACCTAACATTGGCGCCGCAAACTAGGAAGGCCCCTACAAAGTCAAGGAAAATCTGGGAAAGGCTCCAAGAAACCAGTAAAGAGGACTTGGAACGTGGACAAGTTAAAGGTCTACTATAGCTAGGCTTGAAGTCCGACTTTCGAGACAATAAGACAAGCTCTTAAGCCCGGCCAATAGTTAGATTTACTTCTACGAAAATAAGACGAGCTGTTAAGCCCAGTCAGTAGGTGGATTTATTTCAAAGCAAATAAAACGAGCTCTTAAGCTCGGCCTTGTAAATAGATTTCGTGTGAAATGCAAATAAAATGACTAGTTATTTAAATTCTGTCATCAATGCATATCGACTTCTACTCAAATAATTGAAGCCTCAGGAGCTTCACGATCAAACAAAGGAATAAAAATTTTGTTGACGAACAAAAAAATAATCCTAGATCGGCTAACAAAAAAAACCCTCGGCGAATCGCAAGTCGAGTATGACGAGATCAAAATTGAACTTCAAACATATAAGTAAAGAAAAGTAACGATCTCGGCAAAAACAAATTAAAACATAAGTTGTAAAGCCGACCTAAAGCGGAAATTATGTTCAGACAAAATAAAAAAGGGGCTCAAAGGCCCCGTGATCAAGATTACATAATAAAGTCGGCATTCCGACCCCTTCATTCAACAGCACGTGGGGAAATAGGAGAAGTGGCTTCACAAGTTTCAGCTCTGGTCTCCTCCTCGCCATCAGAGTCGAAGCCCGGAGTTCCCGGAACGATGGTGCCATCCTTCACATCGTAAGCTACGTCCATGCCATCAGTAACAATGCCGGGAATCAGAACCCGGGCTTGAGCAATAGTGTTGTCAAAGGCTTGGATAGCGACCCTTGCAACCACGGCTTTAGCCTCCTCAAAGTCAACCTGCAGCTTATTGATCTGAGCATGCTTATCTGCCATAGACTTTGAAAAGGTCAGCTTTTCAGCACTTAAGCCATCCGCCTTAGTGGTGGCTGACTCCAAATCCTTCTTGGCCTTTTCCAGCTCGGAAGACAACTCTTGAACCCGGACTTCCAGATCAGATTTTGACTTGCTAAGCTCCTACACCTTAATGGTGAGTGAAGTGTTGGAAGCAGCAGACAAGTCGATCGTTTGGTTGAGGTCTTGAAAAGTCTGAAGCAAGGAGGTGGCCTTTAAAGAATCCTCCTCTAACCGTGTCAGCAAGGATCTCACAGTCGCATTCAAACCCGAGCCGCTAATGAGATCCGAAGGAGGTTTCAGAGCGGCTCTAAGACGGTCGGAAACCCCGACCCTCCACAACTCCCCGGGCTTTAGGGTAATCAAATTCCCCTGTTGAGTGAGGATGGGAGGGGGAAGCGGCGATGAGGAAGGAGAAGTAACATCAGTTATGATCACCTCAGCACCTGCCGAACTTCCGCCGAGCATAGCCTCAACTCGCCGCTTTTTCGTAACCTCGGTTTTGGAATAAGGGACTTCCTTGGCTTTCCCCTTCCCAGTCTTCTTGGGCAAAAACTTCTTGTACTTGGCACTCGTCATGCTCACTGCAGATGAGGGTCAAAGATCAGAACTCAAATCAAAAGAAATGTCGGAAACAGGTTATAAAAGAAAGTCACATACCAAGCTCACAGAGGAGATCCTCCCCAAATTTATCTACTATCCGACTCAAATCAATAATGCCAAACCTTCGGGCATAACCAATCAGAACGGACGCCGCCAGTCTCTCCGAATCAGAAAGAATCACTTCCGGGGTAGCATAGTCCCTAGGACGCCATTGATAATTATTCTGCGTCCAGTAAAGCTCAAACCGACCTGCCAAATCCCCATCGTCTGACAAAGACGAGGCAAACCAGGGGAGGCAGCCTGAGCGAGCTACTACCCTGAAGTAGACATCTTTAAAACCCTTAAAGGATTGGGAGTAGGGGATAAAAATACCCCGGTTTGGAGCGCCTCGGAGAGTCACCCAACCCTTTCTCTCCTTAGCCTCGGCGCCAGTCCGGGCTGTATACACATCAAAAAAGTGTAAAAAGAGGCAAACTGTACAAGGAAGACAGAGGTAGGCGCAGACTTGTTCGAAACCCCGGATGAAGGCCCAGGAATTAGGATGGAGTTGGGAAGGCGCAACCCGAAGTCTACAAATTACAGCCATCTGGAACTCGGTGAAGGGAAACCGAATTCCTAATTTAGTGATCAGATCTCTATAAAGAAAAAAGAAGTGGGGCTCGTCTAAAATAGGCCCCGCACACACCGGATAGTCACCCGCTGGGAGCATATCCACCTCACTGGGGTCTCCAACCGGAAGTTAGGCCATGTCAGCAGGAGACATCGTAGATCGCATGTGTAGGACCTCAAGAAGAACCTAATTCTGGACATCAGACTCCTATATTATTGTGGTCCTGGAACACGAAGGATGGGGATCAGTACAAAAATCATCCAAATCCGATCTGGGATTTCCGAGATCGGATGGCAATGAACATGGACTTCACGAAAATGAAATGGAGATATCAGAACTGCTGACGAGGTCAACATACGGTACCCGACTTGAACCAGAATCATTAAAACAAGTAGGAATGACTGATTCAGAAAAACCTAGCTCGGTCGAAGAAAGACTGGAGGAGCTGTCACTCAAACCAAGGGGAGGAATCTGATCCAGAACGGACCTCGGACCCGGAACTACCTGGGAGGACGGCAATATGTAAGACAAAGGGACAGGCTCAAGAGAGGAACTCAACCTAGAAATGGGAGGACTCACCAAAGAAGGGTTGTTGGTGCCAAAATTAAGCTGACTCTAACGACCCCTCCTATCTGACCTCTCACTCTCCTACCAAGGCCACCCCGGGATCTTCAACGACCTCCCTTATGACCACGAAGAAGCTGTTGAAGCTTCTCCTCCTTGGTGTATTCCCAACCAAAGAGCCAATATTGAACTGACCGAGGTAATTGCCTCACCACCTCCTCACTCACTTCGTCACCTCGGCCAGAAGCCGGGCCGGAAGAAGAACTAGGGGCACTCATCAGGAAAACCCAGAAAAAGCAAAGGGAACAGAGAACCCCCAAATAAAATGGACAGACAGAACGCAAGTTCAATGTAAAATAAAACACTATACTCTAGAATCTCGAGACTATATGGCCAAACAAACAGCAAAAGATGCACCAGGCAAAAACTCGAAGATGATGGAGTAAATGAAGAAAATAAACGAAGGAAGAAAGATACCTGGTCAAAGGAAAACGAAGAGGAAACATGTGAACTTAGAACCAGGAAACCTTTGGCAGTTCAGGCCAAAAACGATAGTAAGAGACCAGAAGCACGCCAAAAGAAAATGCAGAGGAGAAGCTTGAAACGGAGTAAGAAACTCTGAATACGCACTACACGCGAAGCTTCAAAGAGTAAAAACCCTGTGGAAGAACCGAAGTGATGAATTTAAAGGAAACCCAAAAACCTGAGGAGCGAAGATGAAGAGTTTTCTAAATGGTTAAATGATGAGGGGAAAAAAGGGGACTTCTCCCTGAGTGCATTAAATGCACACAATCATGACCTATGCAAAGCTTATTACGGCGCGCCCTGCATGATGCACGAACCCCCAATAAGGGGAAGGCACGTGGAAGCTTACAACCGTCACAGCAGGCATGAAGCGAAAGATCAGGGGGAGTTGATAAGATCAAACTCCGACCTCCAAGCTCCAATGTCGTCTTAAATAGTGCAGGCATGAGCTTGACCGTGAGGTCATAAACAAAGCTGCAACATGACCGAGATCTTCAACTCAGCCCAACACGATGAAGTCGAAGCTCGGATCAAACAATGCTGGAAGGCAGGAAACGAACTCAGGGAAAAACTGACACGTTAAAGCTCGATGTCGCACACACTAAGGAAGATCAAGAAGCTTTGCGCGAATAATCTCGATAAAAGCAATTCCGAGCTAAAACGCAGAGGTCAAGATATTGAAAGCTCAAATCCAAGACCAACGAACTCGGACAAACCAGATCCGAGATGACGTAGAAGCACCTCGAGATCCCGAGCCTCGGAATACCGAGCTGAGGGGAAACTGTTACGGATATGAATATCATATCCCAACTACCCACCCAAGAATCTACTAAGAGATAGAGTCATAAGTCTCTCAACAACTCTCAACAGCAAAAAGGCATAAGATAAGGATCACATCCCAACAGAAAGGGAGTTGAATCCTATTGCACTTGGGGAAGCTCAAAAGGCCCAAGCCTAAGAAGGTAATCCTTATAAATAAGAGCCTAAGGACCCCAGGTAAACACTTTTGACCTATTTACTAATACTGTCCACACTGAGCACACACCCACCCCTTGGCTATAAGCCTATTGCTTGCGCGCAGTGATTGGGACCTCGGCTATAAGCCTAGTATACACTTGATATACATTATCTCTGAGCGCATACCCTACGGTATAGCAATATGGTCTATCCAGGACCTAACAGGCGCAAATTTTGAATTATGTCTGCAGCCTCGTACGTGATTTTTGTAGGTTGCCAATGGATTTGAAACATGCTCATCAAATATAATTCCTAAAGGGAGAGCTGGAATAAAAGCTCGAAATATATACGATATAGATTGAGCATTTGCACTCTTCCAAGACTGACCACCATATCACGTATCATAATCTGGAAAATATCTGTGGTACTATCGTTACACTGAGTACTGTGTATGACTCTTGTTTAAAATAAAATTATAAATTAGGTATCACGTAAAATAATAACAGTTTGAGCATTTGCACTCTTCCAAGACTGACCACCATATCACGTATCATAATCTGGAAAATATCTGTGGTACTATCGTTACACTGAGTACTGTGTATGACTCTTGTTTAAAATAAAATTATAAATTAGGTATTACGAAAAATACATAGGCATAATTTTTTTCACTCTCTCTTCAGGAAACATGTCAATACATGTGTTGTGTTTTTATTGGATGGATATAGGTACTTTGGAAGTATATTAGAAATTTCATATAATCCGATAAGCTTATGGTTCGGTTGTCAACATTTCTCATTTAGTCATATGATCTGTTTTGGACAGGCCTTTAGGTCCAGCATTCTAGGCCGACCATTGGGCCCAATAATAGATGTTGAACTTCTGCACTTTTAAAGTGGGATAAATGTTTTCTTATCGCACACTTAATTTCCTTCTCCTATGCACGCACGCCTTACACACAGGTAATGGGACGCTATCTCACTGGGGGAGCCCACGAGACAAAATAGTTAAGGCTCATGATTCTCATACTAGGGATCAGCTTCCCTTATAAATACTTCTCTTCTATGAAATACCGGGAACACCGACCAAAATACCATTTTTCATCAAGTTTTTTACTTAAATGCCACGCGAACAGTGTTATTTTTCAATATGCCACGTGGGCAAGTTGGTTGGGCACTGTAGCGAACTCAGTTTGCTGACGTGTCACGTTTCTAGTGGATAACAAGTACCAAGTTAAAAACAAATACCAAGTTCGCTACATTAATATGTATTTTAACCAAGTTCGCTACCCCGTGTAGCGAACTTGGTGTCCATTTAAAATGCGACACGTCAACACTGAGTTCGCTATAGTGCCCAGCGAACTTGCCAACATGGCATATTGAGAAATAACACTGTTCACGTGGCATTTAAGTAAAAAGCTTGGTGAACTGTGGCATTTTGGTCACTGTTCCTGAAATACCGATACTCCGAATTTTTTTTCCAACGTATCGGATACGCGTATCGGAAACATATTGTATCGTATCGATGAATTATTGGTCGTATCGAAAACGTATTTGGAACGTATCGAAAATGTTGTGTCAGAGTCGGTGCTTCATAGCTTCTCTTTATCATTGTAGAGGCACATTCTACACACTGCACACTACACACCATTGTTGTTACTCTACTACATTTCAACCTCAGAACCACTATGCCCTTCATCTTCCTTTGATTCTCAGTGTTCGCCTTAGATTTAAATGGTGACTCCATTCTTAAGCTTTAGTTCATACTATTGCCTCACTAAATAATTGTTATATTGATATATTGACATATTGACCCCTAGAGAAAAACAAATCTAAGACCAAACACTTTAACAAATCATAATATAATGGTAGATTGAGAGCACTTGATTGAGAATAATTTCCTTTATCCGCTGTTTTATTAGCCTTTCAATATAGTTTACTAGAAAGTTAAAATGATTTGATCTTGCCAAAAAGGTGGGCAAGTTCGCTAAGGGGTTGGTCCATACCCCACAATGGAGTGGGTTCAAACCCCGCTGGCCAATGTGAGGACTTTATCGGTAGGTGATATAATCTCTTACGAAAATCCTCAAAGAGTAGGGGATCTTTCCTGATCCTAGTAGGATACCGGTGTTCTAACCTCACTTAAACTTTTATTTACAAAAATAAAAATGATTTGATCTTTATTATATAATTATCACATAGCATAATGAAAAGCAAAAGCTAAAGGTTATGTGTAAGTGGGTTTCAAAGCTAATTTAAATTTAAAATCATGAACTACTCGTAAGAGTTTAATTAAGTCCAACTATAGATCTTAAGAATAGGATAACCTTATTTTAAACTTGAGATAAGACCAATTTGAAATCTGAATTCAAAAGACATACTTCAAATTTTAAATTAAGATCAACCCTTTGACTAATTTAAATTTTGAACTTGGGATAAGATCTTATTTAATCCTTATCCTATTCAAATTCAAATTCAAAATTTAAATTAGGCTGAAATTTGATTTCATCAAATATTTAGTCAATTCAAATTAAAATAATATTTGATCTCATCAAATTAGAATTGCCTTTTTTAGGCCCACTGGGAAGAGTAACTAGTGTCTCCTAGCCCCTAGTTACCTAGTGCCTACATGGGCCCAAGCCCATGTGTTCAAAATACACGTATTCATCATTCTTATTTGATCTCATCTCATAAGATCCACACTATGCAATATATATAGGTCCTGAATATATATAATTACACTTATAATTATTTTTAATTTTTTTTTTGTAATATATTTAAATATATGTGACTTTGAAATATAAATAAGGCATAACTTATTATATTTAAGGGTTCATTTTTTCTGCCATGACTCCAGATAACTTATATGCATTAAGCCCAAAACGACGTCATCTTAAGGCAAAAATTAAGGTGTTTTGTAATTTTAATTTATTGCAGGGTTGTATTAGTCTTTATCATTATAATTTTTTAATCTTTCAATCCAAAATGATGTCGTTTTAGTGTGAATGCATATAACTTATCTGCAGTCACTGTAGAAATATTATTCTGTATTTTTAAATATAAAAACATATTACATGTTGATATAATATGTTGACAGTTACAGCTGGCAAATTTGTCTCCGCCCATCCCATCCGCAAACATATTTTTTTCTTCTTATATTTACTATCTAACAAGCCTGGCTTTGTGTGGCTAAGTGTTTGTTAGAATATTAAACGTAATAACTAAAATATTTGTCAACTTTTCATCTAATAAATATGTCAAAAATACACACTTCAGAAAGTCAATTCAGAGACAACTATAGAAAACATTGTTCATTGTTACAATTTAACATGAAAAAGACAAAATAGATCACATTAAACCTCCAAGTAGGGGACAAAAAAAACACAATACTAATTATATGCTCTAACTAGATTAATAATAGGTACAATCTATGAAGCACTGACACTTCAAAAATTTTGACGTGTCGTGTCCGACACTTCCTGACACTCACCGACACTCCGACATTCCAATACTCGTTGCAAAGACTCAAAAAAGGTTCAAAGGTTAGGTTGCGTTGCATTTTGAGTTCCAATTATTAGATTCGTTAGATTACGATTACGATTACGATTTTATTGAGTTTAATATAAACATTTAAGATATATTATGTTTCTTTGCAAAATTGATAAGTATTATAAGTTTAGCTTTATTTTTTGTTAAATTATTGAATACTAAATATAATATACACTATATAAATTAAAATTATTATATAATATCAAAACGTGTCCTAACGTGTCAAAATTTATTATTTTTTAGAATTAACGTGTCGGAGTGTCGTGTCATGTCGTATCCTGTATCCTGTGTCAATGTCGGATCAATATAGGTTACAATTATACTGAAATGAGCCACTTACTTTTAGTTTGCTCTCCAAGTATCCAATTGACTGTTAATTCTTTGCTGGGTGTTTCAATTATTTTATTTTAAAAAATATTTATATTCTTTTTAACCTTTTAATTTAAGAGAATTTTAAAATAAAAATAATTATTTATTATAATTCACATGTCATCAAACAGTTAGTTTCAGTTACACTATATTTTTATATTTTATTTAATTATTATTTTTATGCCGCTTTTGAAAATTTTTTTACAAAAATATTTATACAGTTACAACAGATATATTATTTGCATTTATTCGTAAAACGACGTTGAATTATAATTATAAAGATTCTAATAATCTTGAAATAAATTAATTATAAAATCATCACTCTAAAACGACATTGTATTATACTCGCTACACATAATTTTAAATGCAGAAAAAGCATCGAAAATGTAAACACTAGATAAAACCAAGCCATTACCTGGTCAGTGAATGCTTGCTTGACCTGAGAAAACCAAACAGCCTATACACTCTGAGGATTTTCCCGAGAAAATTTTTAAAATGAGGTGCGCTTTCTGAACAGATACATTTTATTTTCTTTGCTACTGTTTGTTTCCAGAGATAGTGAGTAAACAGAAAATTTTAGAGTACATGCGTACTGTGTTTTTTTTTTTTTTTACTTATTATTATTTTTATTATTTAACTTGAACAAATTCCGCAGTACTTTGTTGCTGTCGATTTCATTTAGCTATTTTTTCTTCTTCATCTTTTTTTTTTTGTCAGTTTATTTTTTAAAATTTAATTAGGGTTTTAGCATTTTGGTTGAGAAATCTTAGATTCTCTTGGAGCTATAATTTCGAGTTCATTGTTATATTTAATTCTTGGTCTTCATGTGGTTTGTTACATAGCGATGATTTCATAGCCCTTTTGTTTTTTTCTTCTCAGTTTCCTTCTTTCATATAGGGGTTTAGTTTACTACCACTTTCTGTGTTATTTTTTATTGCTAATTTCATTAGTAAACTAGGAACACTCTGATTTGGGGCTGTAATATGTTGCTGTTAGCTTAGCGAGAAATAAAGGAAATGTTATGTTCGTAATTTTGTTCCTTTTTTTGGTTTTCAAAATTTGGAAGCATCCTAGTTGTGGTACCCTGTTCATCGATGATCTATATGACGAATTTTGATTTGGTCTCAGAAGTGCATTTCTTGTTTTGATTCTATTCTTAAAGTTACATCTCGATTGATGGGAATCTTCTGATACAGATCATATATCTATAGAGCATTAGTCTTAAGGTTGATGCTCATTTTAGATGTATGGTATTGTTTTTCATGGATCAAGAAAACATTTTTCATTTGATATGAGCTTCCTGGTCAAAATTTACTAAGGAAGTCAAGGACAAATTAATGCTGAGTTAAAGGTTTGAGGTAGTAAATAAATTGTTTCAGTGTTAGAATCTTATCTAGTGTCAAATTTGATGGACTCAAATGTGTTCTATCCAAGAGGTTATTCAAGTATACTTGGAATTAAGTGAGGCCAACATATTGCGTGGAAGTAGGTCAGCATGTAATTTTTTGGTTCTCTTTTGTACTTTTCTTTAATTTTTTTCTGTCTTTTTCGGTTGGGTAGTCATACATGGATTATTTTTCAGTTTTCTTGTACTTCATTGCTGAGAAGTTTGGCTTGGATTAATTTTTAGATGAAGAATCAGAGAAGATAAATTTTTAATTTTGGTATAACAGCGTTATCCCTTTTTGTTGGGTAAAGCTACATGGATCAATCAATGCTATTGAGGTTTATCAAGAACCAAATTTATGGTTTCTCACTTTCTTTTACTGTTTTCTTAAGTCTTTCTTTGACCCATTTAGGCCTCATTTTAGTGAACTTGTTTTCTGCTGATATGTACTTTTATACTTCAATTAACACTTATGAAGCTTGTTGGTCATGTTGGATGAGTTTTGAAAACAGATTTTGAAATTCAAATAAGTTATTGCGGGCTTATTTTCATAGGCTAGAAATTCAAGCTTATGAATATAAGCCTTTGTGAAAATAAAAAACAGTGTTAGTTGTTTTATAATAATTTATGAAACTTGTATGATGTGATCATCAATTTTCTTTTAGCATAAAAAACGAGGAGTTTATGGTACTCACGCATATTTAGAGCATATCATGATTGAAGTTATTTGTAATATCACGTGCTGGCCTTGGCTTCTTGTTTGGATGTTGCATTTTCTCTTCCTAGCTATTTTTTTACTAGGGACAACCCTCTTCTAATCCTTGCCACATTTTTCGAGTGTACTTCCAGTGTAAGCTTTGCTTTATGGGCATACATGTACTTCCAGTGTACTTGTATGATGTGATCATCAATTTTCTTGTAGCATAAAAAACGAGGAGTTTATGGTACTCACGCATATTTAGAGCATATCATGATTGAAGTTATTTGTAACATCACGTGCTGGCCTTGGCTTCTTGTTTGGATGTTGCATTTTCTCTTCCTAGCTATTTTTTTACTAGGGACAACCCTCTTCTAATCCTTGCCACATTTTTCGAGTGTACTTCCAGTGTAAGCTTTGCTTTATGGGCATACATGGTCTGTCTTTTGACAGCTAGAGCAATGTGAATCTCGAGCACAGATGGAGCTTCCACTGGAAGTACACTTGAAAAATGTGAGTGTTTCTGTAAGAGAGTTTGTCCCTAGCAAAAGTGTTATAGGAACGAGCAACAGCACATTCCATGGCCAGGATCACATTTCCATTGTGATTTACCAAACAACGTAAATCAAGTATTAGCTTAATGATCATAATTATGTAATGTATTGGTTCCATCTTTTGTTGTTGTGGCATTGTGACTTAATATATGTGTAAGTTGTGTTGTGTGGAATCATGTTATTCTTTGTTATTTTGTCATTTGGGGACATTATACGAAGAGGAAGATTTTCAATGTCAGATCGTTAAATTTATTTCTATTTTATAATACAGCCGCCATCCTCCTGTCAAATGGGCGCAGAGGTCTGATGAACTCTACATAACAGTTGAGTTGCCTGACGCCCAGGATGTGAAGCTAAAACTGGAGCCAGAAGGAAAATTTTACTTCTCTGCAACTGCTGGTGCAGAGAAGATTCCCTATGAAATTGACATTGATCTGTTTGACAATATTGATGTAAATGTAAGGGTAGCAAGTTGATGGTTTGTTAATCATATATTTTCCACATTTGTTTGGTAATTGGTGTGTTAATTTGTTTGGTAATTGGTTTGTTAATCTGCATTCTCAGAATAGCAAAGCTAGTCTTGGTTCAAGAAATATCTGCTACCTAGTGAAAAAGGCTGAGAACAAATGGTGGGACAGATTGTTGAAGCAAGGAGGGAAACCTCCTATCTTTTTGAAAGTTGATTGGGACAAATGGGTTGATGAAGATGAGGAGCAAGATAATAAGCGTTAGTTGTTTTCATATTTTCTCTGAATTTAAGGTTTCTTTTTCCATCGGTTTGTCTCATTTGCATATTGTTTTTCAGCTGCATCTGATATGGACTTTGGCGACATTGATTTTTCCGTAAGCAATATGCCCCAAACGATAGTTTAATACTTATATTTTTAGTTAGATGGTCTCCTTGACACATAAATTCACTTTCTCTGCAGAAGTTGAACATGGGAGGGGGTGGAGGAATGGATTTTGATGCTGCAGGCGATGATGACGGTAAGAGTACTCATCTTAGTTTTGTCAATGTTTATGGGATACAGCATGATTAATCTTTCTTATTTAGGTATAAATCTTTTTATGAACTTATGTTTATTTTGCTTTAGTAATTGACTAGAGTCTCTTGGTCTTTTATTTTTCAGATGATGAGAGTGACACAGAAGATGAAGTTGCAGCACAAGCATCTACTGGCAATGAACTAGATACAAAAGACACCGCGGGTGGCGATCCAAGCGATGCACCTCATAAAGCATAAATTTTTTGCGAATGGTGAACCGATTCATAGTTAGTTGACATGTTCACTTCGTTTTCAGCCTTTTGATCCTGGACCTTTTTAACAAGTTTGGCATATACGTGTTGGCGTTACATAATACTATTCGATAATTATATGTCTTTGTTTCGGTTAGAGTGGATAATTGCACCTCATCTGAGGTATGACGAACGTTATGCATAATACTGTTTTAAAAAACTAACTGACACAAGATCACTGTGAAAATAGAGACGGATATAATAAGATGATTTAGATAGGAGAAGAAAAAATATATAAGAACCTATTATGTATTAAATATGTGCTAGATAAGTAATTTGATGAAATTATGTTATCATGTCATGTGCATATGAAATATATAATATAATATTTTATTCGATCATAAGTTAGATAGGAATATGTCATTCTAATTTTCAATTGACATGAAACAAATAATGCCTTGTAGTTTGATAGGCATATGTTATTTTAACCTTTGTTTGCGACAATCAATTTGAGATATAATATAAATTGATAAAAATAGTTTTCAAAAGGAATTTTATATATTTAAAAAAAAATATTTATTAAATTTTTTAATTCATTTATACCTAATTGACTCATTTAAAATTGTTGTAAATATTACAGGGGAAGGCACTAGGGGTGTAAATGAGCTAGGCCGGCCTACAGGGACCTACGGCTTAGCCTATTTTAGGTCAGACTTGGTCTATTATAAGTAGTAAAATTGAATAGGCTTAGGCTTTTTAAAAAATATATTTAGAAAACATGTCATAGACTTTTTTGTACATGTCGGGCCTATAAGCTTACAGGCCAGTTTATATCATATTATTTATTTAAAATATAATAAATAAAATTAGTATTAAATAATTTTGAATAATAAAATAATATTAAAATTATTAATTTAATGGTTGAATGTTTAATAGGTTTAAACAGGCTAACAGGCCTAAGCCAAAGCTTTTATTTTTTGAATATATGTCAGGCCAGACTTGTAATTTGGAGCATACACAGGCCAGACTTGTAATTTGGAGCCTAAACAGGCCAATAAGCCAGGCCCTACCCAATGCTTTTTACACAGGCTTGGCCTATTTAAGCCAAAGCCTAGCCCAGCCCAATTACACCCCTAGAAGGCACAACCAATTAGTAAATATTACAGGGGAAGGAACAATCGATTAATGTTAATTCATTGTTACTACCAATCAATTTCACATTGATTATGTTGATTTTACGGTTATATTTATTTTCATCTTTGTATGAATTCTAGATTTTTAATATTGATTCTAAACTCATTTAATTCTGTTCTTACTACTTTTACTTAGTTTGCATTTTAGAAAATACAATTTTCATTGAAAAAGCCATTACATTCACATTCAAGAAAATAATAAAAAAAAAACTGAAAGAAATTGAATTTTTCGTTCCCAGACAACGATAACTCTTTCTTTTGAAAATTACAACCAACAAAATGGCGCCGTTGCCGGGGAGCGGTGCATGATTTAGTTTCTTTTTGAAGTTCTTTGGTATAGTTTCTTGAATTTGTGATTCTGTTACATTTTTAATTTTTGACAAGTTTTGAATTCTTTTTAATTCTTGCACTATTACAGTAAACATTCTGCCAAACCAGATTGACAAAGGAAGTTGATTGATTACTACACTATGGCAGACGAAAACAGCTCAATCCATGGGAACAATGAAAATGGGAATGGAAATGCCATAATCCCAGTGATTGAAGAGCTGCGCGTAATGGAGTATGCAATTCCATCTGCTCAAAAAGTACACTGATGCTCACAATATTCTTGAGATGATCAGTGCAAACATAATCAGCCCAAGCAAGTTCGTATATGTTTTCAAGAACAAAGAAAGGAAGCTGATTTTCAAGTAGTATCAAGTCCTCCTCAATATCACTTAGAAGCCGTGGTCTTGACAATATAGAGTCCATCTCCATCCAATCTTCGCGTCTAAAAAATCTAAGAAAAAGCTCAATTATGAAGCAAGCATCAATTAGAATCATCCTTAGGAAATCATTGCTTTCATAGTTAATAGTCTCTGCATAACAATTTCGAATTCTATTTTCCCAAGAACAAAATCCCCCACACATAGATGATTTTGAGTTAGAAACGCCTTGAGATATTTCAGTTTGAGTTTCTCCATTGGCTCAAAAATATTGTCACCGCCAGGGCCATGTGGATTGTGAAAAGGACCAATGGAAACAACCCGAGGAGTATAGGCTTGGGGATTATTTTGGCGAATTTTTGATGGAACTATAGAAATGCATTCCTCATGTATTCCAGACATGTCGGGAAGAACCACTCCTTCAAGCATATCAGTCAATACTGTCTCCAAATCTTGGTGTCCACTCTGTGAACTATTTGTTTGTCCCTCCATTTTCTTAAACCCATCAAATCCAATTGCAGGTTTAGCATGAGTCTGAAACTAGGAATCGAAGATACAACATAGGATTTATATATAAATGGTAATAGATATAATAAAAACATTTATGTGACTTCACCCGGTCAAAAGTTTTTAGAAGGGTTGGTTGCATAATATGATATGAGTCTATGACCAAGTGATTTAAAATTCCACCACCCCATTCTTCATATAAATAAATAAATAAGTTAAATTTCACATGCCCATTATCAACACTTCAAAGGTTAAAACCGCCAAAAGAATTCTTGAGTGAAGGAGAGATTGTTGGGTGACATATGATATGACAAGAACACGCAATAGATTTTAAAAATCATAGAGCATGCTAGTGGCGGAGCCAGGATTTAATTTTAGCCGGGGCCAAAAATTTGACATATCAAATTATAATTTTTTTTTCATAATTACACAAATCTATTAGGAAAAAAATTTACTTAAAATTTTCAAAGTAATAGGATCGATGTTATTTTAACAAATAATAGTTATTTATCTAAAATTTAGAATATAATATAAAATAAAATTAGTAAAGAAAGTACAAATTATATATACATATATGAAAATTTCATGTGATTTTTATGCACATTTTCATGTAATCTTTGTTAACATTATTTCATGTGATGTTAATGAAAGCTTATTTCATGTGATGTTAATGAGAATTGATTTCATGTGGTCTTTGTGAATAAAATTTTTATTTTTTATATTTTAATTTCATTTGGGCCTACAAACTTTAGTTTGCAACTTTGTAGGCCTTACAAGTCGTATTCGGTTTTTATAGTTTTTTATAATATGGCAGGCCATAAATCAAGTATTTAATAGGCTAATAGGTCAGTATAGGTTCCAAATATTTTACATAGGCTTAGTCTATCAAAGCCAAAATTTGACTTAACTTGGCCCATTTATAACCCTAGCCGTGACCTGTGAAGAACATTAACATAGATGGACAACAAACTTCACAATTAAAAAGAAATATGGAATAATCAGCGACAAATGTCTAAAATCATTTAAATGACATTGGATCCACATAAATCATTTAATTAGAGTTTAGATATTTTAAAAATTTTAAAAATACAAAAAAAGAAGAAGTTGTTAATGGATATGTATAAATTTTTTTCATACTCCATATATATACATATATATTCATTAATTTTTCTCTTTAACAGTTTCCACTAATTAATAACCAAAATAACATGAAAAATAGTTTTTTTTTCTCTCTCCACGTTAGTTGAAGTGACTGAAGAAATAGAAAAAAAGTAATTTTTCATATTATAACTATATTTTACAGGTAAGATCGTAGTGTTAAAAACTAAAAGGATACAATGTTGTGTCCTTTGAAAGGACAAACCCTTTTTCCTACTTTTAAATGTGTTTATTTGGTTTAATTGGGCCCATATTTTGAAATAGGTCAACTAATCATTTTTGTGATTAAGTTTAGAAGTCTTTCTTTTTTAAAATAATAGAAGTAAGAATAAATAATATAACTGATTAGAATAAAGCTGAAAAAAATATACAGGATAAAAAATAAAAAAAGGTAAAACACAAAAATCACCATACTATATATGTTCCTTATTATTTGTTTGTATTTAGATGATTTTTTGTTACTTTGTATTGAGTATTTGGTTTTCTATTTAGACGGTGCCAAATTATAATTTTTATCTTAGTTAATTATAATTAATTATATAATAAGTAAAATAAAAAAATAAGCAGGTGTCTTGGCACCTGTTGGCTTGGATGTGGCTACGCCACTGGAGCATGCACAGTTATAAAATTGATATAATAAAATCATAGAAACAAAAATTTCCAAATTAGAACATCAATCAATTTCCTAAAAGTTAATATTAAATGCTGTAGATATAATAAAATGTTTTTATTTATCTAATTATTGTGGCCTGGCCATTATTGGAATATAAATTCAAAGAAAAAAATTTATAAGATTATCAAGTTGTTCCTATTCTTGGAACTTGATTTTATTGTTTGTTTTATTTAATTTGTTCCGGGAATTATTAGGGTGTGTATGACAACCTTCCCCGAATGAGTTTTTTTTTTTTTTAATTTCTGTTTCCGGGAATAAAAAAGGATGAGAATTGCGTTTGATAAAATCAGTTTATTTTTTTTTTCCGGGGATGAACCGGTTTTTTTTATGCCGGGAAACAAAAAAAAGAATAAATTTTTTTTCTGCTTTTCTAATTCTGGGCAAGAGAATCAGTTTTCTCTCGCACTCAATTAGAAAAGCATGGTTCCTGATGTCCTCGAAGCGGTGGTTCCCGATTATGACTTCTTCTATATGGTTCAGTGAACCAATATTTAATCAAAAAACAAACCAATAGTGTCCTAGAAGCCACATTTGGCAACAAGATCCATGGCCATCAGTAATCGCTTCTTAGATCAAAGGGGAAACAAATATTCAAATTGATAACCCTTTCTCTGCTATCAAAACCATGGTCATTGCCATCTTCGTCATCAATGTACCAATCAGTTTTCTGCTTGGTTTGATTTTTGATTAAATATTGGTTCACTGAACCATGTTTTTCTAATTCTGAAGCATGGTTCGTGATGTCCTTGAAGCGGTGGTAGGGCTCAGTGATGGGGGAGATGTAGGCATGGAAGTCGGATCGGGTGATATCAGAGGCGGCTTTGGAGGAGGCGATGGGAGCGAATTCGGGAGGGGAGATGGCGGTGGATGAGGACCACCAGCCAACCCAGGAGGCGGCGGCGTCGGAGGAGTGAGGGTTGTTGAGGTATTGGGTTGTTGAGGTTTCTGATTCAATTCTATACCATAACTCAATACCCAATGAAATTCTAATTCTCAGAATGAAAAAAAAATTGTGTTAACAAACATAATTCTGATTCTCGGAGTAAAAATAAAATATGTTAACAAACGTAATTCTAATTCTCAGAACTCTTCCAAAGCACAGAAATAGAAAAAAATCATTTTTTTTTCAGAAACAGTGCCAGGAATTAGAATGGTTGTGATGCGCAGCCTTAGTATTAGTATTAGTCCTATTCTTTTTTTCGTTAACTATATGTTAGCATATTGTTACTTTTCTTAAAACCAGAACCTGGTCTTCAAAGCTACATAGTGAACACGTACAATAACCCAAACAAGCTAGCCCAATGCTACATCTCAACCCTGTTTGATCCTAGTGGGTTAACGTTTCTGTTGGATCGATCTGTGGTCTAGTTGTGTCTATGGCAGCAAATGATGACAAATCATTATGCACAAACAAGGTGCTAAGAGTCAAAGAGGATGTGTGTGCATAGACGAGAGACTAGAAGTCAAAGAAAGTGTGCGAACAACAATAAGGGCCAGGATTTCAAGAGAGCATACATGTGATGTTCAACCCTTTATTTACAGAGATTTATACTGAATAAGACCCGTTGACCTGATTGGCTGTTACTTGGATCCAGAATAAACCCCAAACTTGTTAAGACTTTTAAGTTTACATACCTTTGTTTATGTTCCTTACTTAACCTATTTCTAAATATGAAATTAATTACTTATTACTAATCGTTAACTTTCTAACAATCATACGAGTTCTTTATAAAAGACAGCAACATAATAGGGCTAAAAGAAGGAGGAATTACCTGATGGTCAAGATGTGAAGGATTAATCTCCAGTAATGTTCAGGCAGCAGATCCCAGCTCCATTCTCAATTCATCGAACTTATAATAAACTTCTTTTGATTGGTCTCATTCTGCAGGGACGACACTTGCAGACTTGCTGCTTTTTATATTCAAACAAGCTAGACTAAGTCCTTCACGTGGGATAAGTCATTCAATACTAAAGTCAACACAGTAATATTGTAGGAATAACACTGTTTAGTCCTACGATCGGATCCGGTTCTGTATTCTGTAGGATCCAATTCCATATTTTTTATTATTATTATTTTAAGTGTGAGACCCACACTTGGTTTGTGTGCGCAGATAATATACAGTGCATTTCCTTTTGAGTTTATTATCTCATCATTTTGATTGGTATTGAATAAAGAAAACTAAGAGATATAAAACAAAGAAAAGGAAAAGAAGAAAAATTTAAAAGGGTTATCTATTTCTTTGTTTGGTAAGAGAAAAAAACCAAATGTATCTAAATAAATGTTATATTACCCTAAATAAATGTGGTTTAAATTCTGGAGTTGTTAAGGGATCTTGCCTAATTATCAGAGATAGTGAGGATGAGTTGTGCATGAGAGTGAGGGATAAGTTGTTTTGTGATAATTTCATTACTTATTTTAATCTTAAAAATGTTATTTCACGTCACATCATGAAATGAACAATTTAAAATAGAATTTTGCACATGTGCTATGATTGTGTGTAAACATTATTTTTTTCGTAATTAATCTTTAATATTTTTTAAATAATTTATATTTAATAAAAAATATTTATTTCATAAATGTAGTTCAGTAAAAATTGTATATCATATAAGGGTTCATTTTTTCTGCAGTTACTGCAGGTAAGTTATCTGCAGTAAGCCCAATACGACGTCGTTTTGGGGCGGAAATCATGGTATTTTTGTAATTTTAATTTATGTAAGGGTTATAATAGTCTTTATATTTATAATTTTTTAAGATTTTAATACCAAAACAATGTCGTTTTAAAAATAAATGCAGATAACTTATCTGCAGTAACTGCAGAAACATTTTTCCCATCATATAATATAGTTCATTTCATAGTTGGTAGTTTCATTTGAAATTTGAAAAAGAAGAAGAGAGAGCTTAAAACCCCCTTATGGTTTATTTTTAAATCATTTACCCCTTTATGCTTTTTTTAATGACTTACCTTCCTATGATTTTTTCCTCCAAGTCCATCCTTAACTCATTACAAATTTGACTAATTTATCTATTTTATCCTTCTTCCTTTTTTTTTGTATTATAGGACATTTTCTTTTTGTAACACCTCGTTCTAGAACCGATTTGTTAACATTACGTATGACATTAAGCGCAGTTATAATAACAGTAATTGAATTAAAATACGGATAAACTTTTTCCTTTCTATTTATAAACGTTTTTGTTTAAAATCAATTCTGTAATTAAAACAATTCCAAAAACTGTAATCGTAACTTAAACTACGAGTGGAACACTTAATGTAGTTTTATTTAAACCATACGTTGCTACCCCAGTGTGCCAAGTAGTCCCCTTAGACCAGCAAGGCTTAAAATTCATTTTTATTGTTATTCAACACTAAACACCTCCACTTTTTATTTACTTAAGAAATTATTATACTACTCTTATGGTCCTCATCTCCCTCTATGTTATAGATTTCTTCGTTAGCTACCCGTGCTCAAATCGGAGCATCGTAGCGAAAGTTATGAATTTTGAAGAAAAATGTGCTGAATTTTGTAGGGTCCCGCGCTGATAGCGCCAGAGCACTGACTTTTTCACGTCTTACGGCGCCATCAACATCGTCTTGGCATTGATAGCGCTAACCCACTATTTGGTGGTGCCAATAGTGCCATTTTGGCTCCAAAAGAGCCATTTTGGCTCCAAAAGCGCCACAGTTCTGGAGATTTCACTATTCTTTGGTATTTTACCCATAACTTGAGTTATACTTATCCGTTTGACGCAATCTTGGTCTAGTTGGAAAGCTAGAAAAAAATCTATAACTTCCATTAAGATACAAGGCTATAACTTCCATTAAGATACAAGGGACCAAACCTATCATATAGGATATGAAAAATGGACAACAAGACATTATATCCTTCTATTTACATTGATTATCAACCCCAAAGGTTTTCTTTCACCTAATAGTCATTATACATTGGAAAAAATGTGTATCATTTTTTTTTTTTTTTGATAACAAAATGTGTATCATTTTAAAGGATATAAAGTTGTGTCATTTTAAGTGAGAGAAAGAGATAAATCATGAGAGAGAGAATGGAGGGAAAATGTTTCAAAGATGTGGATCCCACTTCTTTGTGAGAGTGAAAGGATGTAAGGTGTGTCATTTAAAATGACACTCCTTTTTCCCTTATACATTTATTACAAGATATAATCCTTACCATTTTATGACACACATTTATCAAAATAGGCACTAATGGCCTTCTATCATATATGTGACACCCTCCCCTGTATGCATCCAGGAGAGTTGTCTGCTAAGCGGATTAGAGTCGTAATGTTACGAATAAATTCTGCAATTTCATTTTTAAGTCTCGTTAAAAATTTTGTATTTAAATCTGGTCAAAAGAAATTAAAACAGTGTGAAAACTTAGTGAAACACATGGCTTGCTGAAATAATCGTTTTCCTGAAAAACCTGTCTTCGTGAAAAAATCATAATAAATCGTGCCTTCAGAATTTCATTGTAAAATTTATGTAATCAGAAACTAGACACGTGGGGCTTCGCGCGCATATAAATTATAAGTAATTCGGAAGTCTGTAGCCCCACTAAATATAACTCGCAAGGTGCTCGCAAAATAGTTTATAAAGCTGCATTCAAAACCTTGAGAAATAGTTTTCGCAAAACGTTTCTAAATTTTTTCCAAAGTGCAAACCGACTATAAAAATCTTAAAACAGAAGCTAAATCATGCTTCCAACAGTAATCCAAACTTCCCAAAATATTACAATAATACAGTCATCCAACAGGCAAACAGTTAACATCCATAAGACAAGCAGACAGCAGCAAAAATCCCAAACAGCTGCACTAAACAGCAAATAAAACGTCATCATATGCTTTTTCGTCCTCCTGCAATTTTATAAAAATTGAGCCCCAAAAGGGGTGAGAAAAATCCCAGAAGTGTGATAGCAAAACCAATAATGCAACAATATTAAACTAGGCACAAAATTCCAAAACAGTCGCATCAATATTTTAACTTATTCGATCAACTGTTTAACATATCATCATAGTGCGTATATAACGCCTTCATAAGGTACGTTCATAGCACCGTCGTGCACGTACTAACATACACAGTGGATATTCCATAATGGCTCCTCAAAGGTGAATTCCAACTGTGGCCTATGCGGACGAAAGCCAAGTGTCCCATACCCTGGTACCGAAGGGATGCCTATATGATGCGTGCTCAAACGTATGCATATTTATATAAATATTCTAGTCCATGAGCAGCATGAAATTCGTGCATATATGCCATGATATGCTTTACAAACAAACAAGAAACAAATGAATTATGAGGTGTATATGCATGACTATTGTGCATCCTACCCAACAACTATTCAATGTTTAAAGACCTTTTCTGAGTGCCTCACGCTGATGCCCATTGTCAGCCACTTGCCACTATTCTCTGTTGTGCTGCAAAACCTGTCTCCGCCCTCCATTAAACTCAGATCTACCTCGCTCCGGCCATGGGTCCTCCATTCGAGGCTGCTGCTTCGTTTCTTTTGGTTGTTTTAGTCTTTTTTGTGTTTTTTATAGGTTCTCTTGGATCCAATTTTTCATATTTGTGACTCATGGTGACCTGAGACCGAGCTTATTTATAGTGGGCGCCTGGAGTTTGTGAGCCCTAACCAAAAAAGGAAAGAAAAAAGGATTGAGAAGTAATTTAAGAAGAAGATAAGGACATAAATAGAAGAAAATTTTTCCATTATTGGAAATAGAGCACCCAATGAAATATGGACTGAGAGCTTATTAAAAAAATCCCCTGAGACCACAATCTTGTCTCACGCGGCATCGGTCGTGTTGGTAACAAACTTTGTTTTTTTTTTTCTATCATAAATTGGGACATTTTGAGCAACATTGCAGTGCAAAACATAAGCCTACCGCGGACCTATAAATTTTTTTTTTTTTTTGATAACATAAATTTTGTTTTATGTCTGCACACTTAGGACGGGGTTCCCGAAGATTTTTTTAAAGAAAATTTTAAATGTATTAAAAAAATATAAACAAGAAAAGAAAACTTTAATTTAACATTAAAATAATAATAATCAAGAGTCAACTAAGCTGTTATAATAGAACGATCACAAAAGCATTCTTCGATTCTTCGTTCCTTGAAAAGTAAAGCTTTGGAGAAATAATCGATAATGATAATTAAAAAATAAATAAACACCACAAAAAAAATTTATAAAATATAGTATAATTGTAGGGGTTAATTGATCAAAAACTCACCTTTGTCGATGTCAATTTGATCCAAAGTTGGCCACTTTTGCTTTACAAATAAATGTGAAAAATCTCATGCAATTCTCCTCCAATTGATAAAGATTAAATTTCAGGAATCATTGATGTCTATTAAGATTTGGAGCTAATAAGGTTTATGTTTCAAAAAAAGAAGAAGAGACAAAGCAATGGGGTATAGTTTAAGCTTTAAGCTTTTAATTATAGGGGTTGTTGGGTTGGGCCCTTGTTAGTTAAAATCCCGATTTAAATCTATGATTTTACGATTTTTTTTAATCAAAACGATTTCATCAAAATTCCAAACACTTTTACGATTTTATGATTTTTTACAAATTTTTGTTGTTAAGATTTTATGTTTTATGATTTTTTATCCTCCTTCTGATTTTAGGTAAGATCCCGATTTTAACTATCATGGTTAGGTCTATATTTACTTTTTTCTTTTCAATCTTCCTAAATCTTTTTTTTTACTTGACCTAAATTACTCACCCCTTTGAAAAAAAAATTCTCAAATTTTTGTGTCTGCAATACGTATGGCACTGCCTACCTTTGTTACTATTACTTACACAGAAATAGAACCAACATCATATGCTCTTACTGTAGTTATTCCAGATGCAAACCATGAAATTTTTCTTCATTCTAAGGTTTTCTCACAAACCAGTAATTATATTGTTTGCATCTCCCAATCATTTCATGGATCATGTATAATTGACTCTGGTGCTTTCAATCATGTTTTTGGTAATAAAGATTTAGGCTAGGTACTGTTGTAGGCCTCTGTTTTATTGTAATTTTCTTAGCAGTTTGGGCTTGGACCCATGAATAGCTGCTGTTAGGATTTTCTAATCCTATTTATATTTTCCTTGTAAACCAAGTGACTTGTAACGAGTGGCGGTGATGTGAATATAGTACAGACAAGCTGGACGTAGCCTATATTGGGTGAACCAGGGTAAATCGTTGTGTCTATTCTCTTTCTCTTTCGTTTTCGATTTGTGTGATTGTCGATTTCCAACAGTTTTGCATATAGATGCTGACATCTATGGTAATAGAAAGGGCTAAGCCATGCATTTCTTTAAATAACTTCTATAAAGATATTGAGATGTTTGAAATATTAATGGATTGAGAAAAGATGAGAACATGATGTATGTAAACAATGGTGAAAGTTAAATAAGGATTGAAGATGTAATTCACAATCCTTTGGAATTCTAAAGGAGCATTTTTCAAACCAAAAAAGGCATTACTTTCCATTCGTATAATGAGATAGTAAATATTGTTGTCTAACATTCATTGTCTTATATCTTGATTTGCTGGAATCAAGATTTCATGTCAAATTTTGAAAATATTTTAGCTGAATGTTATCGATTGAGAAAATCTTTCTTGTTAGGAATTGGATATCTGATCCATTGAAGTGCTTGTAATTGATAACGATAGAAGAGTTTCTCTTTCGATCTCTGCTTGTTTGTTAACGTAGAAAGCAGAACATGACCAATGACACTTTTTTCAGATTAGACTTTTGCTTAAAAGATTAGAAATTTCTTTTTCACAATAAGCTAAGAGTTTATCATTCAATTGAATGGACCGATCTTTTGTTGGAATTTGTCTATCCTTATAATTTTTCTCATAAGGAAGATCAACAATGTCTTTTTTTTTTTTTAGCAAAAGGCATTGGGAAGATCGAAACAAATTGTGTCTTGGATAAGTTTCAGCAAATCATTGATTTTTCACTGAATGTGGGATTGCTTTAATTGATTTTCAGTATTCTTAAAAGAAATTTATTCTTTAAAAAAATTAATTCGATTCTATTTATAATGAATTAGTTTTAAGTCTCTAATGATTGGCCTATTAAGAAACTTGAAAAAGGATTGATTTATCGAGATGATAAGTAAGGAAACCTTCATTTGAAATATTTAAAAGAAAGATGAATGTTATGAGCTGTGTTTCTACAATAACTTCATTCTTAAGAATTTTAAGAAGAAATGGTGATTTGAATTTCAATTCTTGATATTTAGTGATTGCTTTGGAAAGTTTAATTAATTATCAATTTAGAACCACTAATCATGCTAAGTCGTTGACGAGTTTTCTCAAAATAATTTGTAGGAATTAATCCTTCTTGAATACAGTTTGAATCACCCCTGTATCAAAAAGGGCTTATGTTTTAAGATCGAATTATCTTATAATGAGTTTCATTGGAATATAGAATTTTTGGATGATTAAATGATTAATTATCTCTAAAAATTGTTCATCATTTAGATCATTACTCTCATCCTGATTAAGGTGATTTTCATCTTTTGAATCCTCACTTTGCAGATGAAGAAGAATGTTATAATGAGTTTTTTTGTTGTTCGTTGATTTGTTTAACCTATTTTATATATAGATTAATATAATAGCCCCAGCATGATTTATTATTAAATTACAAGTAATTAAGTAATTAAGCGTGTATTAGTGGGTTAAAATAAGTAAAATATATAATTAAATTAATTAGGGTCACTTTTGAAGTAAAAAGTGCAGTTAGTGAAAATTATGAGATAAAAATGTGTGTAGGCCAAAGTACCCAAAATATAAAAGTAAAGTTAAAAATATTACTAGAAAAATATTCTAGACCAATTGGTTAAGTTTGGTGGTGAATTAAGGTAAATAGATAGAAGCATTTTTATCCGGCTGAATGTTAATTTATGTTTTCTAAATGACATTTTCCCTCATTTGAGCCACCTCTATCATCCCTCTCTCTCTCCCTCTCTTTGGAAAAAAAAAATTGAAGAAGCCATTGGAGAAAGCTTGAAGACCTAGCTTCTTGGTTTCTTCATGGATTCAAGTGGGACAAAAGGCAAAGTTGCTTAGTTTTGTTAGGAAAATACAACCTATAGCTTGGATACCATTGAGGAGGCTTGAGTTGGGAGATTTTGGCTGGAAGGGGCCACAAAATTTAAGCTTTTCTAGGATCTTGAAGCTTTGCATTGTCTCTTGGAGAGTTGGAATGCCTTCCTTGAGCATTGTGGGTTGATTGTGGTAAGAAACCCTCATCTTTTTCATATTTTCATTAAGTTGGAAATTTTAGGGTTTTATAATAATGTGAGTAGATTGGCTATGTTCAAGGAGGGTTGAGGCTTAGTGTATGTTGTGAAAAATGCTAGGAATGATATTTAATCGGTGAAAATTTTTGTAAAGTTGGCATGCCTTGGTAGCAAATATGCTTGTATTTTCAGCCATTGGTTGGTTGATGTTTGATTTGTGTCCATGTGATTGCTAGGATTGAGCATTGTGGAACAATATTGAAAAACCACCCATTGGAGGAAGCTATGGAGCTTGATTTGCTCATTTGGATTGTTGTTTGTTTGAGAAGTTTGATTGATGTAATTGGTGGTGAACAAAGGTTGTGTTGAAAGCAAATTGAGGTATGCCTTCGGACCTTGGGAATTGATCCCTTTATTGTTCCACCAGCCCTGAATGGGTAGTGGTTGTGATAGTGTATTTAAATGCAATAAAATAGTTTAATGCTTTGTTATACGTATGTGTATGTGTTGCGAACTCAAAAAGTGCACCGGTCGTACAAGTAATAAAGTGATAAGAAAAGTTGTCGATCCCACGAGGACTGATGACCAAGCAATAATTTATCTATTTAACTAAAGTTGGATCGATCGTGAAAGGAGTTTCTTGAGAATATTTTAATTAAATTAAAAATAGAATTTTTAAACTTATTTTTAGTTTTCTATAGTTTAGAAAATAAATGCAGAATTAATAAAGCTAGAAATTGGTTTTAAGTTTTTAATAAAAAGACGTAGCTAGGATTCAACTTTCCTAATGGTTTTTTAACGAGTCTGCCTATTCTTACGATTACATTCAAGATCAAATTATTAACAGTTCTTTCTATGATTGATTAAATCTCAATCCCTTGGTAATCCAATCCTTTACTCTAATCAAAAGCCTAATCCTTTAGTACTTTTTCATAAAATAAGCATTATCTCAAGAACCTACGGTTATAAAATTCATAAGTCTATCCTTAGATCATACAAATTCCAGCAATCAATCAATCAGAATTGATACACCAACATCCCTATTGTCATGCCCAACTCTTATGTTTATCTACGAGTGATCAAGTCATAAATAAAACTAATCATAAATAACAGATTTATTGCATAATTTAAAATCAAGAATGTAAATCATAAAAAAGGCATACATCAATTAAGAACCTATTGGTTCCGTCTCACCCTAACTACTAAAAGGAATTTAGCTATGCATAATTATAAAAACAGAATTAAAAGATACTGTAAAATAAGTAGGGTTCATGGTAAAACTTGCTTAATGGTAAATATCATTGATGCAGATTTGATTCTTCCTTCTTCTCTGCACCGCTCCAGTATTCCTCTTCGCTGCTGCCTTCGTCTTCATCTCTGAGTGCTCCTTTTCTTTTTTCGCATCTCCAGAAGTTTTTTTTTTTCAAAGCCTTCGTCGCGTTGTATTTAAAGAATTAAAATGGGCCTCTGATTCTGGACCAGCTCGCTGAAGCGAGCTGCTCAGCGAATAATTTTTTTCTCCTCGCTCACTTGCTCGCTGAAGCGAGCAGTGGAGCGAGCTTGACCAAATATTTTATATGTATTTAATTTCGTATTTTTCTTGATATTCAGCCGATGCCAACTGCTTCCTCATCCTTATCAGGTTAGTAATTTATTATTCTAGTATGAAACAATCTGAAACAACAACAAAGATTGGGATCTTATCTATTTGTTGGCAATTTACTATCTTTAATATTTTATTTAATTAATACTATATTTTTAATTATTATTTGAACTATATTTAACAAAAAAATAATATAGTGTCTTAGACACTTATGAGTATGCATTTGTTGTGGCATAGGATGGTGTTTCCCTATGTTTTGTATGTTGCATTACGATGCGTAATTCATACTTGGTAGTTTAGCTTACCAGTAGGACTATTTGCATCTGTGTATCCTTAGGACAACATGAGAGCTCGAGGGATGTCTCCTAGAGATGTTTGCTACACATTGCATGGATTTGTATTTATTGCACTATTTACTGTTATTGCTTTTATACTGTCAGTGAACTATGGGTGGAGAAATGCTCCAGGGGCCCCCGGTTTACTGTGATATATTCGTATATCTCACCCCGTGTTGTGGGGAGTCCCTTTCAGGTACAGATATGGCAGGAGCCTCTGGTGACAAGTGGCCATACTTGAATTAGGTTTCATATGTTGATAGCCTGATGTTTTGGACTGCATGCAATTTAGGATTTTTAGATGCATTTGCCATTATATCATCCCTTGTACATGTATATTTTATAGCTGTTTAAAATACCAACAATTTGGATATCAAAATTCATATAATTTCTTCCTCATCTAATTAATGACCCTTAGATCCTCATAATAACTCTCTAATTTTGAATTATCCAAATTAGGGTTATTATAGCCTCTGTGTCGTCCTCTGCTACTGGTATAACTGGCAAGAACTTCTTGACAGAGATCGTAACTCTCTTTCTGAGTGTCTCGCTATCTGATGGACTGATCACACCAGCTGTCAAACAAAGGATCTGAATTAGGGAACTGTGACCCATAACAGCTCGCCCACTATGAGCTGTAGTGTATAAAGAATCTGCTAGTAGAGTGCAGACATCTATGTCAGTCCCTTGCATGATAAGATATAAAAGTGTGACCCTCGGAATATTGCAGTCTTGGTGATGGGATGAGGGTAGCAAAATATACACACTAAACTTGTACCAAAACTTTGCTATAGGTAGCAAATCATCACACACAATAAGCTGTGGGACTGGACCGGGCTCTTGTGTCATCTTCCATGTGGTGCCAGGTTTTGCAATGACTCACAATATCTGGTTAAAAATCAATAAAGGATCTCCCTGATCCTCTCTATCAGTGGGAGCTTAAAGTTGTGGATCATGGCCTGATGTGGGCAGTGGGTGGTGGAGGGGTCAAACTGGGTCTTTAAGACCCTATGTAGTGTCAGAGCATCATATGGTACCTGTTTGCCACTCACATAGGACATGTAGAATCTATGGGTGTTGTCATGGTCAGGACTCCAGGCATTCGCGTAGAATTCCTGGGTTAGAGTCTTGAGGCTAGGACCAAGATTGCAAAGTCCCTCTCATCCACGCCTTCTAATATCTGAGTCAATAGGGTTGGCGGGATCAGCTGCTGACTCCACCAGCTAAAGAGCGAGGGTTAAGTGATATGCTCGCTGAGCTCCTTGCTGTAGCGAGGGAGCTAGTGAGAACTAATTTTTCTCACAGTCATGCTCGCATGAGCGAGAGAATAAGCGAGAAGATAATTTTTATTTTAGTCGCTAGTCATGCTCGTTGAAACGAGTAGGCCAGCGAGCTTATTCTGATTTTTATAATTTGTATTTCCTCGCTAAGCTTCTCGCTTGAGCGAGAGAGCCAGCCAGCTTAATAAAATAAAAATAAAAATAAAATTGAGTAAATAAAATTAAAATAACATAAACATAAAAATAAACATAAAAATAAAAATAAGTAAATAAAATTTAAAATGAAAACATACCTGATTCCCTGAATTAATATTACCTCTATTCTTTCGTGTGTCTTTGCAGAAATTCTCTTGTTGGTGGAATATGCCTCCATACTATCTGTAATTCCATTCCAGCAAATTTAAACAAAATAAAATAACCTAAAATGATAAACTAAAAAGCGATAAAATCTTAGGTTGCCTCCTAAGAGTGCTTGTTTTACGTTACGAGCTTGACGGTGTAGCTTCAGTACTACTCTGGAAGGATAGGAGCACAACTTGTTCCTCTGTGATCTTGGCTTCCCAGGTACGGTTTCAACCTGCAGCCATTAACTTTGAAAGTACGGTCCCCGTCAATATTTCAAATTTCAATGGTTCTATACGGGAATACCGTTTTGACCATAAATGGTCCTGACCAACATGATTTGAGTTTTTCAGGAAATAATTTCAGATGTGAATTGTATAGAAGTACTTGTTGGCCTGGCTCAAATTCTTTTGGGATAATTCTCCTATCGTGCCATTTTTTAGTCTTTTCTTTATAAATTCGGGCATTTTCATAAGCAGCTAATCGAAACTCATCTAATTCATTTAACTCCAAGAGTCTCTTTTCATTAGCAGTCTTACAGTCAAAATTATAAACTTTGTAGCCCATAAAGCCTTAAACTCTAATTCCACTGGAAGATGGCAGGAATTTTCCTAAAGCAATTGAAATGGTGACATCCCAATAAGAGTCTTAAATGCAGTCCTATATGCCCAGAGAGCATCATCTAGCTTTTTGGACCACTCTTTACGGGAATTCCCTACTGTCTTTTCTAAAATACGCTTAAGCTCTCTATTGGAAATTTCTACATGCCCACTAGTTTGGGGGTGATAGGGAGTTGCAACACGGTGTGTGACACCATATTTTTCTAGTAGAGCTTGAAAGTGTTTATTACAGAAGTGAGTTTCTCCATCACTGATTATGGCTCTCGGTACTCCAAATCTTGTGGAAATATTTTTACGCAAGAAATTCACTACCACCTTGGCATCATTAGTTCGGAGAGCTACTGCTTCTACCTATTTGAAAACATAATCAACAGCTACCAATATGTAGGAGTTCTGATATGACGGAGGAAATGGTCCCATGAAGTCAATGCCCCAAACATCAAAAATTTCAACTTCTAGAATATTGTTTAATGGCATTTCATTCATCCTGGAAATATTTCCTGTGCGTTGACATCTATCACAAGTCTCTACGAACTGTTTGGCATCCTTGAATAATATGGGCCAGTAAAAACCGCTTTGGAGAACCTTTGCGGCTGTTCTATTTCTTGCAAAATGTCCACCATACTCAGATCCATGACAATTGTAACATCCCGTCTATTTAGGAACCCATTTAAATTGCCATTAGGAATGTGGTAGAGTACTTGTCGTCGGATTATGTAAATATTTACTTTAGGACGGAGTTAAATTAAATTAGGGAATTATTAGTACCATGGAAGGCGAGTACCTATTTTATACATGTGAAATTCTAGTTATGAGTATGAGAATAATTTAATTAGAATACATAGAAAGCATAACACTACTTAGAATTATATGAGTACTCATTATAAGTATGTGATTAATCTTATCACAAAGAATAAACCTTTAGTAAATAATTAGAGGGTACAGAAAAATTATAGGCATGGGTTAATTCCTAAATAGGAGAGCAATTGGACTTGTATATTTTGAACCCAATCTCCTTTAAGGGCCTCGGCCCAAGGACTTTTGAAGAGGGCTGTAATTATCTCAATCTTTTTCCTAACTTTAGATAACCCTCACTTATCATAAGAAATCTACATGGTAGTTGGTAATTGGCAAAAAATCAACCACATGGCCACATCTACCCCCTCAATTCTTCCCTACATGTGCGCCTAGGGTAAGTGGGGAATTCTAATTTGCTTGTTATCTTATCTTAAACCAAGTGTCAACCAAAAAAATCTCCAACCCTCTTTGCATGTGCGACACATAGGCAATGAGGATATCTTGAATCTTCACTCATGTTCGGCCAAGCTCCTTCATCCGCCAAGAATTTTCCTTCCGTTAACAAAAAAGAAATCTGGCCTCCGTAGTTCCTTTTGTGTGCAGTAGAAAGTAGCAAGATCAAACTCTCTTCCTAAACTTTTCCCTCAACCGTGATCATACAAGAGGAGCACCTCACACTACGACATTCTGCCTCCTTCACATTTTTTCAAATTGTGACATGTATCAGAATGAGTACCATCATCTAGTTCCATTCCACCTATTCATCTGTTCGGCCGAAGGCTTATCTAGGAGGTGAAGAAACTCCTTGATGTTCCTTGTCTCATTCTACACCTTCGGCTGATGAGGAATTCCTCTATATGCAGAGCCAAACTTAAGTTCCCAGCCACCTCTCCTTCCCCTCTTTGCCAGCCGAAACAAACTCCGATTTACTATTATTTTATATGCACGCAGAAGCCCCAGACGTGCTCTTTCTATATTATATGGAATATTTTTTTGATCATCGAAACTGATTTTATACGAATTTTTAAAGACAGCAAGGTCCACCAGGAAAGTAATATTTTCAGCAACTTAAGAAATTTTGAAAGTGTACTCTGATTTTTGTAAGTAACTTGGTTGCAACTATAAGTTTTAATTGGCATCCTCAAAATGATTTTTCAGTAGTTAAAGAGATGTCAAAAACTCTAATTCCGCTTAGCAAACAAACTCTCGTGGATGCATAGAAGGGAGGGTGTTACAACAGTGCCATAGAATGTCTCTAACTTCTTCCTCTGGAACACAATGACGAATTATTCCATCGACACATTGGAAGAAGAGATATGGATCAACCCATGAATATCGTGTTACATCGTGCTTGAACTTCTTCTTTTGCTGTCACGTGAGTTCTTGGGGAAATTCCCCAATTGATAAGTAATTTGCAAAATCAGCAAACCAGGGTATTATCTTGTTGACAGCCATCAGTTGTTCATCAGAAAACTCTTCTTTGATTAAGAGATATGGACTGTCTTGGAGTTCTTTATCTTGAATCCTGGAGAGATGATCTGCTACTAAATTCTCTACTCCCTTATTATCTTTAATCTCAAGTGAAAATTCCTGCAAGAGGAGCATCGAGCGAAGAAGCCTTGGCTTTACATCTTGCTTATTCAAGAGATATTTAAGCGTAGCATGGTCCGTATACACAATAACCTTAGATCCTATTAGATAAGATCTGAATTTGTCCATTGCATACACTATAGCTAGCATGTCTTTCTTAGTTGTGGCATAATTTAACTGAGCTTCATTAAGTACTTTGCTAGCGTAGTAAATTACGTTCAGTAATTTATTTTTCCGCTGACCTAGGACTACTCATATGGCATAATTACTCGCATCACACATAAGCTCGAAAGGAAGTGTCCAATCAGGTGCGGTTAGTATCGGGGCAGTAATGAGTTTTTCTTTCAGTATTTTGAAAGCTTTTAGACATTTGTCATTAAAATTAAACTCATCACTTTTTACTAATAGTTGACTAAGAGGCTTAGATATCTTTGATAAATCTTCTATAAAATCCAGCATTTCCAAAAAAGCTTCTTACTCCGTTAACACTCACAGGAGGAGGAAGTTTCTCAATGATGAGTAACTTAGCTTTGTCAACTTCAATTCCTTTCTCCGAAACTCGGTGTCGCAGAACTATTCCCTCTTTTACCATAAAATGGCACTTTTCCCAATTAAGAATTAGATTGGTTTCCTGACATCGCTTGAGCACGCAAGAAAGATTCGACAAGCAGATGTCGAATGAAGAACCAAACACAAAGAAATCATCCATAAACACTTCTATGATATTTTCAACCACGTCGGAGAAGATATATAGCATGCACCTTTGAAATGTGGCTAGTGCATTACAAAGACCAAATGGAATTCTTCGGTATGCAAACACACCAAATGGGCAAGTGAAAATAGTCTTTTCTTGGTCTTCAGGTGCTACTGGTATTTGATTATAACCTGAATAACCGTCTAAGAAGCAATAATAAGTGTATCCAGCCAGCCTCTCCAACATTTGATCCATAAATGGCAGAGGAAAATGATCTTTACGAGTGGCGTCATTTAACCTACGATAATCTACGCACATCCTCCAACCGGTTACTGTCCTAGTCGGGATTAACTCATTATTCTCATTTTTAATTACTGTAACCCCTCCTTTCTTTGGAACAGTCTGTACCGGGCTTACCCACTTGTTATCTGATATTGGATAAATCATACCCGTATCCAGAAGCTTTACAACTTCTTTTCTAACCACTTCTTTCATAGTAGGGTTTAATCTCCTCTGTGGTTGACGAACTGGTTTGACATCATCCTCCATTAAAATCTTATGAGTACAAAAAGAAGGATTCACACCTTTAAGATCCGAAAAGGTCCACCCAATAACAATCTTGTGTTCTTTCAAGACTCTTATTAGTTTTTCTTCATCTTCCTTTAGCAATGAATTGTTAATAATAACTAGATAGGTATCATCATTGGTAGACATATTTTAAGGTAGTGGAAGTTCTTTTAATTCTAACTTCGGAAATTCAGGTGTTTGAAGAACAGTTGTCTTGTCCTCCTGAAATTCAATGTCTAAAGATTCGGACTCATGATCTTCGGAGACAACATCAATTTCTTTAACAACTTCTTCTAACAATGCTTCATTTAGCGATTCAGAAGTTTGTAGAATCTTAGCAAATGATTCTTCTATTGTTGGTGTTGCATTAATCTTATCCGCGATTGCTGCTACAGCTTCGTCGATCACGTCGATTTGAAAACAGTCACCTTTTTCTTTTGAGCATTTCATGGCTTCAAAAACATTGATTGTAAACTACTCACCATTGACCCTAAATAGAAGCTCTCCCTGCTAGACATCAATTAAGACTCTAGTTGTGGCTAAGAAAGGTCTTCCTAAAAGATAAGGTACTTCATTATCTGCTTCCATTTCTAAAACCACAAAATCTGCAGGGAAAATGTAATCATTTACTTTTACCCACACATCTTCAACCACACCTTCAGATTTCTTGATAGATCTGTTTGCAAGTTGCAGCAACAGAAGTGTAGATTTCAGTTCAGTGATTCCCAAAGATTTAGCAAAAGAAAGTGGCATCAAATTGATGCTCGCCCCTAGGTAACAAAGTGCTTTACCCACATGAACATTCCCAATAGTGCAAGATATGCTGAAACTACCAGGATCTTTAAGCTTTGGTGGTATTTTCTTTTGAATGATAGCACTGCATTCTACTGCTAAAGCTACCATTTCCATTTCTTCTTTAAGCTTGTGCTTTCTTAAAAGCAAGCTCTTCATAAACTTTGCATAACTCAACATATTTTCTAAAGCTTGAACGAATGGAATATTTATTTGCAGCTTTTTAAACATTTCTAAAAATTTAGAATATTGTTGTTTTTGTGCTGACTGTTTCATCCCTTGAGGATATGGGGCTTTAACTTACGGGTTATCTCCCAACGATTTCATTCTTTCTTCTAAAGATGACTTCTTTATTACTTTTTTATGTGGGGTATCATTTAATGGTCCTCCAAAAATTGTGACCTCTTCAGGGTCATCAGCCTTTTCTTCAACGGGCTTTTCTTTTTCTGAATCGTTTTTACTGCTTGATGCAGCGGTACTCTTTTCCACATATGTGATTACTATTCCACTTCTTGTAGTTATAGCTTTACAATGCTCTTTAGGATTGATGATAGTATCACTGGAAAAGTACATGGAGGTCTTTTAGCCATCTGTCTAGCAAGCTGACCAATTTGATTCTCCAGATTCTTTAAAGATACTCTTGTTTCTTCTGTGAAATTTGCTTGAGATTGAGCCAACTTTTCGGATGCAACTTCCCAAGCGGCCTTCTGACTAGGCTGGGCTTGTTGAAAATTTGTGTTATTTTGTTGGAACCCTGATTTGTATGACAGGCCAGGATGATTCCTCCAGCTTGGATTATACATATTTCCATAAGGATTATTTTCTCTCGTCTAGTTGTTCCAGACTCCATTAACCTGAGCTGGGTCAATTGTTACCATAGCGTCACAATTTTCAAGAGTATGTGGTCCTCCACAAGTGTCGCAGACAACATGAAATTGAGAGTTAACCGCAAAATTTTTATTTTGGGTAAAAAGTTTAACAAATGAATCTAGCCTTTGATCCATCTTGTCTTGTTTGGCTAACATGGCGTCGTACCCTTCTAACTGCATAACTCCTCGCTTAGGTTGAATTGATGTGACCTCGTTATCTTCAGATGGCATCTTTTCAATTAGTTCAACAGCTCTAGTTGGAGTAATTTATTCGATACTACCTCCAGCTGCAGCATTAAGGAGCACTCTATATGTTGGTGTAACTCCTTTGTAAAAGATTCAAACCTTCTCATCATTCGTCAAAACATATTGCGTACATCTCCTGATTAGTTCTTTAAATCTCCTTCATCCTACACACAAGGATTCACCTTCGAGTTGCTTGAAGTTGTCAATCTGTTCTTTCAACTCAGAGAATCGGGATAGTGGGAAAAACTTCTTTTGGAATTTCTCAACCAATTTTTCCCACGGGCAGATGCTATTAGCAGGTTGCAATTCAAGTCAATTAAGTGCTCTCCCTTTTAAAGAAAAGGAAAAAAGATCATTTGAATTTCTTCAGGGGGAACCCCGTTAGCTTTAATGAGACTACACAATTGTAGGAATTTAGTGATGTGGTGGTTTGGGTCTTCGATCGGGTCTCCTTCAAATAGATTACTTTGAATTAAATTCAGGAAGGAGGCTTTTATTTTGAAATTATTTGCTGGGATTTGAGGTCTTCTAATACTCGCAGTCGTATGCGAGAAATTAGGGTTTAGGAAATGATTCATTAATTGCTATGGTGGGTTTTGGTTATTCTCGGCCATGACTGGTTCTTCAGCAGAACTGGAGCTCGATGCATCTTGTGTCTTCCTCGCGGTCAAACGCTTCCTATTTGTTCTTTCTAATCGTCCTAACTCTGGTTCATACTGTAGGTCACTGGGGTTAACAGTGCGTCGCAGATGCATAAATCAGAAAACTAAGGCTCAGTAAACCCAACTAACGGAAACCACTAACTAACAGAAAATTTAAAATTTAAAATTAAAACCAAATAAAATAACAAAACTAAATAAAATAAATAACAACAAAAATATTAACTAACAAAGCAAAATAAATGACAATAAAATGATCCAATCTATGATTTTATAAATAAAATTAAAGTTGATTAAATCAGTCCCCGGCAACGGCGCCAAAAACTTGTTGCAAACTCAGCAAGTGCACCGGTCGTACAAGTAATAAAGTGATAAGAAAAGTGGTCGATCCCACGAGGACTGATGACCAAGCAATAATTTATCTATTTAACTAAAGTTGGATCGATCGTGAAAGGAGTTTCTTGAGAATATTTTAATTAAATTAAAAAAAGAATTTTTAAACTTATTTTTAGTTTTCTATATTTTAGAAAATAAATAAATAATTAATAAAGCTAGAAATTGGTTTTAAGTTTTTAATAAAAAGGCGTAGCTAGGATTCAACTTCCACAATAGTTTCTTAACGAGTCTGCCTATTCTTACGATTACATTCAACATCAAATTATTAATAGTTATTTCTATGATTGATTAAATATCAATCCTTTGGTAATCCAATCCTTTACTCTAATCAAAAGCCTAATCCCGTAGTATTTTTTCATAAAATAAGCATTATCGCAAGAACCTACAGTTATAAAATTCATAAGTCTATCCCTAGATCATACAAATTCCAGCAATCAATCAATCGGAATTGATACACCAACATCCCTATTGTCATGCACAACTCTTATGTTTATCTACGAGTGATCAAGCCATAAATAAAACTAATCATAAATAACATATTGATTGCATAATTTAAAATCCAGAATGTAAATCATAAGAAAGGCATACATCAATTAATAATCCATTGGTTCCGTCTCACCCTAACTACTAAAAGAAATTTAGCTATGCATAATTATAAAAACAGAATTAAAAGATACTGTAAAATAAGTAAGGTTCATGGTAAAACTTGATTAATGGTGAATATTAGTGATGCAGATTTGATTTCTTCCTTCTCCTCTGCAACGCTCCAGTATTCCTCTTCGCTCCTGCCTTCGTCTTCATCTCTGAGTGCTCTTTTTCTTTTTTCGCGTCTCCAAAAGTTTTTTTTTTCAAAGCCTTCATCGCGTTGTATTTAAAGAATTAAAACGGGCCTCTGATTTTGGACCAGCTCGCTGAAGCGAGCTGCTCAGCGAGCAATTTTTTCCTCCTCGCTCACTTGCTCTCTGAAGCGAGTAGTGGAGCGAGCTTGATTGTACTTCTCGCTCACTTGCTCGCTGAAGCGAGCTTGACCGAATATTTTATATTTTATTTAATTTCATATTTTTCTTGATATCCAGTCGTTGCCAATTGCCTCCTCATCCTTATCAGGTTAGTAATTTGTTATTCTAGTATGAAACAATCTGAAACAACAACAAAGATTAGGATCTTATCTATTTGTTGGCAATTTACTATCTTTTAATATTTAATTTAATTAATACTATATTTTTAATTATTATTTGAACTATATTTAACAAAAAAAAATATAGTGTCTTAGACACTTATGAGTATGCATTTGGTGTGGCATAGGATGGTGTTTCCCTATATTTTGTATATTGCATGACGATGCATAATTCATACTTGGTAGTTTAGCTGATCAGTAGGACTAGTTGCATCTGAGTATCCTTAGGACAACATGAGAGCTCGAGGAATGTCTCTTAGAGATGTTTGTTACACACTGCATGGATATGTATTTATTGCACTATTTACTATTCTTGCTTTTATACTGTGAGTGAACTATGGGGTGGAGAAATGCTCCAGGGGCCCCCGTTTTACTATGATATATTTGTATATCTCACCCCGTGTTGTGGGGAGCCCCTTTCAGGTACAGATATTGAAGGAGCCTCTGGTGACAAGTGGCCATTCGTGAACTAGGTGTCATATGTTGATAGCTTGATGTTTTGGACTGCATGCAATTTAGGATTGTTAGATGCATTTGCCATTATATCATCACTTGTATATGTATATTTTGAAGCCATGTGATATAGTATGGAGGACTTAGTCCATGATCATTGTTGTAGTAATTGCATTATTGTATATGGTTAATAGCTTTGATCATGCCTTTTGATAGCTAAGTCATTTGGCATGTATTTAATTTGGAGAACATGAATGTAATAGGATATTGATATATTAATGGAATGTGATGTTATGTCTTGTCATTTTGATTTGCACAATAAAATGGTGTAGAAGATGTAATTATTGAAACATTGACGTTGTAAGATTGTTAATTAGGTCATATGGGTATGGGATTCAATTCCCCAAGAGAAATACATGAAAATGAGATTTAGTGTTTTGTCCAGGTGGAGGGGGCTTAAGCCCCAAAAATGGAGGCTTAAGCTCGCTTAAGGGGCTTAAGCGCCCTGGTGCACCTGTGCGTGGCAAAACTCTCTACCGCAGGGGGGTTAAGCACCCAAGTTGGGAGCCTAAGCGCGCGTAGGGGGCATTAGTGCCCTGAAGAACGCTTAAGCGCTCTTGGTGGCCTAAAAATACCATTTTCCTCTGCCTGTGCGCGCTTAAGCGCTCTATCGGGCCAAAAAAGTTCGAAGAGCGCGCTTAAGCGAACATAAAAATTGACATAACTCGAGCTACAGAGCTCCAAATTAAGCGAAGTTTGAACCAATATAAAGCTAACACATAGTGCTATAACTCTGTAAAATATAAGAGCCATTGGACGAGTATACAAATGTCAGTTTAGGATTGAAGTTGATGCTCTAATTTTGAAAGTTCGATTTTGTCAGCTACGTTGCGAGTTTAATAACTTCGGGTATAATTAACCAAATGGTTATCGTAATGTCTTTCCGGAAAGCTCTAGATGTCTAGTTTATCATAATGGAAAGGTTAAAGTTAATTGTTAAGCGAGGTGGTCTCAGTTTAGAGAATGTTACACGGTTATAATTACGATTTTGTTTTAAAAAGTAAATGAACAATGTTTTGTGAAAAAGTTTATCCATAGTTTTAACTAATCCATGTGATTGTAACTATGCTTAATATCATATTTGATGATAACACACTGGTCCGGTAACAGGGTGTTACAATTAATCTCATGTAAGAGGTCTAGGATTGTTCCTGGTTTTACAATAGTTTTTTTTTCTAGTTTTTAAGTATATCTTTAAGATTGAATTTGTCTGTGACTAATAAGTCGTTAGATTTAGAAGAAATGACTTCTAAAGAAGACTTTAGTTTTGCTAAATAAGCTTTGTTTTTATGTGGATAAAGGATAGAATATATGACTTCAAACAAGAGATCTTGTTCTTTTGTTAGGACATCAATAACTTTATGCGAAGATTGTCACTCTCCATATGAAGATAAGTCATCTTCTTGAATTTGATTTAAGTTTTCCAAAGACTCTTTACTAGATTCTTCATCGAAGCTTTAGGTTAAAAACTTGTTAATCCGTTCTTCAACAAATTGTTCTAAGTTTAAATTTTTTCATTTTCTTCTTACGAAAACAATATTTGCTGATGTGACTTGGTTTACCACATATATTACAAATTACATATTTATTAGGAAATTTTTTTATCAATTTGCGGTTTGAATTTTATTTCTCGCCTAAGTTTTCTAGGATTTCATATTTGAATTTGTAATATTTGGAATTTTGATTGAAATTCTTATGTTGTTTGGATTTATGCTTTCGGCTTTCGTTGAGCAAGGAAGACCAAATTGTTCATAAAAGTTTCCTAAATCTTTACAAGTTTGAGCAAGCAAGTACATGTTGGATTTTATTATTTTGACAAATTTTAAGGTTATCTTTTGGATGTAAGCAATAAGTTGTCCATAAGTTAATTGATCATGATAAGGGATTTCACCAGTTAGTGTTTGATTACAAATTTTATCCCTAACTTCGTCTCCTAAAGATTTTGGAAGACTAAGAAATTTTTTTTATATAAAGGTTGTTGATTATCTTCTTTAGTATAGATCCTATAGTGAGGAAGGTATCTCTGTACCACCTAAAATCAGCTAAGGCTATACACTTAAGATTGGAGAGAAGTTCAACAAATTGATCCTTCCATGAGGAGGGATCTCCAATGAAATGTTGAGCCATAGTAAAGATTAGTTGATTGATAACATCAAGAATGTGCTTTCCTTCATTTGTCATTGGGAAGACATTAGAATATGTTTTAATGGCAGTTAGGATTGAAGACTTTTCATCATCGGAGAGAAAATTATCCCATCAACCTTTGAGTTAACCCGAAAAAACTGATGACTAGAATATTGACGATGATTTCTTCAGAACAAACATGGGATGTCTGATAAGTTATAACTGCCATTGTCATGGGTTGGAGAGTATTGAGTATGTTATACTCAGTTTGACCATTTATGTTCAATTCGTGGACATTCTTAGTACTACAACTTTTAAAATTTGAATCTTGTTTTTCTGTTAGAAGATTAGGAGCAGTAGCCTTTTGATAGTAAAGTTTGGATGTATTTTTCCCATTATTTCGAACAATTATGGGATTGATCTTAATCATAAAATCATTGTTTGATTTAAACACATTGACTTAAAGTGTTAACTTATTTAATAGTTTGCCTAATAATACTAGAGTGTTGTTTCTCCTAAGACGTTTGAGGAGTTTCAAAAACAATCAGAGACTGAGCTTGATTAACTAATTGAAAATATTTTAATTTTGGAAATCCTTTCTAAGTTGAACCGTCATTTTAAAGGTTTGCATACGTGTTTCTCCAAGATTTTATATACCAAAGAAGAAGAAGATTCATCTTTTGTAAAATGATTAATCTTTTCACCTAAGAATTGAAGATATATGTCTGTTTAATTTGATTGACTCTGCAACAGTAGAAAGTTGTTAGGGAAGGAGAGAGAAGGGAGATCTGAGAGAATAGAGAGATAGAGAGAGAGCTTGGTGGAAATTTTCTATATCTTTTTCTTATTACTCCTCAGTATTTAAAATAGACTCCTTACGTTTACGTACATCACAACTATTACTACTAACAATAACTATGGGCTAATGTATCTTCTGGCCCACTAATCCCCTAATAATTCCTATGGGCTGTTATATCACCTAACCCAATAGGTAGTCATTCAAATAAACTGGTAAGCTCCTCTTCCTTGGGCCAACAGACATGGGCTTGGTTACATTACCCTCCGCTGCAAATGGGCCATCGTCCACGATGGCTAGGTTAGGAAGCGACGTCCCTGTGTGATTGTGGTCAATCAAGTCGAATGGTGGAGAGCGTGCCAACAGTGGAGTGTCCTTTGCTACCTGTTGAGCTACCCGAGGCACGTGACTTGAATCGAAGGGCTGTAAAGTTGCCGACATGGGAAGGCAGTTTGGAGCCGTTGGATCATCTAGGGACTTGGTAACCTGCTGTATGACAGCCTTGGAGGTAGATATTTGGGACAGTGAGTTAGGGTTGGCATTCATTGTCCTGGTTGGCTTCAGTTGCTGTGTACCCGTTACCTCCGTCGCCTTAGACTCTCCTTGTATACCGTCTACCATTACCTCTGTTTCTCCTTGCAAAGGTTGAAACTTTACCCCCTTTTCGCGTGGTCGGAGCTGTGCCTCTTGTCCCACAGTCGTGTCCCGTGTTAACGGTAAGTCACCATTGAGCAAGGAAACTCTATCCTCCCACGTGGAGTCTTCCGGTCCGAGTCCTTCCCATTGGACTAGAACTTGGGGAACCATGTGTCCCTTGCGCCAGATATTTCTGGAGGAAATCACTGCCTTGGGCTGGTGAGCTAGTGTGGTGGAAGGGTTTTGCTCAGGCAACGTGTGGATGTGATATGACCGGCTTGGATGAAATGGTCGCAGCAGGGAAATATGGAAGACCGGGTGGATCCGTGATGAGGGTGGAAGCTGGAGACGATACGCCACCGGACCAATCCGTTCCAGTACCTCAAAGGGTCCATAATATCGGAGGGACAGCTTCTGTGACGAACGGCGATGAACCGAAAGCTGTCGGTAAGGTTGGAGTCGGAGCAAGACCAACTCTCCCACGGTAAAGTTCCAGTCTTTACGTTTTTTATCCGCCTGTCCTTTCATAATTTGTTGAGCTCTGTACAGATTATCCTTCAAAGTAGCCATGATACTGACCCTCTGCCCTAACGTTGTGTCCACAGCCTCATTTTTTGAACCACCGAGACAATAAGCCAAGAGATTCGGTGGCCTACACCCAAACATGATCTCAAAAGGAGTACTTCCTGTTGACTGGTGAAAGGATGTATTATAGTGGTATTCCGCCCAGCTGAGAAACTTGGACCACAAAGCAGGATGAGAGTGAACAAAAGCTCTGAGATAAGTTTCTAAACAACGATTCACCCTTTCTGTTTGTCCGTCTGTTTGAGGGTGGTAAGATGAACTGAATTTTAACTGAGTTCCTTGCATTTTGAACAGGGAACGCCAAAAGTCACTCAAGAAGATGGGGTCGCGATCAGAGACAATGGATTGTGGAATACCATGAAGCTTCCCCACATGATTCCAAAAAAGTTCTGCAATTTTGGGTGCTGAGTAATGGGATGGCAGCGGTACAAAGTGAGCAGCCTTAGAGAAGCGATCCACAACGACCAACACGGCTGTGTGTCCCATAGATGGAGGTAAGTGAGTAATGAAATCCATTGTTAATTCTGTCCATAATGAATTGGGGGTATGCAATGGCTGTAATAGACCCAAATGGGGATGATTGGGTGGTTTTATTTTCTGGCAAATTTCACAACTTTGAACATAGTTGCTAACCTGTCTCCTCATGCCTTGCCAGGTAAAATTTCTACTAATACGCTGGATAGTGCCCTGGATACCAGAATGGCCACCTTGGGGAGAAGTGTGCATGTCATGCAAGATGTGTTCCAGCAAGGAAGAATTAGCAGGAATGAAGATACGAGAACGAAGAAAAAGAAGTCCATTGCGGAAACTCCAATTTTTCCATTTGTCTGTATTAGTATTGTTCTCAATGTCTGTAATAATCCTCTTAGTATAGGGATCGGACTGTAACTCGGACTGTATTATTGATGTAGAATTGAGAACAGGGCCAGTAATGGCCAACAGATGCGGCGAGGAATGTGTCCTGGTTGCTTCTGAGATTCTAGAAAGGCTGTCAGCCACTATATTGGTTTTGCCAGTCTTGTAAACAATGGAGTAGTCAAACCCCAGTAACTTGGACAAAAACTCTTGTTGCTCAGGTGTTTGGACAACCTGATTCATCAGGTGATGGAGGCTCTTGTGATCAGTGCGGATCACAAATGAGGAGCCCAACAAGTATTGCCGCCATTTACTAACAGCTGAAGTGATTGCATACATTTCACGAATGTAAGTAGACTTAGCCTGCATAGTAGGGGCAAGTTTGCGGCTATAAAAAGCCAACGGTCTTTCCTCTTGTAGTAGAACGGCCCCAATTCCGATCCCAGAAGCATCTGTCTCCACCGTAAACGGTTTAGAGAAGTCTGGTAGCCGGAGAATAGGAGCCTGGGTGAGGGCTTTTTTGAGCTGCTGGAAGGCAGTTTCAGCTGCTGGAGACCAAGTAAAACCTGTCTTGGTTAACAAATCGGTCAATGGGGCTGCAATGGTAGCATAATGCTTTATGAACTTTCTGTAGTATCCTGAAAGTCCTAGAAAAGCACGAATTTGAGTTGGTGTAGTCGGTAAGGGCCACTCATCAATAGACTGCAACTTCTCTGGGTCGGGAGAGAGACCCATGCCCGAAATCACATGACCCAAAAATTGGATAGAGGATTGGGCAAATGAGCACTTAGACAGTTTAGCAAATAGGTGATGAGACCGTAACACGGTTAGCACCTGATGAAGGTGAGATAGATGGTCTGCAAAAGAGCAACTGTAGACCAGAATATCATCAAAAAAAATAACCACAAATTTACGGAGAAATGCAGAAAAAACCTCATTCATCGTAGCTTGAAATGTGGACGGAGCATTCGAAAGGCCAAATGGCATCACAGTGAATTCAAAATGCCCATGGTGAGTACGAAATGCTGTTTTGAATATGTCCTCAGGGTGCATTCTCACTTGATGATAGCCGGATCGTAAATCCAACTTAGAGAAAATTGTAGCGCCATGTAGTTCATCAATCAATTCATCCACAGAAGGTATAGGAAACTTATTCTTAATAGTGATGGCATTAAGTGCTCTGTAATCCACACAAAATTGCCAAGTACCATCTTTTTTTTTTACTAATAAAACTGGGGAGCTAAAACAAGATTGACTAGGTCGTATCAAGCCTGTCTCTAACATTTCCTTTACTAGTCGCTCAATTTCATTTTTTTGATAGTGAGGGTATCTGTAAGGACGCACCTGAACCGGTTTGGAGTTAGGAATCAAGTCTATGTGATGATTGTACTGGCGATTAGGAGGTAAACTGGATGTAATAACAAATACATCAGCAAATTCCTGTAATAGGTGAGTGACACCTGTATCGGTCTGCCTATTATGAGCAAGTGTAGGTGGACCAGATAGACACATTAAGCAACCTGAAATGGAGTCTTGAGCCACCAATTTGTACAACTGTGAAGGGGTGATCTGTTGAGGGCCCAATGTAACATCCCCTTGTAAGATGACCTGGGTGTTATTATAATTAAAGGTCATGGTAAAAGCAGAATAATCTGTGAGGATAGGCCCAAGTGTGGACAACCATTGAACTCCCAAAACTAAGTCTGCACCCTTTAAGTCCAGCACAAATAGGTCAATTACAAATGGGTGGTCCTGGATAGTAATTGTGATTGTTGTACAAGAAGCTGAGCATAACAATGCATCGCCATTTGCCACTTGCACCTTAAATGGAGCAATGGCATGCAAAACCAAATTAAGGTGGGAGGCCATGCGTAAAGTGATAAAATTATGTGTACTGCCTCTATCAATTAAGATTTGCATATGCTGTCCAGAAATAAAGCCTGTCAAACGAAATGAATTAGTGGAGCGATGGCCAAACATGGCATTAAAACTGATTTCAGGTTGTGGGTTGTGGTCACATGGGCTTGGTTCAGTCAAGGGTTCTACTGTCTGAAGCAGTACATAATCGTCATCTGGAGGTGCATCCTCTATTCCTTCCAGATACAATAGAGAGGCACGCCCCTTACACTTATGGCCAGGCATAAAACGCTCATCACAATTGTAACATAGATTCTTTTCTCTTCGGGCAGCCATTTCTTCTTGTGATAGTCTTTTGATAGGGATGTTAGGTAATGCTGGAAACTGTTTGGGTGTGGGATTGGGTGGCCGTATGGTGAGATTAGTGTCAGGTGGATGGGTTACTGTTTGGGCATGAGTATTTTGGGGCACAGTAGAACGCACAGACCATGGTTTAACAGAGCGTTCTTCCAGTAATTGCTCTTCATACACTTTAGCATAGGCAAAAGCCTCTGTCATAGTCGCTGGCCTATGAATCAGCACTGATCTACAGATTTTGGGTTTTAGACCAGCAAGAAATAGACTCTTACGAGTTGTGTTTGACAAATCTGGAGCCCTACGAGCAAGCTGCTCAAATGCATTTTGGTAGTCAGCAACCGTTGTAGATTGCTGCAATTTGGCTAAGGCAATAGTAGGATCATCAAATTCAGTGGGCCCAAAGCGTTGGTATAAGGCGGTAACAAAGGATGTCCAATTGGGAAAATTATGACTCTCAGATAAATTTTGAAACCAACAAGCAGCTGGTGGATCCAAATTAATAGAAACCATTAATAATCGTTCATCAGGTGGGACATGGTAAAAACGAAAATAATTTTCAACAGCAAACAACCAATTAGATGGATCTCCAGATCCAAATCTGGGAAAATCCATTTTCATCGGACGAGGTCGAATCTGTTCACCAGTATTACGAGTGGGACCAGAACCCAAAAGACCTGCACCAGAATTACTGGGTGAAGAATTACCATGATTGGATTGTAGGAGAGTCATGATGTCATGTAATTGCTGACGGAACTCTTGACGAAAATCATCAAAACGCTGGGTCTGGTGGAGCTCCAAGGATTCCAGACGTCGATCTTGATTAATTTCGAAATTTGTCCATTGTTCAGCGGCAGAGTGACGCTGAAGCTGTAGATCTTGGATCTGTTGAGCCATATCCTTTAGTCTAGTGTTTTCTGCCATTAAAGCTCGATGAAAGCACCAATGCAACAGTAGAAAGTTGTTAGGGAAGGAGAGAGAAGGGAGATCTGAGAGAATAGAGAGATAGAGAGAGAGCTTGGTGGAAATTTTCTATATCTTTTTCTTATTACTCCTCAGTATTTAAAATAGACTCCTTACGTTTACGTACATCACAACTATTACTACTAACAATAACTATGGGCTAATGTATCTTCTGGCCCACTAATCCCCTAATAATTCCTATGGGCTGTTATATCACCTAACCCAATAGGTAGTCATTCAAATAAACTGGTAAGCTCCTCTTCCTTGGGCCAACAGTCATGGGCTTGGTTACAGACTCCATAAGATTTTTAATATATTTGGGTGTTATTGGTTCACTTTCCAACTTTAGTTTTGAAAGGAGAAGTTACAATTGATTTGTGTTTTTTATCCCTAATATTCGGGAGTTGGTAACAACTAGCAGTTGGAGATAGTTCATATAACGATCTCACCATCCTTCAGATGCCAGATAAGTAATGACATTTGTTGATTAGGGAGTTTGGAAAGGATAATTACTGTTATGTTGGACAAAATAGACTTGAAACCATTCAAAGAAAGAAATTTTTAATTCAACTTTGTTAAGAAAAGTATGAATTTCATCTTGAATTTGTTTTCTGTTTGTTCCCTTAAAATGTGGAAAATATTATTCTCTTTGACGAATCTGTTCCCCGTAATTAAAGTCTGTTTTAGGGGATTTATTTATTTATTTTGAACCTAGATAACATCGTAGGTACATTCATAGAGGAGTGTGTTTAAGGTTGAATTGATTGTTCTTCATCTTCATCGTCCTTTTGGTAAGTTGGTTTAGGAAGAGTAGAAGATGTGTCTAAATCCTGAAGATGGATATTAACCTTACTAGGTTTAAAGATTGCTGAATAAGATTTTCTAGAGATGACAATCTGAACTCTTCAAATAAAAAATCATAAGTTTGAATAGATTGCACAAATCTGTTAGAACTATATTTCGAGTGTGCGAGACACAAGCGTCAAGTTTATCCTCAAGTCAGAGGCAGTTAGGTTTAGGTGATCAATCATTTTTTGTCTTTAATTCCACATTTCGAATGGAATGGTAGTGACCAAACTCGTACGAGTAATTGGCCAATACATTCATTATATAATATATGATTACTCGGCTGTAAAAGATTAAGTTTGAATAATTCCTTACCAATTGTGTTGATATATATAGTCTCACATTGGTTGTATAAGCAACTAATGTAGAGTTTATAAGGCCTTGAGCACTCTCACCCTTTGAGCTAGCTTTTGGGGTGGTGTATCCCAAGGTTCTTATCAAGTGGTATCAGAGTCTCAGTGGGCCTGTGCATTGTCCACTCTTCATGCCCAATGAGCTCCCAAGATTCTTTACAAATTGCAAAGGCGGACCCAGGGGAGGGGCGCGGGTCGGCGGCCGCCCCTCTCTAAACTTTATATTTTTTGGTATTATATATGGGGAAGGTTATACTTACAACCTATTTTCGTTTACAACTTCTTACAATCATATCTTAACTATTGATTTTCGTCAATCAACGGTTAAGATTTTCGCAAATTAAATTTTTTAATTAATTATTAATTCACAATAAATGATAATCGTTGATTGGCGGAAATCAATGGTTAAAATATAATTGGTCCATATGCTTGGCATATGAGATATTTATTGAACAACCTTTATCCCTTACCTTGAGATTTTTTTTTAAATATATTACCTAGAGATTATTAGCCATACACTTATCGGGGTCAAACATTAAATATAGGAGGGAATTCTCTCACGTGGAAATTTTACATGCATGACAATATCACGTGGGAGATCTCATTCATTCATAGATCAGCGGACATAGTTTTAATGAAGAAATTAGTGGAAGGAGGAAGTGAAAGTTGTCACTTTAATTACTTGCCGTTGATTTACGAATGAAAAACTGAGATTTTCCCCATGATATGGTGATTTGAAATTTCCACATTAAAAGATCTATTCTCACTTAATATATGATATTATATGATTTATATCAATGTTAACAAAATCGGATTGACCCGGCCGGGTCGATCCGAGAATCAGTACGTAAACCGGTCACATAATTAGTTTGGGTGAAGCAACAGACAGGCCATGCATCAGAATCGGTACGACTCAGTTGGTTTTAGTGAAACTCGGTGACCCGATCGGTTAACCGGTGACTAGTGACTAGTGACTCGGACCGGTCCCAAAAAATATATATATATATATTCCAAAAAAAAAAAATTCATAATGGACATATTTGAGTATTTTTTGCTTATTGACTTATATAGATTATGTACCTATAACACTAATACTATCTCAATTATGCACTATGTAGGAAATTTTGATTTGATTTATAGCTAGGGATGTCATTTACTGAACATGAAGTCCCGCATCACGATCATTATATTTTTGTTTGATCCTTTATTGGATAATAATGTATGATTTATTATTTTTATATTAAAATATTTGAAATTTTTATCTTTTTTTAGATTTTTGAGTATGTTTATAATTTTTTAATATAAATTATAGAATTGCATATAATTACCGGTTCATGCGGTTCAACCAGTGTCTCACTGATTGAACTAATGACCCAGTACCTCGACCGGACCGATTCTAATAACATTGATTTATTTTGCGAGCAAGCTCCCACGGAAGTTTCACATCTTAATTTATTTCTAAGAATCACTTTTTGATTAGCACCCTCAAATAGCTTTAGAGACCTTAGAGACTCATGGCGTTGGCAATCATATTACATACACAAATAGATAATTAAGGAACTTTTAGTTCCCCTAATTTGAATAGAAGTTCATTTTAACTAATTTCACATTTTATTTGATCATATTTAGCTCTTCAATATTTGTTAGTTTGATATCATTTCTTTATTTTAATAATTGCAATTTAACGCTTCAAATAAATCTATACACCATTTTATTGAGAATACTCCTTGCGCAGATTCCATATCTTCTATCAATTTTGTGTATGAATTAAAAATAATGTAAATAACAAAATGTGGTGTAAAAGATTGCATAAATAATAACTGTAACATTCAATTACTTGGTCTCCTTGGATTTTTCTTTTCCCGTTTCTATAGGGAAAGCATGTGGAGCTGTAACATCGTAGACGTGACAAACTTGTTCAAGATCCGTATTGATTTCCGACAATACATACAAACACCTAAAATTTTGCAACCACCATTGAACAATGTTTATTCTCTTTGCATCACTCACTACCCGAGGAGAAAAAAAAAAACTGTTACTCATTTCATCTTCCAAGTTAAAACAATAAAATTTGTAGACACCTAATCCAAGCACATTTTACACTGTAAAAGTCTCTTTGAAGAAAAACAGATCAAGGTAATAATATAACTTTATGTGATTTTCCTCCAAACTTTGATGGAAAACAGTGTTGAATATTGATTATTTGTAATGGTTTATTATGTCCAAGTACAAAATTACTTGGAGGGTTTTTTTTTTTTTTAATGAGAAAGTTCATGTATCTAATATCTAATCTGTTTCATCTGCATGGATTTTAAAAGGATGGTTCACTTTTTTATTTTCTTCGGTTCGATTCCTGTGTCAAGTTTTGCTGAGTTGCTACCACAATTCATGCTATCAAAAGCATTGATTATTTGAGCCTTTGGCCCCTTTGTATTGCCAAAAAAAAGTTTATGATTTTATATATTGAGTATTCTGATTAATTTGTTTCATTTGTGTACATGCAAATTTATACACAAGTTTGGTATAATCAATGGTATGAAATAATTCAAAAGAAAGAGAAGGTTGAATCAAGAAGCACATTAGAGATTGAAGTCTCCTCTGATGTGTGAGTATATAGTGGAAGTTTTGAAATAAGCCTAATGGACTACAGTGAAGATTATGTATCAAATGAGCATCGTGAGCTTCATCAAACTGTAGCAGAAAGTGCAGATCCATTATCTGTTTCTCCATTGCATCTTTCACCAAGGTCTCCTAAATCTCCAAAGTCCCCGAAGGTACAAGGCAAGTGTAGCAGTCCAAGTCCAAAGAATAATAGACAATCACATTCTCCAAAAGATGGACGTCCAAAGAAAGGTAAAATCTTTACCGGTTGAAGTTTTCATTACCGGTTTCCACTTTTTAATACTTTATAACTTCTTCCATTAAGTAGCTACCATAAAATATATGACAAGTAATAGTCATAGACTTGTGATGCCACTTCTCATTTAGTCTTAGGAGACTCATGATGATTGGACATCCTAATTTTATAAATACTTGGAAACCTGTTTATAAAACATTCGAATATAAGGTAGATAAAAAATTGCGTAATACAATTCTCGTGTAATAGGAAAACAGTGTTGCTTCCTGCAGAGAGAAAAAATCAAGAGAGAGAAGAGAAAATGAGGTGAGAGAAAAAATTTCTTTGGGACCCACCTATGAATGTGTCAGCAAGAAAGTGACATTATTTTCTTGTTAGGTGATAATTGTATTACCCTAAAAAATTTCATAACTAATGTTTAATATAACTCATTCATGTACGTTCACCTAACAACTTAAATGTTTGGGATACTTGGTATTGACATATATCAAATCCTTTATAACCCGGTGGTCTAGAGTTTGATTTATGAGTTTTATTAATAAAATGATTTATATGTACATGGTATCATGAAATAACTCTCCGAAAAGTTTAAACAAGATACATGAATGATTTTATATTATATTTCTAATATGTCCCTTCACAAGAGCCCTCTAAACTTGAAATATGAACAATGCATAAGTCTACTTACCTTGCCGAAATTTTACTTTTTATCACAAAGCAATGAATGGAATTGTCTAGTGACTCTAGTCTGACAAGATCACAGACGATTATTTTGAGTTAATGAATCTCAAATATTATGATAAATATTTGTGTTCCCTAAATTCCAAGGAACAACCTGTTTATCCTACTCTCATTGTGCAGGTGGCTCTGGGGGGAAAGGTACCTGGGGTGGATTGCTTGACACAGATGACATGAACGTTGTTGATCCCGCTGACCCAAACTATGACAGCAGTGAGGTAGGGAGTTAAGACTTCTCATTATTTAATAATGGCGACTTATAATTTATGGATCAAATCTTTGGTCACTTATTTTTGTTCTAAAAGTGTATTTTTCTGAAACACCAACAACTATGAAAGTGCTTATGGTTTTGTAGGAATATGGCAATTCAAATGAAAATAAAAGGACAACCGAACTGCTGGACTACAAGAAAAAAGCTACAATAATAGTGGAGGAATACTTTGCCACTGATGATGTTGTTGCAACAATAAATGAACTTAGAGAGCTTGGAAAACCAGAGTATAGCTACTATTTTGTCAAAAAACTTGTCTCTATTTCAATGGACAGAGATGACAAGGAAAAAGAAATGGCTGCTATTCTGTTATCTGCACTTTATGGTGACCTATTTCATCCTACACAAGTTTACAAAGGCTTCAGCAAATTAGTTGAATCAGCAGATGACTTAATTGTAGATATACCGGACACAGTTGATGTTCTTGCGCTTTTCTTAGCCCGAGCCGTGGTTGATGACATACTTCCTCCTGCATTTTTGAAGAAACAGATGGCCTACTTACCTAAAGATTCAAAAGGGGTTGAGGTTTTGAAAAAAGCTGAGAAAAGCTATCTAGCTGCACCTCTACATGCTGAAATCATAGAAAGGCGTTGGGGAGGTAGTAAGAATACAACAGTTGATGAAGTGAAGGCTAGGATAAACAATTTTTTGAAGGAGTATGTAGTAAGTGGTGACAAGAAAGAAGTTTTTAGGTGCATTAAAGATTTGAAAGTTCCTTTTTTCCACCATGAAATAGTGAAAAGGGCTCTTATAATGGCAATGGAAAGGCGTCAAGCTGAACCACCACTACTAGACTTGTTGAAGGAGGCAGCTGAAGAGGGTTTCATCAACTCTAGCCAAATGTCTAAAGGGTTTGATAGGTTGATTGACACAGTTGATGACTTATCACTTGACATACCGAATGCGCGTGGAATCTTGCAGCAACTAATGTCTAAAGCAGCATCTGAGGGTTGGTTGTGTGTGTCATCTTTGAAATCACTTTCAGTTGAGCCTGAAAAGAACACAATAAAAGATAATGCTGCAAGAAGTTTCAAGATAAAGACTCAGTCAATCATTAAAGAGTACTTCTTATCAGGTGATGTATTGGAGGTAAGTAGTTGTCTAGAACAAGAGAACAGCAACAACTGTGGTGAACTCAATGCAATCTTTGTTAAGAAGCTGATAACTCTTGCAATGGATAGGAAGAATAGGGAGAAGGAAATGGCATCTGTGTTGCTTTCATCTTTGTGTTTCCCAGCTGATGATGTTGTGAGTGGTTTTGTGATGTTAATTGAATCAGCAGATGACACTGCTCTTGATAATCCTGTTGTTGTTGAGGATCTAGCTATGTTTCTTGCTAGAGCAGTAGTTGATGAAGTCCTAGCTCCACAACACCTTGAAGAGATTGGAACACAATGTTTGGGGCCAGATTCGATTGGGAACAAAGTGCTTCAAATGGCTAAGTCATTGCTAAAGGCTAGACTCGCCGGGGAGCGAATTTTGAGGTGTTGGGGTGGTGGTGGAAGCAGCAGGCCTGGATGGGCAGTTGAAGATGTCAAAGACATGATTGGGAAGCTGTTGGAGGAATATGAATCTGGTGGTGACATAAGAGAGGCTTGTCGCTGCATGAAAGAGTTAGGAATGCCATTTTTCCATCATGAAGTTGTTAAGAAAGCTTTGGTGACAATAATTGAAAAGAAGAATGAGAGGTTATGGGGTCTACTAAAGGAGTGTTTTGATTCAGGACTAATAACCATGTATCAAATGGTCAAAGGTTTTGGAAGGGTAGCTGAATCTCTTGACGACTTGGCTTTGGATGTTCCTGATGCTAAGAATCAGTTTGCACACTACGTTGAAAGAGCAAAAACTGAAGGATGGTTGGACAACTCATTTTGTTTCAGCAAACTGGAACATGCAACAGAGAATGGCACTTGCTAATTATATGATGTGGGTTATAATCTGCAATACTAGTTTTGCTTTATCCATTTTTTCAAAATGTACACTTAAGTCAAATGCATACACATGCAGGCACAAATTGTCCTGTCTATACATGCATAACTACTTAACTAGCCTTGTAGCAAACTTGAAATTTCTTTAAACTATTTATGTTTCTGTTTACTTGTCTGTTGCCCCTTTATCTCTAGAGCCCTATATGGAGAACGAATGACAGAAGAGGTAGATCATATGAATTGTCTGAAAGAAGAATAAACAAGGTGAACCGTTAGGTACTCCGAAACGGAGAGCCCAATATGTAACCCCGTGTGGTGTTGTGGTCACTATGTATAATAGCCCAACTTAATTAATTAGTAAATCTAGTGTAATTAATTAATTAAGCATGTTTTACTGGGTAAAATTAAGTATAATGCTTAATTAAATGAATCTGAGTCACTTTGGAGTTAAAAAGTGTACTCAGTGAAACTTAAGGGGTATAAATGGGTACTGGTGAAAGTGCCCAAAATATAAAAATAAAAATAGTAATATTCCTAGAATAATATTTCAGACTTTTGGGTAAAGTTTGGTAATTATTGAAGTTGAATAGATAGACGAACCAATACCCGCTTAAAGCCACTTAACCTATGTTAAGTGACTAAAAGCCAAAATGAGCCCTAAACGCCCCCACTTTCCCGTCGACAGAAACAGAGAAGAAAGGAAGAAGAAGGAGAAGGAGGAGAAAGGGAGAGAGAAGAAGAGAGAGAGGAGGGAGCAAATCCCAACGGTTTTGGGTGATTCAAAAGCCTAAATCGCTTAGAATCTCGCCCTCTTTCATAATCCAAGCTTAGTTTTAAGTGGGGAGCTTTGTGTGGTGAGATATTGGCTCTCAAAAATTTAGCCCTTTGGTGAAAATTGGGGTTTTGAGCGTTTCTACCTCCATTGAAGCTTGAGGAGCCATCAATCATCGGTTGTGTGACCATTGGTGGTAAGATTCTAACCCTTGAACCTCATGATTCCTTGAAATTTGCATGAGTTAAGGTTTATGAATAGTGTTTAGGGATTTTGATGAAATGTTGTTAAAATTAGCTATGTTCTAGGAAGAATGGAGCTTAGAGCATGTTGTGAAAAATGCTAGGAACGACATTTAATCGGTGAAAATGAGCTTAGATAGCTAAATGAGTATACTTGTAAAATGGCAAGAATATGATGCTTGATATTGGATTTCTTGCATTGTTAATAAATGGTTTGGCTTGGTTGATTGATGATTGTGTCCTAATGATGTATAAGATTGAGACATTTGGACCGACCGTGAGTGATCAACCGCTTGAGCAAGCTTTGGAGCTTGAGTAGCTCCTTGGAATAGGTAAGCTCTTGCTAAGTTGGGATGTAGAGTTGTTGTGGTATTAATGAGTATATATGAATATTCATTGTATAGTATGATTGATGCTATGGCACCTTGGTGTAGGTGTGTTACTTGTAAGTAATTGTTGAAACCAAAGTTGATTGGTTGCTGAACCGTTGGTGGTGAACAAAGGTTGAACGGAAGCTTTGAGGTAAGCCTTCGGACCTTGGGTGTAATTCCCTTGATTGTTCCACCAAGCCCTGAAAGGGTAGTGGTGATTATAGTGTATATAAATGCAATGAAATAGTGTAATGCTTTGTTATACGTATGTGTATGCATTTGGTGTGGCATAGGATGGTGTTTCCCTATGTGGTATGTTGCATGACGATGCGTAAATCATATTTGGTAGTTAGCTGGCCAGTAGGACTATTTGCATCTAGTTTCCTTAGGACAGCTTGAGAGCTCGAGGGATTGCTCCTGGAGATGTATTGCACTTTGCATAGATATGTATTTACTGCATTATTATTGTTATTGCTATTACACTGATATGGAACTGTGGGGTGGAGAGATGCTCCAAGGACCCCTGGTTTACTGGATATATTCGTATATCTCACCCCGTGTTGTGGGGGCCCCCTTTCAGGTAAGGATGCTGCAGGAGCCTCTGGTGGCAAGTGGCCATATCTGGATTATGCATGAAATGTGGCATTTCTTTTGAGATTGTACATGTTGTTTTGTAGCTCACATGTATAGAATTGTAATGAATAGGCAATGCTAGATTTATGATTTGTATATTGGAATGGACTTAGCCTATGCTCATGCCTTTGGTCACCTCCTTTGTTGATGGGAGCCAAGGGAATGATCATAGTGTTTTGTAAGCTAAGTTCCATGATTTGTAATGGATATGTAATATAAATGATGTCTACTTGAAATTCAATATATGCATGCTTGTTATGTATTGAGTTATTGAATTGGTTGGGCTGAGAATCAATTAGGTACCTTTTGTTTAAATTGGGAAACGATGAGAAAACAAAGGTTATGCTGCCCAAACTCTAGCTAAATCTCATGAGAAGGGGTTGGATGAGTGCTAGGATTTAGCTTTGGAGCATGGACAATTGGGGTTTAGACTTGGACTTCAGAATGTGGGAATTGGAATTCCCTGGCAGCGCGCTTAAGCGTCCAGGAGCGCGCTCAAGCGCCCTGCTGCCCCTGTGAGGGCCAATGCATTCGGCCTCCTCGCGCTAGAGCGCCCAAGTGGGGGCTGAAGCGCCCAGGATTGCGCGCTGGAGCGCCCTGGCTTGCGCTTAAGCGCCCTTCGCTGTAGAAAGATGGGATGCTTACTGTCCCCTCGAGTTTTAGCGCCAAGGGTGGGGCTGAAGCGCCCAGGAAAGCGCGCTTGAGCGCCCTGGTTCGCGCTTAAGCGCCCATTTACACTGAAGCACCTGATGCTTCCTGCCTCCGTGCGCTTAAGCGCCCAGATGGAGGCTTTAGCGCCCGATAGCGCGCGCTTGAGCGCCCAGTAGCGCGCTGAAGCGCGCGGGGCCTGTGACCAACACTCTCTTGTGTTGCTTCAAATTGTCCTAACTTGGGCTACAGTGCTCCGATTTGAGCGCGGTTTGAAGTCACGCATAGCTAATGAAGAGATCTACAATATAGCAGAAGTTGTGAAATAAATAAGAAGTAAATTAATGGTTTAAAAATAGAATAAGAACATGATGTTAAGCTTAGTTTATCTGATTCCGCAAGGTAATACGGTTATGATCACGAAATTGGGTATTATAAATTCGGCATGTTTTAAAATGAAAAATTTATCCGGATTTTAATTGAACCCGTTTGATTGTAACTGCGCTTAATATCATAATGCGATGTTAACAAACCGGTTCTAGAACGGGGTGTTACACATTTTATGGTATCAGAGCAGTTTCGTAGGGAATAACTGTTAGTTATTGTTGAGTATGCTTAGTGTTTGATGCTTTATAGTTGTTTTAGTACTCTGTATGATTATTGCATTTGTGATCACTATGTGTGGGCCTGATCAACTCACTCCTTTGTGTAACATGTGTAGTGACATGACGAGGCACCGAAACAACCCCGGACCATCAAACACCAATGCTCAGCCAGAACCTGTTTTGGCTGCTCTTGTGAGGCCTAGAAGTGGCCGTGGGGCAACGGGCGTACAGCCTGATCCCGTGGCTGAAGCTCTTGCAGCCGTTCAGAGGGAGTTGGCTGCTAGCAGGCAAGCCAATGAAAATCTAATGAAAACAAATGAAGACTCGCGGACTGCCATGGCCGCAATGATGACTGAGTTGAGGACGTTGAGGGGTCCTAGGCCCGTGAACCGGCAACCCACTCCTCCTCCTCACACTGCTACGCCTTCTCCATCTCCTTCACAGGAAGAGGGTGTAGAGGGTAACAATGAAGGTGAGGGTAGTCACCATTCTGGAAGTCGGAGTCATCACACTGAGGTTCGTCAACCTCGAGTCGAAAATGTCGGTGACCATGTAGTGGAGGAAAGAAGATTGATGGCTTTCCAAAAACATAAACCTCCTTCTTTTAAGGGAGGTTATGAGCCAATGGCGGCTGCAAAATGGCTCCAAGCGATGGAGAAAATCTTCAGAGTGATGAGATGCCCTGACGCAATGAAGTTGGCTTACTCTGTTTATATGCTGGAAGAGGAAACGGAAGATTGGTGGACCAATACCGTGCAGCCATTAGAAGCTGAAGGTCGGGAGATCACATGGCGGTTGTTCGAGACGTCATTCTTGGACAACTACTTCCCTAGAGAGGCTAGGGAACAAAAGCAGAATGAGTACAACAATCTCAAGCAAGGGTCGATGTCTATTGACCAATACTTCTCAAAATTCAATGAGTTGGTGAAATACGCCAACTATGGGCGAGCCTTACCCACTCCGGCTGAAATGACCTCCAAGTTCCAATGGGGTCTTAATGAGAAGATGTCTCGGAAGATGTAAAATTGTGACATCCGAGAGTTCAGTCGGTTTGTAAACCAGTGTAGGAAGGTGGAAGAAGTGTATAAGGTGTCCCAAACCAAGAAGTCCTTTGAGGCCCAGACACCTAGTTCCAATAAAGCAACGGGCTCAGGTTATTGGAAGAACAGGAAGGCGCAAGGCAAGAAGCTGAATGCGAATAAGCCCTTTGACTTGTTCAAAAAGCCCGGGACTCAGAAGAATTTTGTTGATAGAGGACCTCCTCCCAAGTGCAAGGGATGTGGCAAGGAGCATAGAGGTCCATGTGCTACCGGTGAATTGATCTGTTTTAAATGTGGAAGATCCGGTCACTATTCCAGGCAGTGTCCTCAGAACGAAGCGAGGACTATGGCAGTTCAAGCTACTGCTGTTCCTGTCTCTGTTGTTCCACCTATGCTAGAGTCTCAGACGGTTGGTAGAGTATATACCATGGACCGTCAACAATCGGAGAAGGCTCCGAATCTAGTGAAAGGTACAATTTATATTGATAATATGGATGTTGAAGTGTTGTTTGATTCAGGAGCTACACACTCCTGTATGTCTGATTTTATGGCCGTTGGGCTAAATCTGTAAATGTACGACATTCGCCCTCCAATGAAAGTGGTTACTGCTACGGGGGATGAGTGTTATACATCCGTGTTGTGTAAAGATGTTGAGTTCAAATATGAAGGCCGAGATTACATGCTGGATTTTATTTGTTTACCTATGATCAGCCTTCAAGTTATCTTGGGTATGGACTGGTTGTCAAAGAACTGTGCTATGATAGACTGCTGTGGTAAAAGGATTGTGCTTGATGCTGATTATTCTGCTACTAGTTCTTCCCCATATCTATCTGTGTTGCAGGTTAGAAAGGCTTTGAGGGCCGGGGCATTGGGATATGTCTTTGTGGGGGGTTTAGTAGGCGGAAGTCATGAGGAGATTGGCACTATTTCCGTGGTGAGGGAGTTTGTGGATGTGTTTCCAGATGAAATTCCACAACTTCCGCCTCATAGAGAGATTGAGTTCACGATTGATCTATTGCCTGGTGTGGGGCTTATCTCTCTGGCTCCGTATAGGATGTCACCACCGGAATTAGCCGAGTTAAAGAAGCATATTGAAGAGCTTTCGACTAAGCAGTTTATCAGGCCAAGTGTGTCCCCGTGGGGAGCACCAGTCATATTTGTTAAGAAGAAGGACGGTAGCATGAGATTGTGCACTGATTACCGTCAGTTGAATAAGGTTACTATCAAGAACAAGTATCCTCTCCCTCGCATAGATGATTTGCTTGATCAGTTGAGGGGTGCTTGTGTATTCTCAAAGATTGATTTGAGATCGGGTTATCATCAAATCCGAATTAGGCAGGAAGATATTCCGAAGACTGCCTTCCGATCTAGATATGGACATTATGAGTATCAAGTAATTCCATTTGGACTCACTAATGCTCCTGCGGTGTTTATGGATTACATGAATCGCATATTTAAGCCGTTTCTGGATCAATTCGTGATTGTGTTTATTGATGATAT